>NC_143514.1:1230000-1538750 GCF_031878675.1 Megascapheus bottae
CAGACTAAACTGGTGACAGATGACAGCAGCTGGTCTGGAGGAAGTTTGGGGGCTACACAGGTGACAATGGAGACCACCACCCTGCTGAGAGATGCTTCACTTGATCAGGCTTAGTACCTGGCTGTGGGGTGTTTTGTTTTTTTTTCTTATTCCAGATGGGGTCTTACTATGCTATTCAGGCTGGCCTTAAAAGTCCTGGCTCAAGTGATCCCTTGGCCTCCGCATTCTAAGTACCCCAAACTACAGGCCTGAACCACCACATCTAAGTCAGTTTCAGATAAAACTGAACTCAGAGATGATGGTGGGTTACCAGTTTAAAATGGCAGTTTCCTCTAGAGACCTGGGTTACAGTCTCAGTGCTGCACTTCTCTAGGCTAGCATCTCCCAAACTGAAGCCTCCCTGTGCAGGCTGTGCTTGTCCCGCAACTGAAAGGAGAAGCCAGGCAGGGCCACTGCTCTGGACTCTTTGTTTCTATGTTGTCTACAGTCCTCAAATCAAGGGATTGTTTTCCCTTTCAGTCCATTTTTTTTTGGTGCCAGTCCTGGGGCTTGAACTCAGGGCCTGGGCACTGTCCTTGGGCTTTCTCATAGCTACCACTCTACCTCTTGAGCCACAGCACCAGTTTTGGCTTTTTCTATGTATGTGGTATCCAGGAATCAAATCTGGGTCTTAGTGCATGCTAGGCAAGCACTCTACCACTAGGCCAAACTCCCAACCCTCAGTCCATTTCTTATTATGTGTAAAGTAGAACTACTTTTTCCTGCAAATCTGGCAAATTGAAATGCCTTTTTTTTTTTTTTTTGGTGGGTCATAGGGCATGAACTCTGGGCTTAGGAGCTGTCCCTGAGCTCTACGGCTCTACCCTTTGAGCCACAGCCCTACTTCCTGTTTTCTAGTGATAAATTGGAGATGAGTCTCAAGTTCTTTAGTGCCCAGGATGGCTTTGAACTGTGATCTCAGATTTCAGCCTCCTGAGTAGCTAGGATTACAGGCGTGAGCCATTGTGCCTGGCCTGAAATGACTGTTTAGCTTGTTTTCTCTCTAATACTGAATTTACTCCGTTTTTTTTTTTTTTTTTTTGACAGTCAGGGGACTTTAACTCTGGGCCTGGACTTTGTCCCTGAGCTCCTTAGCTCAAGGCTACCACCCTATCCCTTGGGCCATAGCACCACTTCTAGTTTTCTGGTGGTTATTTGGAGACAAGAGTCTCACAAACTTCCATGCCCGGGCTGGCTTTGAACTGCAATCCTCAGATCTCAGCAGCTAGGACTGAAGGCATGAGCCACCACACCCAGCTTCTATGTGTTTTCTTTTTTGAGTCCCACCTGGGAAATATTCTAATTCTGTTTCTTCCTTCCCTCTAAGAATCATTCATTGGCCAGTATTTGTGTGAGTTCACTCTTGGCCCAATTTTCAAATTCTCCGATTCTATTTTTGCACTTTCAATATTACACATCAAAAACAATGGCCCTTGGGTCTGGAGTGTGGCCTAGTGCTTGCCTAGCATGCGCAAAACCGTGCGTTTGATTCCTCTCTACCACATACTCAGAAAAAACTGGAAGTGGTGTGTGACTCAAGTGGTAGAACACTAGCCCTGAGAAAGCTCAAGGACAGTGCCCAAGAACTGAGTTCAAGCCCCAGGACTGGCAACCTGCCACTCTGACGCGCACCCCCCCAACAGACGGACTGACAGACAGACACATACACACACACACACAAACAAACAAACAAACAAACAAACATGGCCCACTTACCTCTTGAGTTCTGAGGTTGGCATCCAGTCCTTTGAGTCAGGAAAACAAAACTTTGGGATAACTTTGAGCCTCTCTTCGGTATCTTTGGATTGCTTATAACCATGGTCACCCTGAAAAACATAGGTGATATTGTATGCAAATGGAGAAGAGAAATAAAAACAAGCCAGTCTTACTGGGCACAGTGGCTCATGCCTATAATCCTAACTACACAGGAGGTTGAGATCTAAGGATTGCAAATCAAAGCCAGTCCTGGCACCAAAGAACGTGAGACTCTTATCTCCAATTAATTGCTAGAAAATGGGAAGTGGGGCTGTGGCTCAAGGGGTAGGGTAGTAGCCTTGAGCTGAGGAGCTCTGGTTCAATGCCCAGGCCCAGGGATAAAATAAACAAACAAAAAACCAAGTCAGTTTCGGAAAGCAAAACAAAGAGGAAAAGACTGAATGTTACTGAAGATGTTCTGAGTATAAATATAAAGAATCTTATTTTGCAGGGCTGGGAGTATGGCCTAGTGTAGAGTGCTTGCCTAGCATGCATGAAGACTGAGTTCCATTCCTTGGTATCACATACATGGAAAAAGCTGGAAGTAGTGCTGTAGCTCAAGTGGTAGATCTTTGACCTCGAGAAAGCCTAAGGACAGTGCTCAGGTCCTAGTTCAAGCCCAGGGACTCTCAAAAATTCTTTTTTTTTTTTGTCAGTCATGAGGCTTAAACTCTGGGCCTGGGTGCTATCCCTGAGCAATTCATCTCAAGGCTAGTACCTCTACCCTTTGAGTCACGGTGCCACTTCCAGTTTTCTGGTGGTTAATTGGAGATAAGAGTTTCATACACTTTAGTGCCCCGGCTGGTTTTGAACCTTAATCTTAGGATCTCAGCCCCCTGAGTATCTAGGATTACAGGCGTGAGCCATTGTGCCTGGCAAGAATCCTATTTTTATACAGAAAGGTTTCCTATCTGTAGAAACCCTGTCTCTTCTCTAGAGACAGTATTTACTTTAGAATTTATATATGAGTAAAATTACAAAATTTTTATGAATCATAGAATATTAAGACCCATTGTATAATACATTGATACTATAGGCCTAGCCAGACTAAAACATTCTTTGATCAATAATCAAAGATATTTGAAAATGCAGATGACTGTTACTTAGAAATTATACTATTTTTAGAATTTACCCCATATAAGATCATTTCCCCTAGCATGTAATTTGTGCTTCCTAATTACTGGTTTGCAACCTGCCATACAATTTAGCATTAAAGACTTTTGTAAAAAGTGTGTTTGTACTGTACTAGACAGTCTAAATGTAGGTAAGCCAAAAGTCATATAGAAATTAGTATGAGCTGCCTGGTATTGATAGCTCATGTCTGTTACCCAAGCAACTCAGGAGACTGAGATCTGAGGATCACAGTTTAAAGCCAGACAGTGCAGACAGAGAGTCCATGCATCTCTAATCTCCAAGTTAGCTAACAAAAAAAGCCGTAAGTGGGGAGAAAACAAGATGATTGGGAGGGAGTGGGGGGAGGAAAATGGGGACAAACACAAGAGAAGGGGTATCAATGTGTGAGAAGTAATGCACCTACTACCTGGTGAATGTAACTGTAACCCTCTATACATTACCCAACCAAAAAAAAAACCCACCCCCAAACCATAAGTGGATAGCTCAAGTGCTGCCAGCCTTAAGCAAAAAAGTTAAGTGAGGCCTTAAGTGAGGCCTAGTGGAAGAGTGTTTGCCTAGCATGCACAAAGACCCAGGTTCAATTCCTCAGTACCACATACATAGAAAAAGCCAGAAATAGTGCTGTATCTCAGTGGCAGAGCTCTATCCTTGAGAAATTTTCACTTAGGCCTTAAGTTCAAGCCCTGACACTGGCAAAAAAAAAAAAAAATTGAGAACATAAGGCTCTGAGTTTAAGCTCCAGTACTGGGACAAAAAAAAAAAGCCAGAAAGGGCCCAGAGAACTAGAACTACCAAACTAAAGCAGGATGGGCAGCAGGAGGTCAGACCTTAGCACAAACCTAACTTCTATCAGAATTTAATTCCAGAAAAAACATAGGAGCATGGCCTAGTGGTAGAGTGCTTGCCTAGCATGCACAAAGACCTAGGTTCGATTCCTCGATACCACATACATAGAAAAAGCTGCTGGAAATGGTGCTGTGGTTCAAGTGGTAGAGATCTGTCCTTGAGAAAGCCCAAGGACAGTGGTCAGGCCCTAAGTACAAGCCCAGGACTGGCAAAATACAAAAACAAACAAAAAAACAAACCACAACACAAATCCAAAGATATAACTATTAAGCATTTCCAGATGGCAACTTCAGAGCACCAAGGCTGGCCTCAAGCCAAAAGCTTTATGTGACTGCACTGGTCCTTGCCAAGCCAAGGGCCTTACATAACCACACTGGCCAGCTTCTGTATCTTAGCAATGTCATTTAGGAAGCGTTTATCTTTCCAGGATCTCCAGCAAAGCAGAAACACACACTAGTATGTAAATTGAAGGTGTGTGTCTCACTACAAATGAATAAACTATAAGTTCTAATCCCTGAAATCTGACTTTCTTTCCTGGTGGTTTGAGCTAAGGGCCTTGTACTTGCTAGGCAAGTACTTCCCTACTTGAGCTGTACCTCCAGCCCTTTCTGCTTTGGTTATTATTATTTTTTGCCAATCCTGGGGCTTGACCTCAGGGCCTGGACACTGTTCTTGGGCTTTCCCAAGGCTAGCACTCTATCACTTGAGCCACAGCCTCACTTCTGGCTTTTTCTGTGTATGTGGTACCCAGGAATCGAACCCAGGGCTTCATGCATGCTAGGCAAGTACTCTACCACTAGGTCACACCCCCAGCCCCTGCTTTGATTATTTTTTAATATACATCATTGCTTTTTGCTTAGGCCAGCCTGGATCTGGATCCTCTTATACTTCCTGCCACAGCGATGGTGACTCAGGCATACCATGCCCAACTTCTTCCGTTGAGGTGAGATCTCACGTTTCTGCCCAGGCTGGCCTCAAACCATGATCCTCTCAATCTGTGTCCCCAGAATGACTGGATTTCAAGTATGAGTCACTGTACCAGATGAATAGATGTTTGGAAAAGGTAGACAGAGCAAATCAAATGATAGTGTTACTAATGGCAAAGGTAGGTGTGATGATGCACACCTATAAATCCAAACACTTAGAGGCTGAGTCAAGAGCATCACCGATCTGAGGCCATCCTTGGTTACCTAGCAAGACCCTATCCCAAAAGGAGAAAAACAACAAACCCACAGCTACCATGATCAAATGCATTTATATCTCATTAAATCCTTATAAGAAGTAACATTATATGTAGTTTGTTATATGCCAGACATTGCTCTAAGTGCTTATTTAAATTATCTCAAGACAGGTGCTGGTGGTCTACACCTGTAATTCTAGCTAATCAGGAAGCTAAGATCTAAGGATCTCAGTTCAAAGCCAGCGTGGACAGGAAAGTCCATGAGACTCTTATGTCCAATTAACCACCAGAAAACCAGAAGTGCTCAAAGTGGTAGAGCACTAGCCTTGAGCTGAACAGCACAGAGAAAGCACCCAAAACCTGAGTTCAAGCTTCACAATCGACAAAAAAATAAACAAAACGACCTCATACTCAGAAGTGAAAACCTTGCAGGGATCGCTCAAATCCCACACTATACTACATTCCCCCACATTCATCCTCCTCTTGTTAAAGATGAGGAAATGAAATCTTTGTAACTTGCTAGAGTATTTAATGATAAAGTCAAAAATAAAAACCTGCCTTGGCAAATGAGTTTGTTCTCCCTGTGGCCTATTTGCCTCTGGCTCATGCCTCATCTGAAAGTCATCAAAGTCACCCACCAAATCCACAGCAAGTGCCGTAGTGGTGAGAGCTGGCTGACATAACCGCACAGAAGAGAAAAGAACAAGCCCAGCAGAGGAACCTTCCAGGGCTTCTGAGCCTCCAGGCACCTACCTTGTTGGGGAACTGCTGGATGATCTGAGGCACGTAGCTGGCTCCTGAGGGATTCTGGTACAGAGACACCACCACAAACAGCTCAAACAGCTGCTGCTCCTGCAGTTCGATAAGGTCCCGCTCCAACGTCTGGTAGTGAGGGTTCCTCTTGGCAGAGTGTTGCAACTGCGCCAGCCGCTTGTGACGATCTGTGGTGAAACCATAGCTCCAGTCTCCCCCGTGCCACTCTCTGCTCCTATTAGCCCCTGAGGTCACCTCTCACACAGGACCCATCATCACTATCACTGCTGAATCAATGGAGATGGCCAATACCTCCCTACAGACATTCCTGTTTGTCTCCACCTATGGCTGAGGATGGAACAGACATTTAATATCATGACCACTATGTGTCTGTGTCACCATTTGCCACCCTTCTTTTGTGGCAGTCACATATGTAAAACATCTGGAAAAATCCACTTGACTGCCAAGAGATGCCAGTGAGGGAAACATGAAACCAGGAGGAAGAGGATGGGACTAAGTGCAGACAAAGATAAGTCTGATCAAATGAGACCCAAGGTTAGCCTAGCATGTCTTCCCTCCTCTTCCTCTAATGTTAGATCTATGTTTTTATCACAAGTGGTGCCAAACGAGAGGGGAAGGGTGGGATCGAGTGCTTGATTGCTTGTTTAACATGTTCAAGGTCCTAAGTTTGATTCTAAGAAAGGAGGAATGGAGCGGAGGAGGAAGAGAAAAAGACAAAGCAGAAGAGAAAGAAGAAAAGAAGGGAAAAGTCTGGGTGCCTGTATAACCATTAACAGACTACTCTTCAAATTAATGAAATTCAAGAGGCATTTGATTGATTTAGATCTCACTAGAGCCCAAACTGGCCTCAAACTTGTGATTCTAGGGGGAAGGAGTGTGGCCTAGTGCATGAGTCTGATTTCTGGGTACCACATACACAGAAAAAGGCAGAAGTGGTGTTGTGTCTCAAGTGATAGAGTGCTAACTTTCAGAAAGCTCAAGGACAAGGACAGTGCCTAGGCCTGAGTTCAAGCCCCAGGACTGGCAATAATAATAATAATAAACCCCCAAAACAAAACACCAACAACAAAAATCACTTGTGATTCTACTGGCTCTGAAAACCAAAATCTAGGATTACAGGCAGAGGCAACTTTGCCCAGCAGAAAAAAGTATTACTTAAACAATACAATTATTACCACAGCTACCTTCTCTTCTCATTTATCTTTAAATGCTGAACAATTTGAGATCATCTCCACTAATGGTTAGTAACAAAAGAAATAATATAGTCTAAGTGTTTCTGAGATTTGCTTATGTTTCATGGTGAGCCACTGACTGGTGGACTCATTCTCTGACTGTTCTTTTCTTTTTGTGGTATCTTGCATTCAACCTGAAAAGTCACATTAAGCATCAAAATATTAAAAACTCTCAAAAAACAAACACAAACAAACAAAAAAATCCAACTAGGGCTAGGTACTGGTGGCTTACCCTGCAATCATAGCCATTCAAGAAACTGAGATCTGGCCGGGAGTTTGGCCTAGTGATAGAGTGCTTGCCTAGCATGCATGAAGACCCGGGTTCAATTCCTTGGTACCACATACTTAGAAAAAGCCGGAAGTGGTGCTGAGGCTCAAGTGGTAGAGCCCTAGCCTTGAGAAAAAATCCAAGGACGGTGCTCAGGCCCTGAGCTCAAGCCCAGGACTGGCAAAAAAAAAAAAACGAAACTGAGATCTGAGGATCACAGTTTGAAGTCAGCCTGAGCAGACAAATCTAAAAGACACATCTCCAATTAAACAGAAAAAAAAGCCAGAAATGTAAGTGTGTCTCAAGTGGTAGAGAACCAGCCCTGAGTGAAAAAGCTAAGCTACAATACAAGTTCCTGAGTTCAAGCCACACGGACACACCCATACACACTATGAATGGTTCCCTAGAATTATTGAATCTATGCGATGCTTTAACTAAAGCTTTACTTAACCCCAATCACAATTTCAGGTTCTATTTCTCACGAACAGTAAACAGCACTGAGCTAGTCATCATTACACATCAAGGAGAACCCGATGATGCTTTCATTTCACCTCCTGTCAGACTACAGAATCCCGGCAGAAGGAGCACAAGACCATGAATCATAAGATTACTGTCCAACTTGGATAATTCTCTTCTACTCTGTCATATCTCACTCAGCATGGCAGGCAAGGAAGGATGGAGTCCATCGCTTGCTGGGACATTTCATCAGATGAAGGGATAAAGGGCTGAAGTGTGCTTGGACAAATAGTCAGAAAGGCTCTATGCACTTTGGAATATTTGTGCATCTGAGCCAAAACCAACACACATTTCCTTTTGCAATGCCAGCGATATCACGGTAATTTAATAATTATGCTTGAGTTACTATGAAAAAAAAATACCAGATATTTAAGGCTACGCAGTTGTCTCAGTCAGTGATTCACAACTGTTTTGGCTGCCACAAAACTACTGCAAATGTGTCTGGGCATGCAGCACTGTGTTGTTCCCCAAGAACATTCCAGACCATGGCTGAACTCTCATGGCTAGCCTCAGCCCACTTCCTGGAGCCTTTACATGCGATGACACATCTGACAGTAGACTGTTCTGTTCTCTTCATCTCAGCAGGTTCTGAAAGTGAAGAAATGCCCTACCAGGTGAAACTTCATGTGGGGAAAAGCGTGCTTAGTCACAAAAGCAGGTGCCACTCCACCCGCAGCGAGGGCCAGCCGGGGAGGTGAGGCCTGCTGACTCACTCACTCTTTGGCAGATACTCGCCATCACTTTCGTTCCCACTGGTTTCGCCTGCAAAGAGAGGAAGCGTTTCCATTTGTATTGGCCAATAGTAGGAAGTCCATGAGGATGAGAACAATACGAAATCTCCACAGACCTGGGGACCCAAGTAAGGAATAATAAAGACTCTAAGCCTTTCTCCAAGCTCAGGCCAGTCGTCAAAATCGAATGTAGAGGGGTGACATTGACCAAGATGAAACAACAGGTTGAACAGAAATCCCTTTGTCTAACTACCAAAAGACAATTAAGGAAGTGATGCTGTGGCTCAAGTGGTAGAGCACTAGCCTTGAGCTGAAGAGCTCAGGGACAGTGCCTAGGCTCACAGTTCAAGCCCCACAACCAACCAAAAAAAAGAAAAAGAAAAGAAAAGAAAACCAACCAAACAAAAAAGACCTTTTTTTTTTCCCCTGCCAGTGTTAGGGCTTGAACTCAGGGCCTGAGCACTGTCCTTGGGTTTTCTCAAGGCTAGAACTCTACCACTTGAGCCACAGCACCATTTCCAGCTTTTTCAATGTATGGGGTAGCAAGGAATCCAACTCATGCATGCTAGGCAAACACTCTACCACTAGGCCAAACTCCTGGTCTCAAGACAATTTTTTTTTTTTTGGCCAGTCCTAGGCTTGAGCTCAGGGCCTGAGCACTGTCCTCGGATTTTCTCAAGGCTACAGCTCTACCACTTGAGCCTCAGCACCACTTCAGGCTTTTTCTAAGTATGTGGTACCAAGGAATCGAACCCGGGTCTTCATGCATGCTAGGCAAGCACTTTAACCACTAGGCCAAACTCCCAGCCCAAAAGTCACTAAGACTTTTATCTCCCATTAACCACCTAAAAATTCAACTGGAGTTGTGGCTCAAAGTACAAACCTTGAGCCAAAAAGCTTAAGGATAGTGCACAGGCCCTGAGTTGATGCTTCATCATCTTCATCATCATCACCACCACCACCACCACCACCACCAACAGCAATAACTACAACAACTAAAATATTCGGGTCTTTTTTTTCTGGCTTTTTTTTAACACTCGTATCTTCAGCCACAAAATTATAATGATAGAACTGAAAGGCACCGGTGGCTCACCCCTCTAGCTACTCAGGAGGCTGAGATCTGAGGATCGAGGTTCAAAGCTAGTCTGGGCGCAAAAAGTCTGTGAGACCCTTATCTCCAATTAACCACGAGTAAATTGGAAGTGGCCCTTTGGCTCAAAGTAATAGTATAGCCTTGAGCTGAGGAGCTCAGGGACAGTGCCCAGGCTCAGAGTTCAAGCCCCATCATTGACAAAACAAACAAACAAAAACCTGGAAGGCAGTAGAATGTTTTCCAACATTTGAAAACTGAGTGTCAGGAAATATTTAGGTTGGAATATATTCAGTAAAGCCTAACAAGTATCAAATAGCCAGGCATATACAATTAGGCTCTGTTGACATACAGACAAAAGCTTCAGGAGTCCAATAAAAACCTGAGAACTGTGGTAACAGAGCTCTCTGGCTTGAGAAAAGCCCCTCTAGCCCATAGAGGGGTGGCTTGAAGTTGCTGGATAAATGTTTACTTGGAAGATTACAAGGTAGTGATTGCTCTTTTTTGTGTCTATTTTTTTCTTTTCTGGTGATATAAACTAGCAACTTGGGCTAGTAAAGAAAATTTCTGTGCCTATTCCAGAATTGGGGTTTTCACTCAGGCCCTGGTCACTTTCCCTTAGGTTTTTCGCTCAATACTAGCACTCTGCCCCTTATGCACTTGAGCCACGGCTTTACTTATGGCCTTTTGGTGGTTAATTGGAGATAGTGTCTGGTACTTTCCTGCTTGGGTTGGCTTTGTACTGTGATCCTCAGAACTTGGCCTCCTGAGTAGCTAGGATTACAGATGTGAGCCAATGGCACCTGGGTGAGGGTAGCTTTTTTGAAGGGTGGGAGATTAAAACCAGTCATTATAGAGTAGGAATAGAATCTTAATCTGTATCCCTGAGAATTTTATTTTCAGATGGGTAAGTTGTTAGAATGTAGAATGAATATTTTTTAAGGGAAATTAAGAGAAATTTCCTTTGAAGGCTATAAAAATAGGACACATTATGCTGCTGGGTGGTTCACACCTACAATCCTACCTTCTCAGGATGCTGACATCTGAGGATTGAGCTTCAAAGCCAGCCCAGGCAAGAAAGTCTATGTGAAACTTTTATTTCCAATCAACCACCAAAAAACCAGAAGTGGAACTCTGGCTCAAAGTGGTAGAGTGCTAGCCTTGAACAAAAGAGGTCAAGGACGTGCCCAGACCCTGACTGAGTTCAAGCTCCAGGGCTGACCAAAAAAAAAGGAAATATTCCCTTCTAATATAACTTTGCTATTCTTTCCTACTTATACCTTATACACCCTAAGTTCACTGAATTCTACACCTTTTTTTTTTTTTGGTATATAACCACATCAAGAATCTCACAAGATGTTTTCTTGTTTTGTGTTTGGTAGTTTTACTTATTTTTGCTTTGTTTTGCAGTTCTGTGGATAGAACTCAGGGCTTCATGCACATTTCACTGCTCTACCATTGAACTACATCCCAGACCCTCACAATATCTTATATGAAACTCAGGTCTTCATTCACATTACAATGCTCTACCAGGGAACTATAACCCACACGCTCACAATATTTTACTTATTTTTCCTCACAATATTTTATATAAATATTTTAATAATCCATTATGAGTATTTTAAGTTTCTTAATTAATAAGTTTTATTTTAGGCACCTGCGAAATAAAACTAATAAATTTCTGGGGTAACTACCAATTGAGGACATTTCCTTCATTCTACAATTATGTAGTTTTCATTTCTCCTCCAAAAAGGTCTACACTGCTAGGTGTCAGTGGCTCATGTCTATAATCTTCACTAATGAAGAGGCTGAGATCTGGGAATTATGGCTCAAAGCCAGCCCAGGCAGGAAAGCCTGTGAGACTCTTACCTCTAATTAATTACTATAAAACTGGAAGTAGAGTTGTGGCTCAGTGGTAGTGCTAGCCTTAAGCAAAAAAGCTAAGATAGTGCCAAAGCCCTGAGTTCAAGCCCCAGTACCAGTGTATATAAAAACAACAACAAAAAGGCTTATATATTGCTAGGCACTGGTATCTCATGACTGTAATCCTTATTCAGGAGTGTGAGATCTGAGGATCATACTTTGAAGCCATCCAAGGTGAAAAAAATTCATCTCCAATTAACCAGTAAAGAACTGGAAGTATTGGTATGGATCAGAATTGAGTGAAAAAGCCAAGTGAGGGGTCAGGGGTAGAGTGCTCTCCTAGCATGCATGAAGTCATGGGTTCAATTCCTCAGTACCACATGCCTAGAAAAAGCTGAAAATGGTGTTGTGGCTCAAGTGGTAGAGCTCTAGTCTCGAGAAAGCCCAATGACAGTGCCCAGGGCTTGAGTTCAAGCCCCAGGACTGGCAAAAAAAAAAAAAAAAAGCCAAGTAACAACAGGAGGCTCTGAGTTCAAGCCAATACACACAAAAAAAGACCTCTACTAATAAATGTTTAGAAGCCACAGTAGTACTACAAACTAATGATTCAAACTGCATGTGAAAATTGGTTTTATTGATTTATAATGATTTAAAAAATTTTTTATTCATATAATACTTATTACTTGGCACAGAGTTATGTGAAAAGGATGTGAAGAAAACAGTCTCTTTCCTAACAAGGATTGTATTTAATTTGCATAGGCAGGATAGCAAAGCAAAAAATTATAATAACTTCCAAGGTTCAAGTTATATCATTTTCCCTTCATATGCTGACAACTACAGATAGCAGGAAAGAACAAACTCTTACCTTTTGAGGGAAGTACCTCCTTTCCGGTGTAAGGGTGTAATTTTACCCTCTTCTTCCCTCTTTTAGATTCAAATATGTCATCTATTTTCATTACAAGCTAAAAAGAGAAGGAAAAAAAAAGACCAGAAAAATATGTCATAACCAATCCACAAGGTTCATAGCTTGTTGACATTATAAGGGTCTCATTTAGAGAAAAAAAATATCTGCTTCATATTTTCCAACTCTGAGTCTAGAAAGTTGGTCTAGGGCCTGGGAATGTGGCTTAGTGGTAGAGTGCTTGCCTAGCATGCATGAAGCTCTGGGTTTGATTCCTCAGAACCATATAAACAGAAAAAACCAGAAGTGGCGATGTGGCTCAAGTGTCAGAGCAATAGCCTTGAGCACAGAGAGGCTCAGAGACAGAGCCCAGGCCCTGAGTTCAAGCCCCAGGACTAGCAAAACAAAAATAAAAACGTTGGTTTACTGTGCTTCTCTTACTGGTAGAGAGTGGTAAGGATGCTTCCTTACAGATGAATGGAGCCCAGTGAGTCAGGGAGTGTCTCTGTGGTCCACGTCTCAACATGCAGGCCACGTGGCCACTGGACTTCCAGGTGGTGAAACCTCCAGCAGAGGCAAGCTTTCACTAGCCCAAAGCTGGAAGGGAAGACTCCCTCATTGGGAAGGCAGGGCGAGGCTCAGCTATTTGTGCTCCCAGGAATTCTTCCCAAAGAGAGGGTAATCATGCTTAGAACACTTTTATCAAAGAGAATGCACTCTTTGCTACTGGAAGTATTCACAAATAGAAGCTATTTTAGAAATCAGAACACTTATTTTGAAACTGTTATATAACTATCTACTTAATGTAAGTTACTCAGAATTCTTTCTTTGCAGATAGGGTAAATATGACAGAGAGGCACAGAAACAGAGAGAGCCACATTCTGAATGAAAGAAAGAATTAGTGGTCAAGATCAGACACTTGTAAAAACATGATTCAACTTTTTTCCATGCATACTATATCTTTCTTTCTTAACATTCTAAGCTATTCTTAAGTAATGGTTTTGATTTAATACAATGCCTAAAATTGTACTTGTTAAGAGATTTAAACATTACATAAGCTGTGTGCTAGTGGCTTACACCTGTAATCCTAGCTACTCAGGAGGCTGAGATTTGAGGACTGCGGTTCAAAGCTAGCCCTGGCAAGAAAGTCTAAAAAATCTGGAAGTGGAGCTGTGTGGCTCAAAATAGTGAATGCTAGCCTTGAACAAATGAAGACCTCAGGGAAAATGTCCAGACCCTGAGTTCAAGTCCCACAACTAACGAGAAACAAAAAGAACACTACATAAGCTGACAGTCAACAAAGCTGCTTGACAGAAGCCAGACATTTTTCCTGTGTCCTTATATTTCTTGAATAATCCTGGTAGCCAGTGGGCCATGAAACAGTCCAGTACGAGAAAACATCTGAATGCCAGGCGCAGTGGCTCATGCCTGTAATCCTAGCTACTCAGGAGGCTGAGATCTGAGGATTACAGTTCAAAGCCAGCCTGGGCACTAAAGTCCATGAGACTCATCTCCAATTAACCACTAGAAAACCGGAAGTGGTACTGTGGTTCAAAGAGTAGGGCAGTAGCCTTGAGCTGAAGAGCCCAGGGGCAGCACCCAGGCTCAGAGTTCAAGGCCTTCGACCAACCAACAAACAAACAAACAAAAAAGGACACACCTGCAAAAAACATGTGCTTCCAATATGCAGATGACTCCCATATTTTTAGATGCTTGTCTTTAAAGTTTTCTGCAACTGCCATTTGAGTAAAAACTGCCAGTGTTCTTAATGTTCTTAGGTATTACCACTATGACAATCAAGATGAAAGTCCTAAATAAAGTGTGTGGTTATGGATTATAGAAAAGATATGGGAGTAAGCATGTTTTGACTTCATAAAGATCCCAAATAGTAAAAATCATTAGTATGCATTTGAAAAGAACAATTAAAAAAGCTGCTCAAAGATTCAGAAAGGAATCTACTGTGCTAGCAATGAAATAAAACACAATATTTTGGTAATGAGCTAAGAAGAATGTACACTGACCTCTTAGAGAGCAAATACTGTGAAATATCCTTTCTAGGAAATGAGAGAAGCCAGCCAGGCTGTTCTAACAATGTGACATCAACAATATAAAACCTATCAGAGAGGGCCAGGAGTTTGGCCTAGTGGTAGAGTACCTGCCTAGCATGTACTAAGACCCAGGTTCGATTCTTTGGTACCGCAAACATAGAAAAAGTGGTGCTGTGGCTCCATTGGCAGAGTGTTATTCTTGAGGAAAAAAGCTTAAGGACAGTGCTCAGGCCCTGAGTTCAAGCCCCAGGACATGTTAAAAAAAACAACAACAAACAAACACCTAGCAGAGTTGCACTTTAGCAAGCCACCCCTCATAGGCCTGCACAGCAGAAAACGGAGGAAGGGTGGGAAAGAGGCATATGGACAAGATCAGTGATTCCAAGCTAGGAATACAATTTCTCCTCCAGGCATAGCTGGAGCCATCACAGTGAAAGTAAATGAAAACTGCTTTCTTGTGGATTATCCCTGAAGAGATTCCAAAATAAAAGCTTGCATTGCATCTGGCACATTTTTTTTTTGGGGGGGGGGTCTGGGCACTGTCCCTGAGCTCTTCAATTCAAGACTACCACCCTTCCTCTTGAGCCACAGTGCCACTTCCTGTTTTCTAGTGGCTAATTGGAGATAAAGAGTTTCAGGTTCTTTTGTGCCCAGGCTGGCAGCAAACCTTGATCCTCAGATCTCATCCTCCTGAGTAGCTAGGACTACAAGCGTGAGATACCTCGCCCAGCTGGATCTGGTACATTCTTAATCTAAACAGGACCATAGGTAAAATTGCTATCAGCCTGTTGACAACTGAGGCTTCAGCACCAGCCAGCCAAAGTGCTTTTCTTGTGTGTATGTGCCACTCCTGCAGCTTGAATTCAGGGCCTAGGTGCTGTCTATGAGCCTATTTGTGCTTAAGGCTAGCACTCTACCACCTAAGCCACAGCTCCAACTCCAGCTTTTTCTGAGTAGTTTATTGGAGATAAGATTCTCACGGACTACCCTGCCTGGGCTGGCTTCAAAATGCCTCAGCCTCCTGAATAGCCAGGATTACAGGCATGAAGCACCAGCACTCAGCTAATGTGTAAATGCTGGCATAAGATTGGAAGAATGTAAGTCACGGAATCCTCACCCTTGGAAGATTTCTCTTTTTCCTGTTTACAACTTCTCCAGCTCGGAAAAGTTTCCATTCTGTTAAAGTGACTGGCAAAGTGGTGTCCTTGGTCAGCTTTGGCCATAAGCAAGCTTGGGAGTTCTTCAGGTCCATAGTCTTCCGGTGAGGGAACTGAGGCTTGGGAGGAAGCTAAATAGGAGAAGGTACATGGGTAAAGTAAGATCATCTAAATTTCCTACAAAGTCAGTTATCCTAGGAAAGACCATCTTTTGTAAGCATCCCAAACTGGATACCATAACCTGTTTCTCATCTGGGTAAAGCAGCTTCTCTGTAATCAGACTCTGCAGCAACAACAGTTCCTACTCTTCTAACTCAGGCCAGAGGTCAATGTTTTTAGGGCTGAGGGAGGAAATGTAGACCCCAAGTAGAAAGGAGACTGTGGAATGGCAGGAATTACAGTGAACTGACAAGTTCACTGGGCGAAGGGACTCATATTCAATTCTTTCTGAAATGGTAACATTCAAAAACAAATAACAAAAAATTTAAAGAAATGTGTGCTGCCAGGTTCTGGAGGCTCATATTTGTAATCCTGGCTCCTCACAAAGCAGAAATCTGAGGATCAGATTTGAAGCCAACTTAGGCAAACAAATCTAAGAGAGCCACTAAAAAGCCAGAAGTAGAGGTATGGCTCAAGACCATCCTGGAGTTAAAAAGCTCAAGGAGAACTAAGGTCACAAGTTCAAACCCCAGTACTGTCATCAAAACACACAAACAAAAATTTCACCCACACAAATAAAGGTGCAGCCCTTTAGTTTTACAGAGGGATGAACTGTATTCATCCCTCTGTACTGATTATAAACAAAGCTGGGCACTGGTGGCTCACACCTGTAATCCTACCTACTCAGAAGGCTGAGGTCTGAGGATCAAGGTTCAGAGTCAGCCCAGGCACAAAAGTCCATGAGACTCAATCTCCAATTAATCACCAGAAAATAGAAAGTGGGGCTGTGGCTCAAGGGATAGGGTAGTAGTCTTGAACTGAAGAGCTCAGGGACAGCACCCAGGCCCAGAGTTCAAGCCCCACAACCGACCAACAAGATTCTAGTGTTTCCTTCAGTTGCTCCCCTGGTCATACCTTGGGTACTTTGAAAGCACTTTTAGCAGGTGGAAGTCTCCAGGCTGAAGGAGATCGCCATGTGGGTAAAGGCTGTACTGAAATATCTTCATAAGGATTTTCTTTGCTGGGATCTTAAAAAAGTAAAGAGACTTTTCTTTTTTGTTTAAAAGAACACAAGTAGAAGGAAAAGTGACTACAGCTAGAAAAAGAAATAAAATATTGACTACATTCAGTTTTCCTATTCTCAACTGCTGTAAAGAAGGTCTCTAACCAACAGCACTTTAAAGCACATAAAAAATCACTTAAGGGCTGGGAGCAGAGCCTAGTGGTAGAGTGCTTGCCTAGCATGCATGAAGCTCTGGGTTTGATTCTTCGATACCACATACATAGAAAAAGCCGCAAGTGGTGTTGTGGCTCAAGTGGCAGAGTGCTAGCCTTGAGCAAAAAATGTCCAACGACAGTGTTCAGGCCCTGAGTTCAAGCCCCAGGACTGGAAAAAAAATCACTTAAGGCTGGGTGCTTGTGGCTCATGCCTGTAATCCTAGCTACTCAAGAAGCTGAGATCTGAGGATTAGTTCAAAGCCAGCATTGGCCAGGCGGTAGCTCACACCTATAATCCTAGCTACTCAGCAGGCTGAGATTTGAGGATCAAGGTTCAAAGCCAGCCTGGGTACTACAAAGCCAAGAGACTTATCTCCAATTAATCACTAGAAAATCTGAAGTGGGGCTGTGGCTCAAGGGCAAGGTGGTAGCCTGGAGCTGAAGAGCGCAGGGACAACACCTAGGCCCAGAGTTCAAGCCCCATAACACTCCCTATACCCCTGCCCCTGGAAAAAAAGCCAGCACTGGCAGAAAAGTCTGTGAGACTCTTATCTCCAATTATCAGAAGGGGAGGTGTGGCTCCAGTGGTAGAGTGCTAGTCTTGAGCAAAAAGAAGCTCAGGGACAGTGACTAGGCCATTAGTTCAAACCTCAGGACTGGCAAAAAAAAAAAAAAATCACATAGGTGTCCAAGCTAAAAAGAATTTTCAAATATCATACTGAAAATATTTTCTTCCCAACTAAGCAGTCCATGACAGTAAAACTCATTAAAGAATAAGAAAATTTGGGGCCAGGAGTTTGGCCTAGTGGTTAAAGTGCTTGCCTAGCATGCATGAAGACCCAGGTTCGATTCCTCGGTACCACATTCATAGAAAAAAGCCGGAAGTGGTGCTGAGGCTCAAGTGGTAGAGTTCTAGCCTTGAGAAAGTCCAAGGACAGTGCTCAGGCCCTGAGCTCAAGCCCAGGACTGGCAAAAAAAAAAAAAAAAAAAAGAATAAGAGAATTTATAGGCAAGGTTAGTGACTCATGTCTGTAATAGTAGTTACTAAGGAGACTAGCTCTCAGGATCTCTGTTCAAAGCCAGGGAAAGAAAGACCATGAGGCTTTTAGCTCCAATTAACCACCAGAAAGCTGAACATGAGATGTGGTTCAAGTGGCACAGAGCCAGCCTTAAGTAAAAAACTAAGAGACAGTGTCCAGGCCATGAGTTTAAGGACTAGTTACTAGCACACACAAACACAGACACACACACACACACACACACACACACACACACACACACACACACACACACACACACACACACTATGTATATATACCCAAGAGTTCCACATTACAAAGGCAAACAAGGTATGTTTGGTTGTAGGAGAAAATACCTTCCTCCAATTAAGGGCATCACCAAATACATATTAATTAAATTTAATTGCAATGTTGTATACACCTACATATGATATCCTCGTAGATATTATCCTCGGACTGTGTGAAATAAAGTGCTGAACCAGAATTTCGTGCCAGTTCTTCATGAATCTTGGGTGAGTTCCGGTTTCGAAAGTGCTGAATATCCTCAAATTCAAAGGACTTCCTTAAGAAAAAAAGATATTTAAGGTGACATCTTTAAAAACTTTAATGCTAAATTTGGTATGAGTAGATTAAGTATTGTGTACAAAATTACAACGCTGCTCTTATCAGTTATCTAAGAATAAGCTGGGTGTTTGGCCTAGTGGTAGAGTCCTTGCCTAGCATGCACAAAGACCCAGATTCGATTTCTTGGTACCACATACGGAGAAAAAAAGCTAGAAGTGGTATTGTGGCTCAAGTAGTAGAACTCTAGCCCTGAGAAAGCCCAAGGACAGTGCTCAGGCCCCAGGACTGCCCCCCCCAATAATAATAAATAAATCTAAGAATAAACAACACAGCTGGTGCCCTCTAAATTCACATGAGAAAACAAGGATTTTAGCCAATTACTTTCATGCTTTTCTTTAGGCCTAATTAAAGTGGGGCTAAGCTGAGTATAAGTGGCTCATGCCATAATCCTAGCTACTCAGGAGGCTGAGATCTGAGGATCAGGGTTGAAAGCCAGCCCAGACATGGAAAAAGTTCATGAGACTCTTATCTCCAATTAACCACCAGAAAACTGGAAGTGGTGCTGTAGCTCTAGTGGTAAAGCACTAGCCTTGAGCTGAAGGGCTCAGAGACAGCGATCAGGCCCAGAGTTCAAGCCCCACAACTGACCAAAAAAAAAGTGGAGCTAAGGCCTGCTGCTCTAAATGAAGTTGAAGAATGTACTCAGTTCCTTGAGGCTTCTTTTATATGTGTGCTAATAGTAGGGTTCACACTCTGGGCTTTGAGCTTTGGTTTTGCTTTTTTTTGCTAAAGGCTGGCACTCTACCAATTGACCACAGCTTTTTTTTTTTTTTTTTGCTGGTTAATTAGAGATAAGAGTTTCACAGATTTATCTGCCCTGGCTGCCTTCAAACCTGATATTCAGGTCTTAATTCTGCTCCTAAAACTTAATTTGAACCATGACAAAATAGAGACAGGGTGACACTTATCAAGATGTATTATACTCATAAAATGTCAAGGTGAATAGAAATCTCTTTGTAAAACTACTTAACAATTTATTTATTTTTCATCTTGGGACAAGATCTCAGGGACAGAACTTGGGCCCTGAGATCTTTTGCTCAAGGATAGCATTATACCACTTTGAGCCACAGTGCCACTTCTGGCTTTCTGGCAGTTAACTGGAGACAAGAGTCTTTCAGACCATGCTGTCAAGGTTGGTTTTGAACCACTATCCTCAAATCTTGGCTTCCAGAGTAGCTAGGGTTACACATATGAGCCACCAGTGTCTAGCCAAAGATAATTTTTTTTGTCAGTCGTGGGACTTGAACTCTGGTTTTGGGTACTGTCCCTGAGCTCTTTAGCGCAAGGCTAGCACTCTACTCCCTTGAGTCACAGCTCCACTTCCGATTTTTAGTGGCTCACTGGAGATAAGAGTCTCAAGGACTTATGTATCTGGGCTGGCTTTGAACCGTGATCCTCAGATTTCAGCCTCCTGAGTAGTTAGGATTACAGGCATGAGCCACCGATAACAAGGCAAAGATAATTTTTTTTTTTAAATTATAGGGCCGGGAGTTTAGCCTAGTGGTAGAATGCTTGCCTCGCTTGCACGAAGACCTGGGTTCGATTACTTGGTACCACATACATAGGGGAAAAAAAACCCAGAAATGATGCTGTGGCTCAAGTGATAGGGCTCTAGCCTTGAGAAACCCAAGGATAGTGCCCAGGCCCTGAGTTCAAGGCCCAGGACTGGCAAAAAAAAATTTACGTAACTAGCCAGGTACCAGTAGCTCATACTTGTAATCCTAGCTACTCAGAAGGCTGAGATTGGAGGATCATGGTTGAAAGCCATCCAGGGCAGGAAAGTATGTGAGATCTTATTCTAATTAACCACCACAAAGCTGAAAGTAGAGCTGTGGTTCAAGTGGAAAGAGTGGTAGCCTTTAGCAAAAAGGTCACGGATAGCACTCATCCCCAAGTTCAAGCCCCAGGACTGCTGCACTAAATAAATAAACAAATTTTACAAATTTAAATTAGAAGGTTTTCTGATGCTCTTATGTTGAAAAACTGTCAATTTCCTAGACTTCTACATTTTCCTCTTCTTCCAGAAACTACTCAATGTTAATCAATCACTATATCAAGTGAGTTCCGTAACATAAGCTGGGAAGTAGACATTCATCTAATAAGGAAAATAGGACTCTCCTAGCATGCATGAAGTCCTGGGTTTGATTCCTCAGTACCACATACTCAGAAAAAGCCAGAAGTAGTGCTGTGGCTCAAGTGGCAGATCACTAACTCTGAGCAAAAAGTGTCCAAGGACACTGTAGAATGAAGACCTACTATTTTTTTTTCCGGGGGGTAGGGGGGTGGATGGTATTGGGAGCATGACCTAGTGGTGGAGTGTTTGCCTAGTGGTAGAGCACTAGCTTTGAGAAAATCCAAGGATAGTACTCAGGCCCTGAGTTCAAGCCCCAGGATGGGCAAAAAATAAAAATAAGAAAGAAAGAAGGAGGGAGAGAGAGAGAGAGAGAGAGAGAGAGAGAGAGAGAGAGAGAGAGAGAGAGAGAGAGAGAGAGAGAGAGAGAGAGAGACGGCGTGCCTTACCTTTTTGATCGCCCTCTGATTTTTCCACCATATTTCTTTGGTTCAGGTTCCTGAGAAGAGGCCAAAGAAGTCTCTGTACAAGAATGATCTTCACAGTAGTTTTGGTCACAGTTTCTTCCTTTATATGGTAGACCACCAGACTCAGATAAATAGCGGAAGGTCCTGCGTGGCTTTGGCAAAGGATTTATAGAGGGGCCACACTCTTGTCCCTCAGGTTCACAATAAATATTTTCCAAGCTCTTTGTTACTCCATAAGAACTATCTAGAACTCTGAAATTAAGTTCTTTGGCTGACGAGTCACAATGTTGTAAAGCCAAATTGAAGACTTTATCTGGAGGAAGTGCCTCTGGTTTTTTCCACAATATTTGTGAGGTATACAAGTTTCCTGGAGGTAATGAAGTCTCTGGATTCAGAACAACTGCCTTCCAGCTCTCAATCTGTGTGACCCGAGAACAGATCCCATCTAGGTCTGCTCCATTCTTCAAGTGGTGCCTGTCTCCACACTGGGCTTTCTCAATGTGATCTTCACTTTGATTATGGCTTCTAGCATCTTTCACATGGAAACCCATGCTTTGGGAGTTGGTTACATCCAACTTTTTGCTACTTCCCTCCTCAAGATTTTCCTTAGGAAGAACTTGGTGACAGTGGCCATACCTCACTCCAAAGTCCTTTGGACGCCACTTGGCTGGACTGGAGGTGCCGTTAGTCCTTCCTTCCCACTGAGAGATTTTTTGCTTGATGTTTTTGCAGTGGCTTCGTGACAGTGTCTGAACCGCAGATCGAGAAAAGCCAACATCCATATTCCTGGTTGGGTGCATGACAAGGGCTGGACTTACAAAGGCACCATGGCCAGGAACTGTGAAACACTGAGTTGTTCACCCTACAGAGTGCACAGCTTCCTTTCACGTCTAACGTGGATACAACTACTTTGATCATTGATCCTTGTTGAAATGGGCTACAAGTCTATCTTGACATCCCTATTAAAATGAAAAAAAGGTTAACACAGTTTTGTTGTTATTTTTTTTAGTTTTGATCATGGGACTTTGAACTCAGGGTTTGGGTGCTGTCCCTGAACTTTTTTACTCAAGGCTATCTCTCTACCACTTTAAGCCACATTGCCACTTCTTATATATTGGTGGTTAACTAGAGATAAGAGTCTCATCACCTGTAATCCTAGCTACTCAACAGGCTGAGATCTGAGGATCTTGGTTCAAAGCCAGCCAGGGCACTAAAAGTCCGGGAGTCTCTTATCTCCACTTAACCATTAGAAAAGCAGAATTGGTGTTGTGGCTCAAGGGTTAGGGCAGTAACCTTGAGCTAAAGAGCTCAGGAACAGTGCACAGGTCCAGAGTTCAAGCCCCATGACCGACAAAAAAAAAAAAAAGGGTCTCATGGACTTATCTGCCTGGGCTGGCTTTGAACTGGGAATCTCAGATCTCACTCTCCTGAGTAGGTAAGATTACAGGTGTGAGCCAATGGCACTTGGCTTAATACAAGTTTTATAATATTCTGATTTAAGCATCACTAACACATTGCCCACCCATCCCTAAATTATTTACACTGCACACATAGAGATGTGCCTGTTTCCTGAATGCTGGTGGTTCAAGGTAGCAGTGTGGGAGGCTATGCTCAAGAGAATATCAGGCATTCATTCAGAATCTAGTACTTCTTTAAATGTAATAGCTGCTGTGCCATGGAACTTCCCCCATCCCCACCACACCCTTGCCCCAGATCAGCAAATCACAGACACACCTTCTACTTACATGGACACCTCACTCAGCCAGGCACATAAACTGTTTGCTCAAGGATGAAATTTGGCAGAAAAGCTTTCCCACCAATGGAGAAAAGATCTGCTCTCGAGTTCTGCTGCCTTTGGATTATAAATAGCAACTGACTCAAAATTTCCTGAGGTAGGGCCATCCTTCCTTGCACTTTCTCTGTGTGGCCCTGCTTAACTGGCAGAAAAATATCTTAGCCTAGCTTTGTCAGTACAGCTGACCCCAAGTGATAGTCATGCAACACACACACACACACACACACACACACACACACACAAGTTTTTGTAACCTCATCCACTTTCACTGAAACCATTCCTACAAGTCTACAGATCTAGCTGAGTGTTGGTAACTCTCATTCATAATCCTGCTCAGAAGGCTTCCATGTGAGGTGTGAGGATCATAGTTACAACTCAGCCTGGGCAGAAACTGAGACTTTTTTTTTCTAGTCCTGGGGCTTGATCTCAGGGCCTGAGCACCGTCTTTGTGCTTTCTCAAGGCTAGAGCTCTACCACTTGAGCTACAGCACCACTTCTGGCTTTTTCTATGTCTGTGGTACCAAGGAATTGAACCTCAGCCTTTGTGTATGTTAAGACAGGCCCTCTATGACTAAGCCAAACTCCCAGCTGAAACTGAGACTCTTGATTATAATTAACTACTAGAAAACCCGAAGTGGTGCTGTAGCCCAAGGAGTAGAGCACTAGCCTTGAGCTAAAGGAGCTCAGGGGCAACGCCCAGGTCTAGAGTTCAAGTCCCACACCACCCCAAAAAAAAAAAAAGAAAAGAAAAAAAAGAGACTGCCTGAAAGGTATATATAAAGCTTTTTTACCCTGCTCCGTTAGCCATTCTTTCAACTATATATTCTTTATTCACCATCTAGTGCTGCCTTAAGTAAAACTATCCCATCAAAAGCATGAGTTTTACATTTTATCTCTATTATTAAGGGTCCATTTTAAATGTATATATCACTGAGTGATTTGATATGAAGAATAACTGACTACAGAATTACTATGTGGCTTGCCCTGAAGGGTGACTCAAGCTACCGGAAGAGTCGAATACAAGCCACATTCAGGAGGGAAATTCTCTCTAGGTATCAGTCAGTCAAGAACATTCCTTGGGAGGAGGGAAGGTGAGGAGGAGTATCTGTTGGTGAGGACACACCCTCACAGGAAGGGGAGAGCGTGTATGTGTGTGTGTGTGTGTGGGGGAAGACATCCTGTGATTTGGAACACACTCACACATACCTAACACTCTAAACCCCTCCTCCCATCAGTCAAATGGGCATGGCAATCAGTGACCTGGATGAGGAAGGGCCAGGTAAGTCCAGTCAGATGTCTCTCCATCCTAATGGCTTCCTTCTCAACCAATGGCAGACAGGTGACCACAAGGATGATACCACTCCTGGACATCTGGACTTGCATGGAGACAGCCTCATTTCTGCAGAGCCAACACCTCTTGCAGGTCTTCTACCTAGTCTACTATTACGCTGCCAGCCTGGACCAGGCAGCCTGCCCAACTGGGATCTCACATGCCCAACCTGGGGCAGCAATGCTGCAGCATGGCAGCGGGGAGGCCAGGTATGCTGGGAATGCAGAGAGTAGATGAGAAGCCAGCCCAGGGAAATGATGGAATAGAAGTTCAAGGCCCCAGGGAACACTTTATTGAATTCGTAGTGTTTTAAGTTTCTTAGTTTATATATGAAGTCATTTTACAGTATCTGAACGTGGTAAGTGACTTGTATGTTGTAAACCCTAGTGCAACTACTACAAGAACATGTATTTCTAAAAATTAATACCAAAAAGATGGAGGAGGGGTAGCCAACAAGACCACTACCACTATCACCAACACAAAAACAAAGTTACATGCGACAAGCAGAATTGAAAGGCCAACGGGAAACCTACATAAGGTGCTCCCACTGCAATACTAGCTATTTGAAAGGCTGAGGGATGAGGGTAATGGTTCAAAGCCAGCCTGGGCAAACAAATTCTGGAGACCCTTATCTCCAATTAGCCATGTAACAGGAAAGAGATATGGCTCAAGTAATAAAGTACCAGCTTTGAGTTGAAAAAGCTAAGTAAGAGCACTTCTTTTGCTCAAGGCCAGCACTCTACCACTTGAGCCACAGTGCCACTTCTGGCTTTTTCTGTTTATGTATTACTGAGGAATTGAATCCAGGGCTTCATGCACGTTAAACAAGCACTTTAAGCCACATTCTAAGCCAGCCTCCCAGCACTTTTTTAAATGGGATGCACCTAGAATGGCCTTAATAATTTTCACAAAAAGGACAGAGTTAGAGAAACAGCCTTCTTGTCTCCAAGACTTACTATAGTTTAGCAAGGAAAGCAACATACATTAAAGACTCGTCAAACACATCACCTTTACAATTTAAAAAAAAATAGCAACTGGCCAGACAAAAGGACCAGTAGAGGACCCACGTCTGTATGTCAGCTGACTGCCATCCAGCAGGAGAAGGCTTAACCGTTTTTAACACAGAAGTGGAATCTGATTGTCACCCACATCATTTATAAAAACTAACTTGAGGCTGTGTGCTGGTGGTTCATACCTATTATCATAGCTACTCATACCTATCGTCAAGGCTAGGGTCTGTGGATCATGGTTTGAAGCCAACCCAGGCAAGAAAGTCTGTGAGACTTTTATCTCCAATAAACTACTCAGACAAGGTCAGAAGTGGGGCAGTGGATCAAGTGGTAGAGTGCTAGCCTATGGTTAAAAAAAAAAAAGAATCTCAGGAATAGCACCCATGCCCTGAGTTCAAGCTCCAGGACTGGCATAAAATTTAAAAAAATAAAGTATGAGACTGAGAATGGACTTAGTGGTAGAGTATTTGCCTAGCAAGAATGAAGCCACATAAACAGAAAAGGCTGCAAGTGGCACAAGCCTTGAGCAAAAAGAAGCTCAGGGACAATGCCCAGGCCAAGTTCAAGCCCAAGACAGGCAAAAACAACAAAAACTAACATGAGGAAAACATAAGTGTAAATATTAGAATTTGAAAGTCCCATAAACTTAGGAAAGAAACATATTTCTTACATGGAACACAAAATTTTGTGTATGTGTGTACATGTATATAAATGTCATCTGACGGGCTGGGAATTTTGCCTAGTGGTAGAGTGCTTGCCTAGCATGCACAAAGACCTGAGTTCAATTCCTTGGTACCACATACTTAGAAAAAGCCGGAAGTGGTGCTGAGGCTCAAGTAGTAGAGCTCTAGCCTTGAGAAAAATCCAAGGACAGTGCTCAGGCCCTGAGCTCAAGCCCAGGACTGGCAAGCAAGCAAGCAAGCAAGCAAGCAAGCAAGCAAGCAATAAATAAATAAATAAATAAATAAATAAATATCATCTGACAATGACTTAAATCCAGGACATATTAACTATTAATATTAACAAATGAGTAAGGCCAACACCACAATTAAAACCTGAGTAAGCTTCAAACAAACTCTTTACAAAAGCTTTATGTGTAACCAATAAGCATAATAAAGCTCATGAAAAGATACACAGCACTATTAGTCATCAAGGAAATGACTGTTAAAACTCTAGATACCCTACATGAACGTCAGAATGACATATATGAAAAGAAGGAGAATACTAAGTATTGGAGTTCTTAGAACTCTCAAGCACTGCTGGTATATTATACTATAGCCACTTTCAAAAAGAACTCTGCAGTTTCTTATGGAATTAAATGAGTGCTATCACACCTGATAATTATCAGTAGGTGCTTTACATGGAAGGAAAACACATCTTCACACATACTTTTAGATACATATTCATAATAATTTTTGTTTTTGTTTTTGTTTTGCCTGGGGCTTGAACTTAGGGCCTGGGCACTGTCCTTGGACACTGTTTCTTAAAAAAAAAAAAAAAAAAAAAAGAATCTCACAGACTTTTTGTGCCCAAGCTGGCTTTGAACCGTGATCCTCAGATCTCAGCCTTCTGAGTAGCTAGGATTATAAGTGTGAGCCACGGGTGCTCAACTATAAACAAATTTTAATATAGTTACACCAGGGCCAGGAACGTGGCCTAGTGGTAGAGTGCTCACCTAGCATGCACAAAGCCCTCAGTTTGATTCCTTGGTACCATGAACATGGGGGAGAAAAAAGCCGGAAGTGGTGCTTTGGCTCAAATGGTAGAGTGCTAGCCTTGAGAAAGCCCAAGGACAGTGCTCAGGCCCTAAGCTTAAGGATCAGGACTGGCCAAAAAAAAAAAAAAATGTATATATATATATATATATATATATATATATATCAAAAAACTAATATACAGAAATAAAAAGGGATAAATAATATGAACAATAACAGATATCTCTCAAAAATATGTAGAAACATCTGGGCATTGGTGGCTAGACTTGAGTATAAAACCACAGGAAAAGCATGTGAGTTCAAGCCCCAGGACTGGCACAAAAACACCCAAAACAAATAAACACCCTTTTCTATGTCATAGTTACCCTCAGACAACTGCTTCTGGTCTTCTCTTTCCTTAATTATGAAATGAGAAAGCTGGGAGGGAGGGGCTACCTCGCCCCTGTAATCCCAGATACTCAGGAGGCTGGGATATGAAGATGCCAATTGGAAGGCAGCCTAGGCAAAAAACCTGTTGAAACTCATCTCCAATTAAGCAATAAAAAGCTACAAGTGGAGCTATGGCTCACATGACGAGCGCCAAAGAGAAAAGGCTAAACAAGAATGCTCAGGTCTTGTGTTCAAGCTCAATACCAGCACAAAATAAAAGCTTACATAAATTATAACAAAGATGCTGCAACATGTGTCAGCAAACAATAAAATCTGCTCAAGAAATGGGTTGGAATGTGAACTGTTGAGGATATTAAGTATATTATGTTCAAATAGCAGATGTCATTAATTTTTAATGTCTCTAGATACATCTTTAATAAAGTCTGTAGGGTTAATCTTGTAGAAAATTTGTGATTGAATTTAGTTACAAATATTTTAAAGCAAATGAGAGAAACCGATCCAATGAACCTAAAAAAAAAAAAAGCAAGCGTCTAACTTGCTTTGACTTTTCAAACATTTCTCCTCTTGTCAGCTGTTTCTTAAATAACAATCCCTCAAAGCAAGCATACACAGGATATCAGTTCTTATCTTAATCTCATCAGGGGAAATAGCCTTGGAAGTCACTAAAAGTGATTCCCAAAATAGCCCAGAAACTTTAAAAATCCTCTCAGGACTCAAGTCACAATATAAATTATTTTAGCAGTCACTGTACCTAACTACAAAGCAGGATACATGACAGATTCTTCAAAATGTGTTTAATTCTTTCATAGTTCTACCTAGTCCATTGTGATATTTATTATGGGAATGTCGTGAGGCTTTCATAAATCAAAGAATACAATGCGGATTATATTTAGAAGTGGAGGCACAGGCCAATGACTTAGACTAATGCTGACTTTATCTGTGCTCAACATAGCAAATGTTTCATGCATGTTATCCATGAAATCTTCCAAGTGACTCCAATTTCTCTTCTTTGAAGCCCACTTCCTTTAACAAGAACTACAGGCAGTTTTCCTAGTCTCATCCACATAGCCCAAGGAGCCGTCCCTGTAACTAAGCTAAAGGCAATTCCTGGTGCTTCTACCTTCAGCTCATCTCTAACTCCAATCACCTGTACCCTTACTGTTAACACACTAATTCGGGCCATTGTCATCTCTGCCTTTCTTCCCATTTATGTATTCATTCATTATTTGACAGTATTGGGGTTTGAACTCAGGGCCTTATGTTCACTAGACAGGCATGTTACCACCGGACAAATATCGTCAGTCATTTTTCTTTCATCATTTTTCAGTAGGGCCTCTGGGTTTTTTTGTTTGTTTTTGCCAATCCTGGCATGAACTCAGGGCCTGAGCACTGTCCTTGGGCTTTCTTAGGGATAGAGCTCTACCACTTGAGCAACAGAACCACTTCCAGCTTTTTCTATGTATGTGGTACCTAGGAATTGAATCCCAGTCTTCGTGCATGCTAGGTAAGCACTCTACCACTAGGCCAAATTCCCGGTCCTCTGAGTTTTGCTTTTTGTGTGCGTGTGTGTGGTTTTTTGTTTTGTATTGTTGTTGTCAGTTGTGGGGCTTGAAGTCTGGGCCTGGGTACTGTCCCTGAGCTCTTCAGCTCAAAGCCAGTGCTTTATCAGGTTGAGCTACAGTGCCACTTCCGGTTTTCTGGTGGTTAATTGGAGATAAGAGTCTCACAGACTTTAGTGCCTGGGCTAGCTTTGAACCTTGATCCTCAGATCTCAGCCTCTTGAGTAGGTAGGATTACAGGCGTGAGCCACTGCACCTGGCTTTCTGGGGGTTTTGGTGTTTGTTTAGTCCAGGCCCAGCCTGGGAACATAATCGTACTCCCTACATCTCTCCTATCACTGGAAACGTGTGTATGTGCCAGCCTCCCTAGAGTTCTGATTGAGATGGGGGTCTCAATAACTTTTTGCTGTAGTCCACTTCAAACCTTAATCCTCCCCATGTTTACCTACAGAGTGGCTGAGATTACAGGTATAATACCCTGGGGCCAGTCTCTTCCCTGTCTATCCTATCTAAATCACTACTCCTTCCTCACATGGCAGTGCTCTATTTTATGATTCTATGGTTTCTTTACTGCTAGTCTCCCACACTGAAATGTAAGCCTATTCACTAACACCTCATCAGCTCCTAGGGGAGTATCATGTGATAATTCCTCAGTAAATATCTGCTAATAGGCAACAAAATCCTGAATGTAAGGATGATTGCCCATTACTGTGTTTCTAATGATATGAAGATGCTTCATTGAAATAAAGGGAAATTATCTTGGAGTATTTTAAGCTTAAATGAACGACAACACAATTTAAATGGTAATCAGTACCTCAATGAAAATAGTTTTTTGAGCTGAGCGTCGTGGCTCATGCCTGTATTTCTAGCTACTCAGGAGGCTAAGATCTGAGGATTGCAGTTCAAAGCCAGCCTGAGCTGGAGAGACTCTTCAATTAATCACCAGAAAACAGGAAGTGGGGCTGTAGCTCAAGGGGTAGGGCAGTAGCCTTGAGCTGAATTGCTCAGGGACAGCACCTAGACCCAGAGTTCAAGCCCCAAGACCCACAAAAAAAAAAAAATTCTAATCTCCTGCCCCCACTTTTTGTTTTCCCTTTTGGTGCCAGTCCTGGGCCATGAACTCAGGGCCTATGTGCTGTCCCTAAGCTTTTTTATTCAAGGCTAGCTAGCTTTCTACCACTTGAGCTACATCTCCATTTCTGGCTTTCTGGAGGTTAACTGGAGATAAGAGTCCTATGGACTACCCTGCTCCAGCTTGCTTTGAACTTAAATCTCCTGAGTAGGTAGGATTACAGGTTAAGCCACCAAGTATTGCTAGGCACTATTTCATCTGCATCTAAAAGCAATCCTTAGAGAAATGAATCTTCATCTTTTTTTTTTTTTTGTCAGCTGTGGGCCTGGGTGTTGTCCTTGAGCTCTTCAGCTCAAAGCTACTGCCCTACCCCTAGAGCCAGTGCACCACTTCTGGTTTTCTGGTGGCTAATTGGAGACAAGAGTCTCATGGACTTTAGTGCGTGGGCTGACTTTGAAGCAGGATCCTCAGATCTCAGTCTCCTGAATAGTTAAGATTACAGGCGTGAGCCACCGCACCCAGCTAAATCTTCATTTTCAACAAGAGAAAAACAGGCCTAGCAAGGTTAGATGACATGTTATCAGAAAAGTGAGAATGGAGGGGGGATTATTCTTTCTTTTTTGATTTTTAGGTGTTTTTGTTGCTGCTGCTGCTGCTGGTGGTAGTGGTCATGGTATTGGTTGTGGGGCTTAAATTCTGCACGTCAGCATTCTCACTGAGTGCTTTTTGCTCAAGGATAGTGCTCTACCACACTGAATCAGAGTGCCACTTTCGGTTTCCTGGGGGTTAATTGGAGTCTCCCGGATTTTCCTGCTTACGTAGCTTCCAATCTCAATTCTCAGACCTCAGCCCCCTGAGTAACTAGGATTACAAAAGTGAGCCACTGGTGCCTGGTTGTCCATTTTTATTCGTTCTTTTTATTTCGGGTGGAGGGTGCTAGAGATTAAAGCCACGGCATTGCGTATGTGAGGTACAGGCTCCACTACTAAGCTGAAAGCCACAAGTATTTTTTAATCCTTTTAATATTTTATTACTTAAAAAAAAACAAAAACAAAAAACTTTGGAAATGGTGCTGTGGTTTAAGGGGTAGGGCAGTAGACTTGAGCTGAAGAGCTCAGGGACAGCGCCCAGGCCTAGAGTTCAAGTCCCATGACTGAGACACACACACACACACACACACACACACACAGTTTTGCATTTCCAAACAGAAAGGTTTGTTTTTTTCCTCCCTTGTTTGTGCTGGGTATTTCTTATAAACATCAAATATATTAAGCGAAGCAAAAACAACTTTCTTTTTTTATTTAGCTTTCTGATCATGCTTTCATCACATCCATATTTTCTACCCATTAAGAAGGAAGGCATGCTTGATCCTGCCATGCCAAATCAGGCACGTATGCAAGCACCTGGCAGGACATGCCTTCCTGTGATCTCATAGGCCTTCTCTGCATGAAACTCTGGAAATTGGTCTTTCCAGGTGCTTTCCCAACCTTGGAATAAAGGTGAGCAATTCTATTACTGGAGTTTGGGACAGCCTTGTTTGGTTAGCAACTATTCTGTAGGAAAGCCTGCTATGTCAATGAGGTTGAGACAGGTCATTGGCACAGTCAGAGAAGGATGACCGTGTGAAGACAGGGAGAGGGCTGACAGCTACAAGGCAAAAGAAGTCTCAGAAGAAACCTGCCCAACATCTGTCATCAGACCAATGTCCTCAAGAGTTGTGAGAATTAATTTCTGTTGCTGTAACCACCTAGTTATGGAATTTTGTTGCAGCATCTCTGGAAAACTAATATAAAGGTTCTCAGTAACAACAACAACAAAAAAGCAATTTATCCCAAAATAGAGCTAGTCAAAAGCTAAATTTGTCAGCCATCTCCACCTTATGAAAGGGTTTCTGTAAATATTGTCTGTGTATGTTGGTCAGTACTGAACTCAGGGCCTGGGCACTGTCCATTACCTTGTTCACTCAAGGGTAACACTGTATCACCTGAGCCACAGCTCTACTTCCAGCTTTTTGCTGGTTCACTGGAGTCTCACAGCCTTTTGTGCTGTGGCTGGCTTCAACCACAATCCTCATACTTGCCATCCTCGCTATTCAGGAGGCTGAGATCTGAGGATTATGGTTTAACACAACCTGGGGAGGAAAGTATAAAATTCTTGGGGCTGGGAGTTTGTTTTAATGGTAGAGTGCTTAACTAGCAGGCAGGAAGACCCGGGTTCGATTCCTTGGTACCACACACATAGAAAAAAACGGTAACAGTGCTGTGGCTCAAGTGGTAGAGCTAGCCTTGAGAAAGCCCAAGGACAGTACATAGGCCCTGACTTCAAGTCCCAGGACTGGCAAAAAAATAAAATTTTTTAAAAAAAGTATAAAATTCTTTTTTTTTTTTTTTGCCAGTTTTGGAGCCAGAACCCTGAGTTCATGCTTCAAAGCTATATAGGAAAATTATAATTAATTAGCTGTGAGGATTTCAAGACACATAGGGAAGTCTTCTATAAAGAAAGTAGGGGTCTGGGCACTGTGGCTCACATCTGTAATTCTAGCTATTCAGGAGGCTGAGATTTGAGGATCATAGTTCAAAACCAGCTGAGGCAAGCAAATCCATGAGACTCCAACTAAAAATCAAAATGCTAGAAGCAGTGCGTGGTTCAAATGGTAGAACACCAACCTTGAGGAAAAAAGCAAAAGCAGGGCAGGGAGTTTGGCCTAGTGGTTAAAGTGCTTGCCTAGCATGCATGAAGACCCGGGTTTGATTCCTCGGTACCACATACATAGATAAAAACCGGAAGTGGTGCTGAGGCTCAAGTGGTAGAGCTCTAGCCTTGAGAAAGTCCAAGGACAGTGTTCAGCCCTGAGCTCAAGCCCAGGACTGGCAAAAAAAAAAAAAAAAAAAAAATCAAAAGACCCTGAGTTCAAGCCTTAGAACTGGCATTAAGAAAGGGAGAGTAGGGGCTGGGAGTTTGGCCTAGTGGTAGAGTGCTTGTTTAGCATGCATGAAGACCCGAGTTCAATTCCTCAGTACCACATACATAGAAAAAGCTGGAAATGGTACTGTGGCTCAAGTGATGGAGCTCTAGCCTTGAGGACAATGCTCAGGACTGGCGGGGATGTGGGGGAGGAGAAGAGAAGCTAGGCACCAGTGGCTCACACCTGTAATCCTACCTACTCAGGAAACAGATCTGAGGGTCACAGTTCAAAGCCAGCCTGGGCACTAAAGTCCGTGAGACTCTTATCTCCAATTAACTACCAGAAAACCAGAAGTGGCGCTGTGTCTCAATTAATAGAGTGCTAGCCTTGAGCTGAAGAGCTCAGGGACAACACACAGGCCCAGAATTCAAGCCCCATGACTGACCAAAAAAAAAAAGAGTATTGTACCAACTTCTATTCTCACTGCAGAACATGAATTCTAGTCTGTCCTTGTCACCAGGTGGAACTAGCCATCCTTTTAATGTTAGCCATTCTGGCACACAGTGGCATCACATATGGTTTCTGGGTTTTTGTTTGTTTATTCATTTTTTTTCCATTTTTTAATTAAAGAATTTATTAACATTGATTTTTACATCATATTTCAAAAGACGTGTTTAACAAAAAAGTATTCAAGAAAGGAATCTCTATATAGAATCACTGGCACTTAGATTTTAGAACATAAGTAAAATTAGGCTGAGGGTTTGTATGTCATAGATACATATTAATCTATGTAACAAAACATTATGTCTATAGAGTCATAGATTTTTATGTCTATGTATTGTGTTTATATTTCCAAAACCATGTCCATAGCATTGGGTACGCAAATGTTGAGTCCTTGCTCTTGTTTGTTTTGTTTTTTCGCCAGTCTTGGACTTGAGCTCAGGGCCTGAGCACTGTCCTTGGACTTTCTCAAGGCTAGAGCTCTACCACTTGAGCCTCAGCACCACTTCTGGCTATTTCTATGTATGTGGTACTGAGGAATTGAACTCGGGTCTTCATGCATGCTAGGCAAGCACTCTACCACTAGGCAAATCTCCTGGCCCCATCATATTATGGTTTCTATGAAAAACTGTTCAAATTCATTTTTTTTAAAGACTTTGAATGTCTCATTATTTGGTGTGGACTGGCACCAAACTCAGGCTTCTCCTTCCACCCAGTTAGTTGGTATTTCAGGTACAAGGTACCATACCCAAATCAAAGTCACTTTTCCTCTATATCACATTTCCTTTATTACCATTATTTTTTAAATGGCTTGAGACATCATCCTGCTTTGTTAAATTCAGCTTTGTAAACTTCCTGGCGCTCTCGGTCAGTGAACATGTCATGGAGGGGAACTGTAGCCCTAACACTAGACAAAAAGAAGGGTGTGGTGTTTCACAGCAGTAATCCCAGCCACTCAGGAGGCTGAGATCAGAAGGATTATGACTCAAAACCAGCTTGGGCAAAAGAGTTCATGAGCCCCCATCTCCACCAATAAAAAACTGGGTGCAGTGGTTCACAACTGTCATTCTGGCTAGGGCAGAAGCAGAAATACGATGGTGGAAGTCCAGGCTAGCCCAGGCAGAAACATAGGATTCTATTCAAACAATAACAAAAGCAAGAGGGGCTAGGAATGTGGTGCTATACAGGTAGAGCACATGTATAAGGGACAAAAAGTGAGGAGGGGAAAAAAAAAGATCGGCAAAAGCAACTTCAGATAACCCTTCCAAGAGCTGAATCAACTAGGCAAGTAAGCACAGGAGCATGAGCTGCAGGAAAGCTATTCTTTCTGAACACAGGAAAGAAGGAAGTTATATTTAAACACTGGTGGTTAGGAGTCAGTGGAGAAGAGGGAAGAAACACAGCTAGAGCACAGTACCCCAGGAAGGGGAGGGCAGGGGGTTTGGGGGATCCTGGGGGAGGGAGGTCACCAGGAAGCGAGCAGGAGGCCAGGACACAAAGAGGAGGAGGACGCAGGCTGACTTGCTGGCTGAGAGGCTGTATTCCCAGGAACTTTCCATCCCGTGGCTTCTATTTTCTCTGTAACAGCAGGCAGGATTGTCTGCAGAGAGGAAGTTAAAGACAGAGAGAAAGGAGGGCAGACATCACAGGAGGAAATAGGGCCTTGGAGAATTCAGAAGCTGCACACCAGTGGCTTAGGTAGTAACCCTAGGACTCAGGAGGCTGAGATCTGAGGATCTTGATTCCAAGCCACTCAGGGAGAAAGTCCATGAGCCTCTTATCACCAATTAACCAGCAATAAGCTGGTTAAGTGGCACTGTGGCTCAAGGTGATGGAAAGAGCATTAGCTCCATGGGTTCCAGTTTGAAACCCATGAAAGCCCATGAGACTCTTATCTCCAATTAGCTAGTAAAAAGCCACAAGTGGAGTTGTGGTTCAAGGAGTAGAGTACCAGCTTTTAGCAAAAAAGCTCAGGGACAGTGTCCAGGCCTTGAGTTCAAGCCCTAATACCAGCACCAAAAAACAAAAAAAAAAAAGAGAGAGAGAGAGAGAGAGGGAGAGAGAGAGAAAGAGATAGAAGAGGGGAAAGAAACAAAGGAGAGATGAGTGGGAATGGTAGAAGAGAAACATAACAAAAGCAGGGAAGATGTAGGGGAAAGCAGGGAAAAAAGGTTACGGGCCTGAGAGGAAGGAAAATGTCTATAGAAAGAGGACCAAGTGGGTAGAGCCTACTCATATACCATAGACCTCAATCTATGAACATTAAAATCATTGTGATAAAGCAAGGTGTGGTGCCACTTGCCTGTACCTCAGAAATGAAGGGGTTGGCAGGAGGATCCGGAGTTCAAGGTCAGCCAGATTCATCTCACAAATCTAAAAACCAAAACCACCATGACAAGAGTTAGAATAAAGGGCAGGCTACTCACTTGTTTGTTGCTTTGTTTTGAAACAGGGTCTCAGGCTAATCTCAACTCAGGATCCTCCTGCCTCTATCTCAGGATAAAAACATTAAAGAGAATGTTGGTATGGCTTTACAGAATATGCACATGCACATACAAACATACATGTGCCCAGCGCCCAGGCCCAGAGTTCAAGTCCCATGACACACACACACACACACACACACACACACACACACACACACACACACACACACACACTCTTTCACTTTCTAAGGGAAGCTACTCAGGAGGCTGAGATCCTGAGGATCGCAGTTCAAAACTAACAGATCAGAAAAGATCAGAAAAGTCCATGTGACTTATCTCCAATAAACCACCCCAAAACCAAAAGTAGAATTGTTCTTCAAGTGGTACAGGACCAGCCTTGAGCAGAATAGCACCCAGGCTTTGAATTCAAGCCCCAGCCCTGGCACAAAAAATAAATAAAATTCATAAGAGTTCAGATTACCTAATGAATCATATCTACTTTGTTTGTCATAGCAGACTAGTGTTTCAGGAAACTTTCAGAGAAAACTCATGCTACTACTACTACTACTACTACTACTACTAATAATAATAATAATAATAAGCCAGGCACAGGTGGCTCACACCTGAAATCCTAGCTACTCAGCAGGCTGAGATAAAAGAATCCAGGTTCAAAGCCAGTTCAGGCAGGAAAAGTCCATGAGACTGATCTTCAACTAACCACCAGAAAACTAGAAGTGGTACTGTAGCTCAATGGTAATGCCCTAGCCATGAGCAAAAGAGCTCAGGAACAGCGCCCAAGAACCAAGTTCAAGTTCCTAGGCTGACACACAAAAAATATACTTGGCATCACAAAAGGCACACATACACTCATTTTATAAAAGAACTATCTCCCTTATATGATAAGCATGATACAAAATTAAGATCGGGGGCTGGGAGTTTGGCCTAGTGGTAAGAGTGCTTGCCTAGCATGCACGAAGACCCAGGTTCGATTCCTCAGCACCCCACATGCATAGAAAATGCCAGAAGTGGTGCTGTGGCTCAAGTGGTAGACTGCTAGCCTTGAGAAAGCCCAAGGACAATGCTCAGGCCCTGAGCTCAAGCCACAGGACTGGCAAAAAAAAAAAAAACCCACAAAAATTAAGATCAAATATGCTTTATCTTATTTGAATACATTCTAAGACAAATAAAAAAAATTTTTTTGTTTTGCCAGTCCTGGGGCTTGAACTCAGGGCCTGGGCACCATCCTTGAACACTTTGTTCAAGGCTAGCACTCTGTGACTTGAGTCATAAACACCACTTCCAGCTTTTTCTGTGTATTTGGTACTGGGGAATAGAACCCAGGGCTTTCTTTGTACATGTTAGGTGAGCACTCTACCATTAGGCTGTGCTTCCAGCCCAACAAATAAAAATTTAAATTGGGAAAAAACTTCATTTAATGAAAGTTAGCATTTCCTGCTCATAAATTAACTCAGTCTGGAAAACACTAGAACAAAACTACACACACATCAGGTTCACTTTAGTGTCCATTTTATCATTTTCCTTTAATTGTGTCAGGAATGAAAATTCTAGCCGAAACATTAAGTTGTTGTAAGTAAACATAGCTCTATATTCAACCCTGCAATCCAGCTTCTCCAGTCTTTTGTATCTCTGTGCTGCACTGGGAATTGGGCACTATTCCTGAGTTTTTCCCCTCCAGGTTGAGGCTCTATCCCTTTAGTCTCAATAACTTTCCTTTTGGGGCTAGCTTTAAAACATGATCTTCAAATCTCACCCTTTGGATTAGGCAGTAATACAGGTCTAGGGCACAGGCACTAGTTCAGGACTCTGCATGGCTCTGTAATTTTTTTAAATTGTAATTAGTAAAAGGGTTACATGATATTTGCCAGATAGAAGGTGCATTAATTCACATAAATTGATATACATTGATACCCTTTCACATGTCTTGGTTGGCTCTGTAATTTTTACTTCATGTTTTTTTCCTTATAATAAAATAATAAATTTAAAGGCAACTGACCTAGTTTGGTTTTTAAAATATAATGACCCACTGCTTAAATTTTCACCCTTGCAGAATGTACTTAAAATTCCAAAATAAAACTCCTTTTAGCAACAGTAAAGACCTCCCCCACTGTGCCTGACCTTGAATTATGTTCATGTAAATAAGCTATGAAATGACAACCACTGAATTATGATTATGATCAAATTACTCAACACTTGCCTCCTCACATTCCCCTTTTGCACTGCTAACTCTTAGTTTAAGCAGGAGCCAAGAACAAGGAGATTTTCATAAATATTGTGTAGACAGGCTCTGCCATCCTCCAGGATGCCCCGCCATTACTGCCTTCATGGACTCTAATTCAATATCAGAGTATCAAGAAGTAACAATTAATATTTAACTACAAAATCATGCTGCAGATTGCTAAGTAACCAATTCAAACATATCCCACACAGCTTGAGACTTTTCTTTTATGCCCATGAGAACAAAGAGGATAAAAAGCAAATCTCCTTAAATTGTAGCAAAAAGAATTCACAAACTGTTTTGAAATTTAACACAGCACTAGTGGCATACACCTGTAATGCCAGCCAATGAAGCAGCTGAGTAGGTAGTAGAAGCAAGATGGGAGATTTCAAGGGCAGTCCTGGTAAAAGCTGTCGCAAAAGCAAAATACAAAAACGCATGAAGCTGGAAGTTTGTCCTAGCGCTAGAGTGCTTGCCTAGCATGTACAAAGACCTGGTTTGATTCCTCGGTACCACATACATAGAAAAGGCCAGAATTCAGTGCCTCAAAAGGCTAAACATAGAACTCCCCTATGACCCAGCAATTCCACTTCTTGGCATTTACCCAACCATCCAGAAACAAGGGCATACTAAATCCACTAGCACAACAATGTTCATTGCAGCATTATTCACCATAGCAAAGATATGGAACCAACCTAGATGTTCCTCAGTTGATGAGTGGATCAACAAGTTGTGGTATTTGTACACAATGGAATTCTATGCTGCTGTCAGAAAGAATGACATCGCCCCATTTGTTAGGAAATAGAAAGACTTAGAAAAAATCATATTAAGTGAAGTAAGCCAGACTCAAAGGAACTTAGGCTCAATGGTTTCCCTCATTTGTCATAATCAGTAGAAACCTTGGGCTCTACTAGCAGAGATCTGCAATAGAGCAAAATCTTGATACATAAGGCCATATAGTATGAAGCTAATTGAAAGGACCTCCAGGATATTGAAACAAAAGCCATATAACAAATGATTGTTGTCCTTAATGTACTATGTTATCTCTCATCTCCTTTGCTGTCCCTTGGGTAGCTCATATTGTTACAGTATCTCACTTTGTTATCTGATCTATTGGATTTATTTGTATTTGGTTACTTGAAATTTGATAGGGAAGGGGGGAAAACCAAGACGGAGGGGGAGGGTGGGGGGGTAAGGGGGGGGCAGGTAATGGGTACCAAGACATGTGAAAGGGTATCAATGTATGTAAATTAATGCACCTTCTATCTGGCAACTATCATGTAACCCTTTTATTAATTACAATAATAAAAAAGCCAGAATTGATGCTGTGGCTCAAGTGGTAGAGCTCTAGCCTTGAGAAAGCCCCAAGGACAGTGCTCAGGTCCTGAGTTCAAGCTGCAGGACAGGCAAAAAAAAATCACAAAATAACAAAAAATGTAGCTGGGCACGTGGCTCAAGTAGCAAGATCACTCATCTCACAAGTGGGAGACCCTATCACAGAAGACAAACAAAAAAGAACTCAGGTTTTTATATTGACTTTTGGTAAGTTAATCTAGTTCTCCATATATCAGGTTCAAAACCAGCAAAGGAAATATGTTCCACTTATCTTATGAGAACAAGGATAAATTAAAATTTCTCAGAAGCTTTAGGACATGTACTAAGATTTTGAAACAAAAAGTGTAACTTTCAAGAACCATGATTTGTCTTGGAACCATGCACAAATATAACTGTTTCAAAGAACATTCATTAGGACATGGCTGGCAGAAGATGGCCTGGCTGCCTGTGAGCTACCCTTGGAAAACTGCCTATTTTTGTAAGGCCTGGAGGTAAAAGTAGTTTTTACATTTTGAAATGGTGGGAAGTACATTCATTAATCTTAGCTACTCAGAAGGCTAAGATGTAAGGATGGAGGTTTGAATACAGACAGTCTGGGCAGAAAAGTCTGATCTCCAGTTAACCTGCAAAAAGCCAGAAGTGGAAAAGGGGCTTAAGTGGCAGCGTTCTGGTTTTGGTGGGGAAAGGCAGAAGCTAAGGGAGAGAGCAAGGCCCTGAGTTCAAGTTCCAACACACACACACACACACACACACACACACGCACACATTGGGGGTGGGAAGTAAAAGAATGATAATATTTTGTGCTTTGAAAGTTAAAGAGATTCGGGCCGGGAGTTTGGCCTAGTGGTAGAGTGCTTGCCTAACATGCACGAAGACCCAGGTTCAATTCCTCGGTACCACATACATAGAAAAAAGTCTGAAGTGGTGCTGTGGCTCGAGTTGTAGAGCTCTATTCTTGAGAAAGTCCAAGGACAATGCTCAGGCCCTGAGCTCAAGCCCAGGACTGGCAAAAGAAAAGAAAAGAAAAGAAAGTTAGTAATACATTACACATCAGATACTTTAACTGTGTTTTAGTGTCTATAAATAAAGTTTTACTAGAACACTGCTCAAGCATATCCATTTACATAGTTTCATGTTTTCTTGTATTTTTAACAGATTGGCTTACAAAGTCTAAAGTATTTACTATCTAAACCTCTACAGAAAAGAAGTTAGCACCTCTACACCTCAGGAAAGCATGCACTTATTCTAATAATGCTACAAATGAAGAAACTATATTAGAAACACTATTTTGAAAACTGCTTCAAAGCTGTGTGATATGCCCTTTTGATCATGTGATTTTTTTTCCCCAAAATGGCTAAAAGGTTTGGTGTCAAAACTGAATTAGGTTGGTTACTGGGATGGGAGAACCAGCTTACTTTATTAATACACCTAAATTGGAAAAAGTCTGAGAAGTCAGGGTTGTTTGGGCCTTCAAGCTCTATCTCTGACTTCCCAAAGAGAGCCGACAATCAGTGACAGGATAGTCAGGCATTCACATGTTTGCCTCGAGGCATGTACACAATTAGAGAATAAAAAAAACACAGGCAAGCAAAAATAATTTGACAACTAGATCTATTTTCCAGGGTGGCTGTGGATTTGCTGCCAAGATGTTTTTATTTTTTTATTTTTATTTTTATTTTTTGCCAGTCCTGGGCTTGGGCTCAGGGCTTGAGCACTGTCCCTGGATTTTCTCAAGGCTAGAGCTCTACCACTTGAGCCACAGCACCACTTCTGGCTTTTTGCTACGTACGTGGTACCGAGGAATCGAACCCGGGTCTTCGTGCATGCTAAGCAAGCACTCTACCACTAGGCCAAACTCCCGGCCCCAAGATATTTTTATTTTTACAAAGAGAGTTCTAATAACACTGGATAATACTGTAATAAGTGAATGATTTCTATAATTTGTGTGTATGTGTGTGCGCATGCACATGTGTGTTAGCACTAGTGCTTGAACTCAGGCCCACTTATTCTTTAGATTCACAGCTGGCACTCCACCACTTCCACCAGCTTCAAATCTTCCTTTATTCTCAGATTTTAGCCTCCGGAATATCTAGGATTACATTACAGGTATAAAACCACAGTTCTGAGTTTCTAATTAACTCTAGTGTCTCAACAAACAGACTTAAATTTGGGCTACCTGTAGCTACCATGGGTCCTATCTTGGTGTCTTTGCTTCAACATTCTATGGAAACTTCAAATTCAAGTTCCTTCCACATTAAAAAATAAAACATGGAGAGTCCCTAACTCTCATTTCCTGCACAAAGAATAGGAAGTTTCTCTCTCTCCTTTCTATTTTCCCCTACTTTAACTTTTTTATAATAAAATAAATCCTTACTAAAATTTAAAAACAAGCAAAAGATATTTTATCTATACAGTTTTCCAAGATGAGAAACAAAGTCACTGCATTTTGTATAGCTTTAGAGATGGCTGTTTTGTTTTGTTTTCTTTTGGTGCTGCTCTCAGGGGTGGCGCTCAGTCAGGGCTGTGCTCTGTCCCTTACCTTTTTCACTCAAAGCTGGCTCTCTACCACTTGACTCTCAGCTCTACTTCTGGCCTGTTGATGGTTAATTGGAGGTAAGAGTCTGCTGATCTTTCCTGCCTCTGTTGACTTTGAACTGTGATCCTCAGATCACAGCCTTCTGAGTAGCAAGGGTTATAGACATAGATGTAGCTGATTTTGGAGCTCTAGAAATTCCAATCTTCATTCTTATCTACCCTCTCTTCTCCACTCCTGTGAAGTATAAACTATTCTTCAGCCCTTACAAGTTTTCATCTAGATTGCTCAACTGTAAACCTCTGGATTTTTCTTCCTACCTTAGGCCTGCATCTTCCCTCATCCTCTCCAGACTCTCCACTGTCTTCAGGATCAAGTCCAAAGTCCTTAGGATGACACAGGACTCTCACAGACCAGGTATCAGCACACTATTGGTGTTCCTTCTCTGAATTATATGTTCTTAACTGCCTAAATCTAACATGGTTTATAAAAATACCTAGTACTTTAAAGTGCTTCAAAAGCACCCTTAACACCATGCCTTGCAGTGAGAGAAAGTTATGCTCTCCAGTTCCCTTTTCCACACTGTCCTTAGCATTGCCCATCTATACTTCTGCCCTTCAGTGATTACAATACAGTCCTCAACACTTCATATAATTCCCTGGTCTTCCTTCACAACTTGCCCAGCTCATCAATCTACAATTCAAAAGGCAAATATAGCATCTTTTTTTTTTTTTTTGCCAGTCCTGGGGCTTGAACTCAGGGCCTAAGCACTGCCCTTGGGCTTTCTCAAGGCTAGAGCTCTACCACTTGAGCCACAGCACCACTTCTGGCTTTTTCTATGTAAGTGGTACAGAGGAATCAAACCAAGGTCTTTGCGCATACTAGGCAAGCACTCTACCACTAGGCCAGCCCCTAGCATCTTCTTTTTGTGTCAGTGTGCCAGTCCTAGGGCTTGACCTCAGGGCAAATGCTCTACCACTTGAGCCACAGCTCTACTTCGATCTTTTTAGTGGTCAATTGGAGCAAAGAGTCTAACGGATTTGTGTGCCCAGGCTGGCTTTGAACCTCTATCCTTAGATCTCAGCCTTCTGAGTAGCTAGGATTACAGGCAGGAGGAAACAGTGCCTGGCAAATATGGTATCATTTATATAATCCTCCTCTACCAGCATTCCCCCATTAAATTCTGTATTTTTGCCATTACACTGAAACTGAAACTCTCGCTAAGCTTCTAAGTACTGGAATTACAGGCATGGGTCATCATGCCTGCTACATTTGCTTTTCTTGAATCTAACATTTAACTTATGGTTTGATTATAGATACTAAAATCTCTGTATTGAAAAATAAACACCTCTTATATTGTTAAGACAATAGTATGACTGGAGAAGCTGAGTAACTGGGAGTTTAGAAACAAGAAGAATCCCATGTCATTCACCAGCAAAAAAAATTACATACAGAGTATAATTAAATACTACCTTGTACATGCCTTCATCTATATCTTGCAATACCAGTTTTTCTCTTTCCTCTCTCTCTCTTCTACCTTTCTCTGTTCCAGAAACCCCCTTTTAAAAGAAGTGCCCTGTAGAATTCTTTCAGATACCAGTGGGGTTTCACTATTCTCTCTCTCACAGACAATGAAGCTCAGCAGTGCTGAGGTTAAAGTGAGGGTCTCTGGGGGCTGGTTGACTACCTCATCTGAGTTCCCACGCTGTTATTTAGGCTGTCGGTCATCCACAAGTTACTCAACTTCTCTCTGTCTCTCAATAAGCATCCATCATGGTACTGTTCTGAGGATTAAATAAACTAATATAATCTAACAAATTCAGATTACTGTCTGATATAGAATAGGTCCTACTTCATGCTAGCTGATGACCCTGCTGTTATAATCAGCTTTCTAAACAGATTTTCTAGCAATTATTTACTTAGTATAATCCCCTAGATGGAAAGAATTACACATGTGTTATATGTGAACACCAAGTGAATGCTAAAACAATTCTAGGGGACCCAACAAACATTCAAAAACTAACGTGACTATGAGGCCCTAGGCCTGTAAGACCAATAAGTTATAAAGTAGATTGATTATGTGGGCTTAAAATCACTTAAAAAATTCATTTTAGCTGAGGGCTAATGGCTCGTGCCTGTATTCCTAGCTACTCAGGAGGCTGAAAACTGAGGATCACAGTTCAAAGCCAGCCCAGGCAAGAAAGTCCTTGAGATTCTTATCTCCAATTAACTAACAGAAAACTGGAAGTGTCACTGTGGCTCAAAGTGGTAGAGTGCCAGCCTGAGCTGAAGAGCTCAAGGACAATGCCTGGGCCCAGAGTTCAAGCCCCATGACCAATCAAAAAAAACATTTTTTTAACTTTTTATTTATTAATTTTTTTTGTGGGCCATGAGGCTTGAACTTAGGGCCTGGGCGCTGTCCCTGAGCTTTTCCTTCAAGGATAGTGCTGTACCATTTTAAGCAACAGCATGACTTCAGGTTTTTAAGTGGTTAATTGGAGATAGGTGTCTCACGGTCTTTCTTGCTGGGGTTGGCTTCAAACCTTCATCCTTAGATCTTCTTAGCTTTCCGAGTAGCAAGGATTACAGGTATGAGCCATGGCAACTGGCCAAGACTCTTATCTCCATTTAACCACCAGAAAACCAGAAGTGGTACTGTAGCTCAAGTAGCTAAGCACTAGCCTAGAGCAAAAGAGATTAGGGACAGTGTCCAGGCCCCAAGTTCAAGACCCACCAAAAAAGAAAAGTTTTATTTAAGAAGTTATTATTTTGTGACGTGAACTCGGGGCTCCTCTTGCTTTGCTGTTCTGATCAAGGCTGGTGCTCTACTACTAGAGACATACCTCTACTTCCTCAAGTAAATTTTAAAGCAGATATTAGTAATGCCCTCTTGACGTGCATTTAATTTGATATAGTGGTCTAAAATTCTTCCCTATAAGATTGACTATAGATCATTTTAAATCAATGCAGTGGCCAGTTATAGAAAACTGTCAGTCTGGCACTGGTGGTTCACATCAAATATTCTAGCTACTCAGGAAGCTGAGCTCTAAGGATCATGGTTTGAAGCAAGCTGGGGAAGAAAAGACTGTGAGACTTTTATCCTCAATTAACCACCAAAAAACTAGAAGTGGTGCTATGGCTCAATGCTTTGAGCTAAAAACTCAGGGAAGTGTCCAGACCCTGAGTTCAAGCCCCACTATTGACAGAAGAAAAGAGAAAACTGCCTATTATCAATCTGAAACATTAATATTTTCCTTTACAGAAATCAATTGCAATCCCTACTCCCAACTACTAAGAGATACAATTGTGTCTAAGAGACACAATTACTACATTTCCTGGTTTCTACCTAAGAAATTATTCTGGAATACAGTTGAAAGTATATCCCCATAGAAAACTGCTAGTTACAAATCGCTGTTTATTTCCCAACTCCTTTCTAAAACTCCGGATCTGTATAGTAGTCACTGTGAAGAATGCAAGTGTCTGTGGCAGAAAAAACCCACAGTCATAGATTAACTTTGTTTTGGAGGACTGCCCCTTAATTTACAAAAACAAATGAAAGTCTTAATCTGAAGAAATCTCAATTTACTATGCCAAGTATCTTACCTATCTTAACTATCAACCTCAGGCAAAGTAAGTGTTTGGGGGATTTTTCTTGTTGTTGGTTGTAAGGCCTAAACTTAGGGCCGGGCACTGTCCCTGAGCTCTTTTTTCGCTCTACCACTTAGGGCCACAACTACTTTGGGCTTTTCGTCGGTTAACTGAAGGTTAAGAGTCTAAAGGATTTTCCTGTCTGGATTGGCTTTGAACTCAGATCCATGTATCTCAGCCTCCTGAGTAGCTAGGATTACATGCATGAGCCACCAGTGTGCTTGGCTTGAGTTTGTTTAGTTTTTGTACCAAACTTCATGGAAAATGATTCAACAAGTGTGTAGATAATACGTGCTATTCTAGAAATTTCCATCATCATCAGATAAAACAGATCACACTTCAAAGGATGGTGATTTCGTGGGAACTGAACAATTTGGGGTGGGGGGCGGGGGAAGGGGACTCTAACCAGGCCAGGAGGACCCTGCATTTGCTTGCTAGGCAAGCACTTTGCCACTTTGCTACATCTCAGCCCTTGAATAACTTCTTTACACAGAAATTTAACATAGTCTAAAGCACTAGTGAATCACTGGCTTTACAGGTTACAGTTTAGGTTTACGGCCGGCCTACTGTGTGCCAGGCACTTAGCAGGTGTTTTACACAACATGCCAGGTCCCGGTACCCACATAAAGTTGCCTGCCATGCGCGGGATGCGTTCCCGCCTCTCAGTGGAAGCTTCCCGGCTTTACAGACGTGGAAACTGAGGCTCAGCCAGGTGGACTTGTCGGAGGCACTGCACCCGGTGCGTGGGCTCATAGTTTACCACCTGTGGCCCAGCGCCCTGGGGTGCGGCACCCCGGAGTCTTCTCTCCAGCGGCTTCCTTCGGCTCAGCATCGGGTTTGGAGACGACAGTTTCACCGCCCCGCTCTTCCCCGGCTGCCAGTCCAGGGCGCGTGCACCGGCCCGCGCGGGCGCTCACGCTCACCCACAGGAAGGGGACCGGCGTCCAACCTCCCGAGGCTCCGGGTCCCGCACGTCCGAGCTCGCTCGCTCGCTCGTGGGGCGCCCCCCGCCCCGCACTGCCAGGCCAGGGCCTGGGGCGCGCGGCGGGGACCCACCAACCCCGCCGCCGCGGCCGGCGGGGACCCCGCAACCCGGCGTCGGCGGGCCGACCACACCGCCAGCCCGGCGGACCCCGCAGGCGGCGTCACCCCGAGCCCCCGGGCCCCAGCTGGGAACGCTCCGTGCCTACCTGCCCGCGCCCCGCCGCCGTCCGCCGGCGAGGGTCCCTCAGCCACACCGGCGCCGCGGCCCGCGCCCCGCCGCCCGCGCCCCGCCGCCGTCCGTCCGCCCCGCCCCGCCCCGCCCGACGGACTCCCATTGGCTCCCGGTCCGCCCCCTCGCGCTGGGCCCGCCCACGGCGCCCCGGACGGCGTGCGGAGCGGCCCTCGGCCGGGACCCGCGCCCGGCGCCTCCCGAGGGTCCCCCCGCCCGACCACCCCCGCCACCCCAGGGCCCGAGCTCCTCCCTTCCCGTCCGCCCGGCCCCCGCGCCCCACGTCCGGCAGCGTCGGGGACCCGACGGCACTTCCCTCACGGCAGCTGCGGCCGCGGCCCCCGCCTCGACTTCAGCAGGGCTTGTAGTATTCGGGGAGGGGGGCGGATATTCGGAGACCACGCAGCCTCGGCCGCCCGGGCTGGCCTCGAACCGCGGGCAGGACCGCGGCCTCCTCGGGGGCGGCCAGCGCGGCGCGAGCCGCTCGCTCACCGGCTCACCTGTGAGCAGCAAACTTGGGTCAGGCGGCTGCGCTGCGGAGACCCGGAGCCAGGTAAGGAGCTGCAGGTAGCCTGAGCGTGCGGGGGGGGGGGGGCCTCCCCGCCAGGCCCGGCCCGGCCCGGCCCCGCCCCGCCCGCGATCCGCCCCGCCCCGCCCGCGATCCGCCCCGCCCGCCGCCCGCGCCCGCCCGCGCGCACCGCTCAGGTATGACTCTGCGCTCCGCCCGCGCCGGCCACCGCGGCCGGTTTCACTTGGGTGGGAGACCCGGGAGCCGAGCCTGTTCCCCCGGCACGGACAGTCACCCCGCCCCACCCCGCCCATCCAACAGGCTTCCCACGCTGGTTCTCAGCACATACCAAAGCAGAAGACGGCCGGCGGGAGCTCGGTTACCCTCCCGGGGACGGGCCAGACCCAAACCATAAAGGATGCGTAATTCCAGGCCTCTGTGAACGGCGAGCTGTGCGGAGAAAATGATAACGACACTTTTTTTTTTTTTTTTTCCTGTCCTGGCTTTGAGCTCGCAGTGCCTGGGAACCCTCAGCCTCTCCGCACTCAAGGCTAGCCCTCCACCACAAGAGCCACCGTGCCACTGCCAACGATTGCCGTGTGGTACTGAGGAATTGAACCCAGGGCTTCATGCATGTGAGGCAGGCACTCTACAACTAGGCCATGCTCCCAGCCAACACTATTTTAGAATGAAATTTCACCCTGGACAACTGTATGGGAAGCTTTCTAAGTACATGAAGCAAAGGAGCATGAAGTGTTCTGGGCACTGGTGGCTCATGGCCCTATAATCCTACCTACTCAGGAGGCTGAGATCGGAGGATCCCTGTTTAAAGCCAGCAGGGACAAACAAATCCTCAGATTCTTATCTCCAGTTAACCAGCAATAAGCTGGACGTGGGGAGGCCTGGCTCAAGTGGTAGAGCATAAGCCTTGAGTTAAAAAGTGGCAAGAGTAAGAATCCAAACCCCACTACCAGCACACACACACACAATCACTGTGTAAAATTTATCAGAAACAATAGTCTGTTTCTTCTTTGGATGATTTTTTTTTTTTAAAGTTTTGACCTGGCTGTGGTTCGAGTGGTAGAGCAATAGTTTTGAGAAAGCTCAAGGGCAATGAATGCCCAAGCTGGGAGTTCAAGCTCCAGGACTGGCAAAAATAAGTGAATAAAATAAAATAGTGTGACATTGCTTTTTTTCCTTCTTTTGAGCTTTGAATTCAGGAAAATTAGTTAGCAAGTTAGGCCAGGTACCAAATACTGATACAAATATGAGTTCTATAAATGTAATAAATTAATTCATATTTATGTATTCTACTGCCATCTCTTGGATAAAGTGGACATATACATAAAAGTAGTTAATGTTTGCCAGATACTGGTGGCTCACACCTGTTAGCTACTCAGGAGGCTGAAATCTGAGGATCCAGGTTCAAAGCCAGCCCAGGCACAAAAGTGTGTGAGACTCTTATCTCCAGTTAACCACCAGAAAACTAGAAGTGGTGCTGTGGCTCAAGTGGTAGAACACTAGCCTTGAGTTGAAGAGCTCAGGGACAGTGCCCAGGCCCAATTTGAACTGGGTGCCAGTGGCTCACACCTGTAATCCCAGCTGTTCAGGAGGCTGTTATCTGAGGCTGTTTTCTGGTCATGGGGCTTGAACTCTGGGCCTGGGCACTGTCCCTGAACTCTTCAGCTCAAGGCTCCCACCCTACCCCTTCATCCACAGCTCACTTCCAATTTTGTAGTGGTTAATTGGAGATAAGAGTCCCACGGTCTTCAGTGCCCAGGCTGGCTTTGAACTGTGACCCTCAGATCTCAGCCTCTTGAGTAGCTAGGATTAGAGGTGTGAGCTACCACACCCATTTCTAAGACACTTTTATCTCCAATTAACCAGCAAAAAAGCCGGAATTGAAACTGTGGCTCAAGTGATTGAGCAAGAGTTTAAGTGATAAGCTCCAGTACTGGCACAAAAGAAAAAGCTTAGCATCTGTGTTATTTTAATGGATAGGAGGCCATAATAAAATTTGTAAGGGACTTAAACTATTCAGCAGTCAGAGCTCCAACTTCAGAAACCAGGCAGAGGAGTCCAATCTCACAACTACAACTAACACATCTATGCTGTAGAGCCACCTGTAAAGAATGTAGAAGCTTACAAGGTTACCTGTATAGAATGTGGGAACATGTAGGGTTTTTGTTTTGTTTTGCCAGTCATGGGGCTTGAACTCAGGACCTGAGCACTATCCTTGGGCTTTTCTCAAGGGAAAAGCTCTACTGCTTGAGCTACAGTACCACTTCCAGCTTTTTCTGTGTATGGGGTACCAAGAATCGAACCCAGGGCTTTGTGCTTGCTAAGCGAGTGCTTGCTTCTGACATGTTCCACAAAATGGAACTCCTTTCCTTGATGAGGAGGAAATAATGTTAAGACTTAAAAAAAAAATCATATTCCAAGCTGTGCTCAAGTCTGTAATCCTAGCTACTCAGGAGGCTAAAATCTGAGAATTGAGGTTGAAAGCCAGCCTGGGCACTAAAGTCTGTGAGACTCTTATCTTCAGTTAACCACCAGAAAATTGGAAGTGGTGCTGTGGCTCATGGGGTAGGGGAGTAGCCTTGAGCTAAAGAGCTCAGGGTCAGTGCCCAGGCCCAGAGTTCAAGTCTCATAACTGACAAAAAAAGTCATATTTCAAAGAGGAAATGAATGTAACTGTTATTTGTGATGAATTTTAGACATTGATTGTGTATGTGTGTGTGTTGCGTACACGTGTGCTAGTACTGGGGCTTGAACTCTTTGTAGTCACATTCTGTAACCAACTTCACGCCATGAATATCTTGAAGGGATAAATGAAAGCTTGTTCTCTGTATCTTCAATGTCTAGAAACTGAGACTTCACACTTGGATCAATCATTGCTTATTAAATAAATTGAAATATCAGCCCAGCCACTAGATGGCAACATAGTTATATGTGTGCAAATAGAAAATGGATACCTGGAGGCTGGAAGTTTGGCCTAGTGGTAGAATGCTTGCCTAGCACAGGGTTCAATTCCTTGGTACCATATACATGGAAGAAAGCCAGAAGTGGTGCTGAGGCTCAAGTGGTAGAGCTCTAGCCTTGAGAAAGTCCAAGGACAGTGCTGCTTAGGCCCTGAGCTCAAGCCCAAGATGGCAAAAAAAAGAAAAGAAAAAAAAAAAAACTGGATACCTGGAGTGTCTCCTGAGTAACAGATATATTGCTAACAAGCTATACGTATAACTGGGCTGGGAGTGTAGCCTAGTGGTAGAGTGCTTGCCTAGAACACAAGAAGCTCTGGGTGGGATTCCTCTGAACCACATTCACAGAAAAAGCTGGAAGTGACACTGTGACTCAAGTGGCGGAGTGCTAGCCTTGAGCAAAGTGTTCAAGGACAGTGCCCAAGCCTTGAGTTCAAGCACCAGGACTGGAAAAAAAAAAGTTATATGTATAACTTACTTTGACAGAGAATCCCTTCTATGATAAATTCATATCATAAATGCTGATTTTCTATACCTGCAACTACACTTTCTCTCTTTGTCTATTTGACATTGTTTACTTCTCTTTCATCAAAGAGTTTTTGGACCAGGAGCGGGGCCTAGTGGTAGCGTGCTTGCCTAGCATGCACAAAGCCCTGGGTTTGATTTCCTGAAACCACATGCACAGAAAAAGCTGGAAGTGGTGCTGTGGTTCAAGTGGCAGAGTTCAAGCCTTGAGCAAAAAGTATCCAAGGACAATGCCCAGGCCCCAAATTCAAGCCCCAGGACTGGCAAAAAAAAAAAAGGAAAAAAAAAGATATGAAGCTTTAAAATGATGCTGAGACCTGTAACAAGATCTAGTAACTAAAAGCTGGTATCTTGTCAGTATCAAGACCTTTGCGTGTATTTTTAGTTGGCTTTTTTTTGTTGTTGTTCTAGTAGTTGGGCTTGAACTCAAGACCTGCTCTCTCTCATTTGGCTTTTTCACTCCATAAGCCACAGCTCAGCTTCCACTTCAGGACAGGGCCTGAGCACTGTCCTTGGGCTTTCTCAAGGCTACTGTTCTACCATTGAGCCACAGCACTACTTCCAACTTTTTCTGTGTATGTGGTACCAAGTAATTGAACCCAGGGCTTCGTGCGTGCGTGCTAGGCAAGTACTCTACCAGTACACTAGGTCATGCTCCCAGCCCAGTTTCTGCTTTTTTGATGGTTAATTGGAGATGAAGTCACATGGACTTTTTCGGCCCAGGCTGGCTTCCAACCAGATCCTCAGCTCCCAGCTTCCTGAGTTGCTAAGATTACCAGCATGAGCCATGACATCCAGCTTTATCTGGCTTTGACAACTGTTTTGTCTGAAAGTCATGGAACTTCCGGAATGAGACAAACCTAGTTGTCAATTTGTGTTTTCTGGTTTGCATGGTTAGCCTCACTAACTGTATTCGCCCTTCTCACACTATCTGCTTTGTAAAGTTGTGGAAAAGATTAGATGAAATAGTTATCTGTGGAGATCTTATTTAATCCCTGGCTTATAATAGGGACTCAATAACCAGTGCCATTATTATTGAAACTGCAACAACAGAAATGTTACGCCTAGTATATAATTTATTTACTTTATTCTGCTGACTTAAGACCCTCTGCAATCAAATTGAGTTCATAACACCAGGTTTCGTAGCGATAGGCCATGCGGATTTGGGCCACATTTGTTCTCCGGATGTCGTTGCCAAGTGGGCCTTCCTCGAGGTAGTTGTCACCTAGAAACTTGGCTTTCTCCTGTGAGACAAAAGGAAACAGAGCGATGGATGTCACTGGTAAGCTTGATGCAGGCAATAATTGCAGGTCCCAGGCTGTGTCTACATCTTACTCCTGTAGTGCTAGTTACTCAGGACACTGAGATCTAAGGATTGCCACTTGAAGCCAGCCCAGACAGAAAAGTCTAAAAGACTCTACCTCCAGTTAACGAACAAAAATGTTAGATTGAGCCTCGCAAGTACCAGGGACCTCAGGTGTGACCACTGTGCCTAGCCAATAGGACAGCTTTGCTTGCTTGCTTGCTTGCTTGCTTTCCTCCTTTCTTTTTTTGCCAGTCCTGGGGCTTGAACTCAGGGCCTGAGCATTCTTCTTGGGCTTTCTCAAGGCTAGAGATCTACCACCTGAGCCACAGCACCACTTCCAGCTTTTTCTGTGTATGTGGCACTGAAGAATTGAACCCAGGTCTTCGTACATGCTAGGCAAGCACTCTACCACTAGGCCAAACCCCTGGCCCCAGCTTTTCTATGTCTTTCCCCAACTGATTTTTTTCAGTATTCAAGTCACCAGACCCTGTGTTCAGAGGAGGAACTAGTTAAAGACAGATGTACCTGGTGAGAAATCCCACACTGCAGAACACTGTTTCTTGCTACTTCACACATATCACAGGTGCTTAGCTTGAAGACCTGGGCAGCAATGGCGTATTCTTCCATCAGGGGCTCCTGCAGTGACGGGGGATGAGGTGGAGAACGATTAGTGAAGGAAATGATATGAGAAGAATGAAGTATCTTCATCTGGCTTTCACTTTTCAGGTGGAAAATAAATACTTGCATTGCTCAAGATCTCACCTGTAAGCCTGGCACAGTGGCTCACACCTGTAATCGCAGCTACTCAGGAGGCTGAGATCTGAGGCTGTGAGTTCAGAGACAGCCCGGGCAGGAAAAGTCCAAGAGACTCTTGTTTCCAATTAACCACCAAAAAGCCAGAAATGAAGCTGTGGCTCGTATGGAAGAGTGCCAGCGTTGAGCACAGAAAGCTAAGCAGGAGTTTGTGCTCCTGTTTAAGTCCTGTACCAGCCCTAGATAGACAAGCGCACATACCTTGGTGAAGTGGAATTGCATGGGGTCATCTGTAGACAGGGAGATCATTAGCCCTTTCTGAAGGAAATCTAGAAAGGGATTTTTGGCATATTCCAGGAAAAGGCTGTTGTTACTTAATGGCGACATGGCAATGGGGATCTGGGCTAAGAAAAACAAGTACTGCAACACAGCACTCTGAAAAGACAGAAAAAAAGTTGCTTATAAAAAAAAAGAAGTTCCAGACACTGGTGGCTCATGCCTGTCATCCTAGCTACTCAGGAAGCTGAGATCTGAGGATCAAGGTTCAAAGACAGCCCGGGCACAAAAGGACCTGACACTCTTATCTCCAATGAACCTCTAGAAAAAGGGAAGTGGGGCTTGACTCAAGGGTAGGTAGGGCAGTAGCCTTGAGCTGAAGAGCTCAGGGAGAATGGCCAGGCCGAGTTCAAAGCCCCATAACCCCCCCCACACACACACACACACACAAAGTTCTCCCTCTTACAAGAGACATTTGAAAACATGCTCTGACAAGAAATCTGGCCAAGGCTGCGAGCGTAGCCTAGTGGTAGAGTGCTCACCTAGCAAGCACGAAGCCCTGAGTTCGATTTCTTGGTACCATATACACAGAAAAAGCCAGAAATAGTGCTGTGACTCAATATCAGAGTGCTAGCTTTGAGCAAAAGCACTCAGAGACGGCACCCAGGCCCTGAGTTCAAGCCCCACAACCAACAACAAAAGAAGAGCCTCCAACTCACCTTTTTTAAGTTGAGGCCGTGAGAGATATTATCTGCTATCATGAAAGCTGTCATGAGGTGGGTAAGAGCGCCAGCCTCTCCACAGTGAGGCCGAAACAAGAAGGTATTCATGCCACGTTCCCTGCGGAAATGAACCCACTGTAGGAATTACAGGTACTAGGAAAATCAACAGGAAGGAAGCAGCTATACTGCAAGGACTTGGGGACACACAATTTGAAATCATTGTCATAACTCTGAATAGAAACCTTTCTGTATGTATCAGTACTAGGGCTTGAATTCAGAGCCTCAGACTCTATGCTTGCTTTTTTTTTTTTTTTTGTCTGTCATGAGATTTGAACTCTGGGCTCAAGGTATCACTCTACCACTTGAGCCACAGTGCCACTCTGGTTTCTGGTGATTAATTGGAGATGAGTGTCTCATGGACTTTTAGTGCCAAGGCTGGCTTTGAACCATAATCCCCAGATCTCAGCCTCCTGAGTAGCTAGGGTTATAGGTGTGAGTCACCAGTGCCCAGCTATGCTTTGCCTTCTTGCTCTCAGTTGGCTCTTTCTCACTTGAGCCACATCTCTACTTCTGGCTTTAAATTAAATGGAGATGAGTGTATCAGATTTGTCTACTGGGGCATTATAACCATTAGAATATCATCTATTCCTTACCCAGAGATATGTAGAAAAGTAAAACATAAAACGTTTTATAACAGAGGCCGGGAATTTGGCCTAGTGGTAGAGTTTAACATGCACGAAGATCCGGGTTCAATTCCTCGGTACCACATACATAGAAAAAGCCAGAAGTGGTTCTGTGGCTCTAGTGGTAAAGGTCTAGCCTTGAGGAAAAGTGACAGAGCAGGAGGAGAGAGCCTCACGTCAGCCTCTCCAACCAAGGCCGCTGGCCAGTACTTACTTTCTCAGGCTGTTGAGTATTGTGAGGTTCGCATACATGTAGTAGGCATAGTAAGTGTAGGACGGATTCTTTTCCATTGTCCACTCCTGGGGCTTGGGACTCTTGGAGGAAAACATGTGACCACTGTGTTTGGATTCATCATCCACGCTGTCAAAGCCAGTAATCTGTCAAGACACAGACTTTCAAGCCAGGTATCAGTAGCTCACACCTCTTAATTCTAGCTATCCAGGAGGAAGATATCTGACAGGTTCAAAGCCAGCCTGGGCAGGAAAGCCCAGGAGACTTTAATCTCTGATTGAGCTGCAAAAAGCCAAAGCAGAGCTGTGGCTCATGTGGTAGAGTGCCAGCCTTGTATGAAAAAGTCACCCAGAATGTGAGGCCCTGAGTTCAAGCTCCAGTATTGATGTGTGTGTGTGTGTGCGTGCACACACACACACAACGATAGAAGAAAAAACTTTCAGCTCAAGGTAAGGAAGAGATATAAAGTTAACAGCACCCTGCAGGCCTCTTGTGCAGGGGTCAGGCTTACATGCTTGAGGAAGATGCTGAGCTCTGGGTGGGCCTGAGGGTTGATGGTAGCTTCGAACACCGGCATGAAAATATTCTCCAACATCTTTCCAAAGTGTGGCAGGAAATTCTTCGATCGGAATACATCACTGAAGGCAAGAAGAAGAATTTAAAAATAAAGGGAACCTTTTAGAGTTGATGGCTCCAGGATGAGAGAATTAGAGGACCAAATTGTTATGTACAGGAAAGTGATTTAGAGCTAGGAATTGGTGGCTCATGTCTGAAATCCTAGCTACTCAAGAGACTGAGATCTGAAGATCACAATTTGAAGCCCAGCCTAGCAGAAAAAATCCTTATCTCCAGTGAACCAGCAAAAAGCCAGAAGTAGAGCTGTGATTCAAGTGGTAGAGTGCCAGCCTTGAGCACTTATATGCCAAGTAAGAGTATAAGGCCTCGAGTTCAAATCCAAGGACACGCACACACACACACGCACACACAATGACTTGACTACATCTGCCCTCTGTTCTTCCCAAATGCCCATCAAGAAGGCTGTGGTTATCTAATTCTTTGCTTTGGAAGGTCTGTCTGGAGGCAGCATCCCTGAAGTTGGACAGAATCCACTTCAAGTTTAGGTTGATCAGGGGGACCAGACCAGGTGCTCCCATCAGTCTACAAGCCCTCTATAGCACCTGAACCTCACTGTCAAGTCCAGACAGAATGAGAAGCATGGCAGGTGCATGCTGGGAGGTACAGGGGGGTATGGTGGAAAGGTGGAGGGCAGAGGTGGTTATTGAGGCCTCCCTCATCTGTTGTCATAATGAGCTCCAGCCCTTTGAATAGCAAAGTCACTTTTTTGTTATTGGTTGTGGGATTTGAATTTTGGGTCTGGGCATTGTCCCTGAGCTCTTCAGCTCAAGGCTGCCACCCTACCCTTGAGCCAAGCCCCACTTCCCATTTTCTAGAGGTTTATTGGAGATAAGAGTCTCAGGTCCGTTTGTGACCGGGCTGGCTTTGAACCTTGATCCTCAGATCTCAGCCTCCTGAGTAGCTAGACTTACAGGTATGAGCCACCGCCCAGCTTCACCTTTCTAAGTTATCCAAAGCATTAACCAGTCAGGTGCTAGTGGCTCAGGGGGCTGAGATTTGAGGATCACAGTTCAAAGCCAGTCTAGGGCAGAAAACTGACACTGTTTTCTCCAATTAGCAAGAAGCCAAAGTGGAAGCTTGACTCAAGTGGTAGAGTGCTGGCCTTGAGTGAAAAAGCCAAGTAAGACCAAGAGGGCCTCAGTACTGGCAAAAAAAAAAAAATACAATCACCACACACACACACACACACACACACACCCTCTTAGTAATTGTGTTGTGACTTAGGCACTGTTTTTTACCCTTTTTTTCTCCTTTTGCCAGTCCTGGGGCTTGAACTCAGGGCCTGAGCACTGTCCTTAGGTTTTCCTTGAGGCTGGCACTCTACCACTTGAGCCACAGCACCACTTCTGGCTTTTTCTATGTATATAGTACTGAGGAATGGAACCCAGGTCTTTGTGCATGCTAGGCAAGCACTCTACCACTAGGCCAAACTCTCAGCCTTTTTCTTTTTCTTTTTTTTTCGCACCTTTTTTGAGAATTGATGAAACCAAGTCATGGGGAAGTCACAAGCTGCACAGCTAGGATATGACAGGGCCAGGACTGATGCCCAGCCCATATGGCCCACAGTCTGAGTTCCTAGGTATGGCAGCCACTTACCACCTGTTCCTTCCACAGGAAGTATACCTCAGCCAAAAATTGCTTTGGAGCCTAAGAGTACAATAAAAATCTTACATCACCATAGAGCTTGCCATGCACACCTGGTAGGTTGCCAAATAATGTACACACATGGTGGCTCATACCTTTAATCCTAGCTACTCAAGAGGCTGAGATCTGAGGATCAAATCCAGCCCAGGCACAAAAGTCCATGAGACTCTTATCTCCAATAAAACATCAGAAACCAGGAAGTGGTACTGTGTTTCAATGTGGTAGAGCGCTAGCCTTGAGCTGAAGAGCTCAAGCCCAAGCTGAGTTCAAGCCCCAGGACCGACAAAAAATGTTAGATAAAAGATCCAGGATGCCACCCTGTGTCAGTAAGTGATGACACAGGTATAGAAGAGGGTAGGGTTGTTAAATGACTCATTTCATTGAGTAAGACAGCCAGCAGCCTGTGGGGATGGTTCTGAGAAGAGAAAGCTGGGGATGGCAGTGCATACCTGTAAACCTGGCACTTGGGACTTGAATGGGACCACAAGTTCTAGACCCCGTCTCAACAGCCAGACAGAGGAGAGATCCATCCTATGTCAGCACAAATGAACCTGGGAAAGAATGAATCTTGCAAAAGACCAAGATATGTGTGCTAAAATGTACGTAGTTGTTATTTAGATTCTGGCCGGAAAAAGGAATTGAGATCATCTTTCCCCTGCCTTGCAGAGAGCACTGTACCTTGCCGAGCAAATCCAAGCACCCTGGACCTACTACTGATTTCTGTCCCAGTGGAATGCGCAGTGTGCTTGTGTGTGTGTGTGTGTGTGTGTGTGTGTGTGTGTGTGCATGTAGGCACACATGCCAATATTGGGACTTGAACTCAGAGCCTTCTTTTTTTTTTTTTTTTGTTTGCCAGTCCTGGGCTTGAGCTCAGGGCCTGAGCACTGTCCTTGGACTTTCTCAAGGCCAGAGCTCTACCACTTGAGCCTCCGCACCACTTCCAGCTTTTTGCTATGTGTGTGGAGTACCGAGGAATCGAACCCGAGTCTTCGTGCATGCTAGGCAAGCACTTTAAACCACTAGGCCAAACTCCCGGCCCCCGAACTCAGAGCCTTCTATTCTCCCTTTGTTTGTTTGTTTTTTCCATTTAAGGTTGGCTCTACCACTTGAGCCACACCCCGATTTCAGCATTTTGCTGGTTCCTAGTTTTCGTCGCTGGGCTGGCTTTCAAACCATGATGCTCAGATCTCAGCCCTCTGAGTAGCAGGGATTCCAGGCATGAGTCACTGGCTGCACACTTGCTTTTGGTGTGAGGGGAGGGCAGGCACGTACTAGATCCTGGGGACCTGGATCATCCACGTCATGTTGGGGCAGTGGATGCGGTTGCAGACAAACCAGGAGGCGAGTTTGTGCCACTCGTCAGGACTGCGGCCATAGATGGACAGGCGAGGCTCTGCATGCTGGTATTTGGCCTCCACCAGGTCTGTGCCAACTTCCTGAAACAAGGGGAGGGGAGAGGGGAAGGAAGGAGAGGTACAAAGCTGGGAATTCCTGCCAGTTCCTCTGGCGGGCAGGCCTGTGGGGCCTAGACAGAGCAGATAGGATATCAACACAGCAAATGTGGAAGAGGGGATGGAAAAGCATGGAAGGTTAAGGATTAGAGATTAAAGCCACTGCCTCCCTGCCTCCTCTAGAACCCTGCCAGGTTCCCACCTTGATGATAGTGGCAAAGTATTCCCCATTGATGTAGTTATCCGTCTTTAAGTAGAGGTCCCGCAGCTCGCTGGCACCCACGGGGTTGTACTTGTCATTGAACTTGTCGAAACGCTGGAATGTCTGGCGTCCCTGCGTCAAGAAACAGCAGCAGGCGCTGGGTTAGTGGCAGAGCCAGGGCAGGGATTGGAGTGGCTAAGTGGAACAGGGTACTGGGCACAGGGAAGAGACTGGACTGTGCAGTCGACTGGGCACTATCAGTAGGGTGTGAACCTCAGAGTCAGCTGAGGGGCTTTCAGCCAGCCAACATGGATAAAGCAGGGCGATGGTAAGGGAAGCTGTAGGGTTCTGTATGGGAGAGCTGAATGAACATCTTTTCAACCTACAGCATGAACATCCAGAGAATCAACAGTCAGGTCATATGGGTGCATATTTAATTTAGCAAAAAGCTCTTTTAAGGTCAGCTTCTTCTCTTTGGTGCTGTAGACCACTCTGTCCGCATCAACCTGGTAAGATTTCTTAATAAAGCGCAGGAGATGTTTTTGGTTCATGCAGGCTGCGGCGTGGATGTGCGTGTCTACCTGTGGGCCCAGAGAAAAACCAGCAGTGAGCTCTGACACTTGCAGGGCCACTTAGGCAGGAGAAGGGAGTAAGTCACAAGGGTGGGGAATCAGGGCAGGTGGCTCACGCCTGTAATCCTGGCTACTTAGCAGGCTGAACTCTGAGGATCATGGCCTGAAGCCAGCCTGAGCAGAAAAGTCCATGAGACTCACCTTCAGTTAACCGGAAGTGAAGCTATGGCTCAATGGTAGAGCATTAGTCTTGAGTGAAAAAGCTAAGTCCCTGAGTTCAAGCCCCAGGACCAGCCAGAAGAAGGAGGAGGAGGAAGAGGAGGTGGGGAAGGAGGGGAAGGAGGATGGAAAGGAGAGGAAGAAGAAGATGCTGCCGCCTTGATTACATGTGATACTGCTTGCTTTTCCCTACCCCTTGAGCCAAGCCCCACTTCCTGTTTTCTAGTGATTAATTGGAGATAAGAGTCTCATGTTCTTTAGTGCCCTGGCTGGCTTTGAACCTTGATCCTCAGATCGCAACCTCCTGAGTAGCTAGGATTATACATGTGAGCCACCGTGCCCAGCTAGATAACTTCTTTTTCTTTTTGTGTCCATACTAGGGCCACAAGTTTTCCTTAAGCTTTTTTGGCTATCACTTGAGCCACACCCACCTTTCTAGCTTTTTGGTGATTCCTGGGCGGTAAGAGCCTCTGGACTTTTTGCTTTGGCTAGCTTGGAACCACGATCCTCAGATCTCAGCCTCCTGAGTAACTAGGATCACAGGTGTGGGTGCCTTACAAATTTATTTTTTTTAATCTTTTAGACATCATCCATCTGCTTTCAACACCTGGAGGAGTTTTAGATCAACGAGAGAGCCATGGTGCTGTTCTTCATAAGGCCTCCCGGCTCTGAGGGGCCCAGTTACCTTCCTGCAGTTGTAGAAGTCGCGGTGGGGATTGTTCTTTAGCTCCTTCAGCTCATCCATCTCGTTAAGCATCTCATGAACCTGGAACTTGGACGAGAGGAACTTCAGGCGCCGGTGGGTGTAGGTCTTACTATAAAATAAAATTACATAATAACCAAAAGACAACAACAAAAAAATGCAGAAAACAGTCTCAGCCTCAAAGTCATCAGGGCTCAGATCACCCACAAGAAGCAGTTACAAGGTCAGATCGTCAAGTTCCTTAACAAGCTGGCTACTGAGCTTTACTATTATTATCATTATGATTATTATAAAGCTGGATGGAATTTGAGGGAGGATTTTGGAGGCATTTTATTTGGGGGCCTGTACTGGGACTTGAACTCAGGGACTCATGCTCTTACTTGGCTTTTTCACTCAAGGGTACAGCTCTACCAGCTGTACTCTACTCCACTCTATTCTTATGGCAGTTTATTGGAGATAAGAGTCTCACAGACTTTTCTACCCTGGCTGACTTTCAAGCAAGATCCTCAGATTTCAGCCTCCTGAGTAGCTATGATTACAGGCGTGAGCACCAGAGCCCAGCACTCAGACATTCTAAAATTCAGTGAACATTGTGTATTAACAGGTCTGGCTTGATAGCAGACTGGAACTCAGATCCTGGTTCAGCCAGCTGTGTCAGGTGTGACTTACAGTACAAGCACCTATCTGTACAACCCTTCCACATGACCTATGTCCACCTTCTTGTATCGCACAAAGCAACTCCCTTCCCCTCTGAGCACTCTGTACTCCACACAGAGCGGTTGGCCTATCAATGGAAATACAAAGTATACTCTCCTTACAGGGGTTAATTTTTATTTTGAGGACGTTTGCCAGATATGTGTTACTGAGGAATCAAACCCGAGTCTTCATGCATACTCGGCAGGCTCTCTACCACTAGGCCGAACTCCCGGCCCATGAATATTGCAATCTTAAAAATCCCTCATAGAGCCATGGTGAGGAGAAATAGTCTATTGGAAGGGTTTGGACAAGGTGAGCACTGAATTTGTATTTATTCCTCCAGCATAAGGCTCACCAGTACTTACACTGGTCCTTGGGCAATTAAGGCAAGCAGGAAGTTCATATCATCCAAGAATTCATCCAGGTTGGGGTACGGGTGTGGCATAGGCTGGTCCTTGCTGGCTGCTTCTTCGTTGGGATAGATGTACACTACCCCGTCCTTCATTTGAAGATGACTGCCCAGGTTGGCCGGAAGGTCATCCGTACGAAAAGGGTCTTCCCCTTTCTTTGGGGGAGGGGTGAAGACTAAAACACAATCATAAGTCAGCCGTGTGGAGTAATGCTCACAGAGAAACCACAAAACATGAACTGCTGGCCGACACCCTAATTCACCACCCTAGACTCTATACATGGTAATTATCCTACTTAATTTAGTGGGCTTTCACATTAATTTTTCCACCAGCCTTGAGCAGAGAAAGCTAAGGGACAGCACCAGGTCCTGAGCTCAAGTCCCCTGATTGGTGTGGGCACATACACACACACACACACACGTGTTAGATGTCTCCTTAAACCAAGATATTTTTTGTTTTTGTTGTGTTTTTTGGTCGGTCATGGGGCTTGGACTCTGGGCCTGGACACTGTCCCTGAGCTCTTCAGTTCATGGCTACCCCCTACCCCTTGAGCCACAGCGTCACTTATGGTTTTCTAGTGGTTAATTTGAGATAAGAATCTAACGCTTCTTTGTGCCAGGCTGGCTTTGAACCCCAATCCTCAGATTTTAGTCTCCTGAGAAGCTAGCATTACAGGCATGGGCTACTGCATCTGGCTTTAAACCAAGATATTTTAGTAGTTTATTTGGATAGACTTTTTTTTTTGCCGGTCCTGGGACTTGAACTCAGAGCCTGAGCACTGTCCTTGGACTTTACTCAAGGTTAGAGCTCTACCACTTGAACCACAGCACCATTTCCAGCTTTTTTCTATGTATGTGGTACTGAGGAATTGAACCTGGGTCTTCATGCATGATAGGCAAGCACTCTACCGCTAGGCCGAACTCCCAGCCCTAAATAGACATTTTATGTGTTTGTATGTGTCAGTATTAAGGATTAAACTCAAAGCCTCATGCTCTGACTTGTCTTTTATTCTTTTTTTTTCTTTGCCAGTCCTGGGGCTTGAACTCAGGGCCTGGTCATTGTCCTTGAGCTTTCTCAAGGCCAGCACTCTACCACTTGAGCCACAGCACCACTTGTAGTTTTTTTTATTTTTATTTTTTTCCTGTGCATGTGGTACCAAGGCATCAAACCCAGCTTTATGCATGCTAGGCAAAGCATTCTACCACTAGGTCACACTCCAGGCCCCCATGACTTGTCTTTTTCATTGAGACTGCTGCTCTACCACTTGAGCAATGCCTCTACTTCCACCTTTTTGATAGTTAATTGGGGATAAGAGTCTCTTGGATTTGTCTGCCCAGACTGGCTTTGAGCTGAGATCCTCCAATCCTCCTAAGTAGCTGGGATAACAGGTGTGAGCTACAGGCACCTATCTGTAAAACCCTTCTCCATGAACTGTGTCTACCTTCTTGTAGACACAAAGCAACTCCATTCCCCTCTGAGCACTCTGTACTCCACACAGAGCGGTTGGCCTATCAATGGAAATACAAAGTATACCCTCTTTACAGGGGTTAATTCTTACTTTGAGGATGTTTGCCAGGTATGTAATTTCTACCTAAGGATTTTCAAAAGGATTAAGTGTGTTAGTGTTTGCTTCCTTCCCCTGTTGACAGCTTCAGCTTTGAAGGCCAGAAACACATTCTGCAGTGTCAGCCTTTTACTGTCAGCAGATATGCTCGCTCACACCGCTTTCTCCCGGTCCCAAGGAAAACATCAGAAAGTCACCTCGCCAGGGAAGGGCCCAGGCTCATGCCTGTAACTAACTGGGGCTGAGATCTGAGGGTCTCATTTCAAAGCCAGTTGAGGAAAACAAATTGATGGGACTCTTAGCACCAGTGAATCAACAACAAGAACAAAACTGACGAAGACCTTAATGCATGGTTCTAGAAGCCTATTTGATTTATTTAATGTGGGTTGGGTTGGTACTAGGGCTTGAAAGAGGGGTCTAGGCTCTGTCCCTTGGCTTTTTCACTCAAGATTGGTGTTCTAACACATAAGCCACAGCTCTATTTCAGCTTTATGGTGCTTGATAGAAGATGAATTCTCTCTCTCTCCCTCCCTCCCTCCCTCACACCCTCTCTGTGTCACTCTCTCTCTCTCCCTCCCTCCCTTCTTCCCTCCCCAGTCCACAGGGCTTGAACTCACAGCCTGGGCAGTGTCCTTAGATACTTTTTGTACAAGGCTAACAATCTGACACTTGAGCCACAGCACCAATTCTGGCCTTTTTTGTGTATGTGGTACTGAGGAATTGAACCCAAGGCTTCGTGCATGCTAGGCAAGCCCTCTACCACTAGCCATACTTCTGGTCCAATGGACTTTGCTACCTGGGCTGGCTTTGACCCTAAGATCTCAGCCTCCTGAGCAGCTAAGATAATACAAATGAGTTTCCATGGCCAGGCTTGGGTAACTTATTTAAAATTCAGTCCTAGGCACTTAGCCCAGGTAAGTCCAGAGAGCAGGTTACCTGGGTAGAAGCTCTCGAGGGCCACCCAGTCCTCGCTGTCAATGTTCCGCAAGTACTTAGATGGGGTCTTCGGAAACCTCTGTGACGACTTGCGCATGTATTTCTCCCGGATACACAACGCTCGATACAAACCCTGACACACCACCTCAAAATCTTCCACCGTGACCTGCCAAGGAGACACCATAGGGTCACAGCAGCCCCTGGTGAGAAGGCACATGCTTTTTCTTTTTGCCACTGCTGGGGTTTGATCTCAGGGTCTTTTTCTCACTTGGATTGCTTTCTTGCTTTCTTGCTCAGTGGGTATTCAGCTTTTTTGCTGATTGGACTGGGCTGGCTTTAGATTGAGATCCTCGATCTCAGCCTCTGATCAAGCATCTAGGATTCCAGATGAGGCAACAGTGAACTCTTGACTTCTCCAAAGTCCCACAGACTTATTATGGTTTCCTATTTTTATTCTAGTTGTGGAATATTTAAAACCCTGTCATTTGCAGACCACCCGTGTTCCCATAAAGTGAAACAAGAGCTGCTCTGATACTTTGAAGTCTGTTAGGACTTAGCTTGAATGGTCAGTTACATGAGAAGGGGGCTCAGAGCTGGTCATGAGAGCTATATTCGGAGCAGGGACTGGTGGCTAAACGGCAGTTTCACCAAGGCAGTGCTGATGTTGCAAGTCTGCAGGGCAGAGATTTATTTATTGGCCATCTGTTTGGAAGTGTGTGAGTGGGTCCAGCTCCAATGGCGCCTGCTCCAAGCAATCATTTACTGCATGAGTACCTGGCCTGCTGTGAAATCCTAGCATTCATTTGGGCAAAAACAAAACAAAAAGCCTCTGTTAATAGCCTCTCATCTTCTTTTTCTTCCTCTTCCTCTATCTACTCCTTCCTGCATGGCTTTCCCCCGAAGGCTATGGCATTCTACCCTTTAAGCCACAGCTCCACTTCTTGCTTTTTGCTGGTTAACTAGAGATATAGATCTCTTAGATTTGTCTGCCAGGACTGGCTTTGAACTTCAACCCTCAGATCTCCTGAGTAGCTAGGATTACAGGTATGAGCTGTCAGTATCTGGCTTCCTTTTAGCTCTCCTCTGTTTCTGCTTCTCTTTTAATTGAAGTAGGTTCCCTGAAGCCTTTTCTTCCTCCTCTCGGCTTCCATTGGAGTCACCTTTGCTGAGAAACCTTGGGCCTCTCAGTCTTAGATCAGCAAGACTGGCCCAGGCCTGGGCACCAGCAATGCAGGAATGCATGCCATTCCAGGCCACTATTGGAAGGGAGGAGGTGGGAAGCTATGTGGGAATGGGATTGTGCAGTCCTGCTGTGTCTGGTCAGAGGCTCACCCCCGAGGCGTAGTCCCCCGTGATCTGCACCCTCTGGAAGTCCGGTACATCCTGGTAAGTGGGAGAGGAGGAAAGGAAGTCCTCGATGTGGGCCAGCTTGGTGGAAGATGTTTCACTGTGTGGAATCGACAGGCTCACTGTCTTCTTCCCTTGGAAACGTTTTTTTCTGAATTGGAAATTGAAAAGAAGGGGGGGGGGAAGAACCCGACTCAGCTTTGCTGTCTTCATCAGGAGGGATAAATGGGGGAGGCGGGAGGTGGGAGAGCCAGCCAGGACAGCCTGCACCCCTAAGGCTGGGATGCCACGCTCCCGCCCCCAGGCCTCCATCACCTTCCATGGACCTAACAGTCCATCGAGGCTAGGCTCTCAGGCTCCTGTTCCCAGGGCTATCACGAGTACAGCAAGTGTGGGTCTAGCAGCAGCAGTCCACTTGGTAGCTGGAGCCTCCAGTGGGTCAGGAGGTGAAGCCCCAAGGGTCCCACTGCTCTTCTGTATCCACTGTGTCCAGGTGTGATGCCCACGGAGGGAGGCCGAGTCCTACCTGCCCGACGCTTTCCTGCCTGGGGCCCTAACCACCTCCCTCCAGCCCTCCCTCCCTTCCCCACCCACTCTCCACCCTCCCTCCCTCACCCACCTCTTGCCCTCCATGGAGACCGACAGCATCTCCATGTGGAACATGTGTTCTTGCATCTCCCGGAGAGAGATCGGACAGATCTCGTCCACATCGAAGGGGGAGAGCTCGTGCCGGTCTCCCTCATCCTTCACCTCCGAGGCGAAGACCTTCTCAGCAAAGCTGCGCATGGCTTCGTCGATTTCTGCAAGAGGTGGTCACACAGTGGTGTTCGTGCCACCGTTTTGTGCTGGGACTGGACTCAGGTGCTGGGACTGAACTCAGGGGTTTGGCTTTTTCACCTCAAGGCTGGTGCTCTACTACTTGAGCCCCACCTCTAAGTCTCCCACTTTTCTGCCCAGGCTGGCCTCCTGGGTAACTAGAATGCCAGGCGGGGTCCACCAGTGCCCAGAAGTTCTGATCTCACCTGTAAAGCACTCACACTTGCTGTCAGGACACGAAGGGTAATAATGGATATATGTAGAAAGGCTTTGAGGCAAAGGAAACGCCAGGTTACATTGACAGATACTATTGGTAGCAGTGGAATTTGGGGTTAGTTTTGAGCCATTAAGAAAGGGATAGCTGATGTGACTTAGCATGGGAAAAAGTACATTAGTGACCAATTCTGATTAACCACAGGCTAACTGGGAGTGTTATCCACCCTGGCCAGCAGGTGAGATGGCTTTAACGTCCTGCCTAGGCCAGCTGAGTGCAGAGAGCCACCTGGGACTCACCGTGCATGCTCACCACATTCTGTGCAAACACTTCCTGAAACTGGGAGGTGTCTTAGGATGTAGTCAGTAACTCATTAGCAAGCAGCAGGGTCCATGAAGAAACAGACAGCTGATGGTCAAAAAGGTCTCTCCTCTCTGCCAACCCCTCCCCGAAATAGTGTCTTCCTCCTAAGCATCCAAACTTGCTCATTGAGGGTATGTGGCATGCTGTTAGCAAAGGCTTTGTACACAGAGGAGAGCACACGGAAAGAGGCCAGCTGGTCACGATGATGCGAATGAGGCTAACGATGGCTCAGAATCTTCATCTGGAGGTGGGATGGGGAATTTGGCCTAGTGGTAGAATGCTTGCCTAGCATGCACACAGACCTGGGTTCAATTCCTCAGTACCACACACACAGAAAAAGCTGGAAGTGATGCTGTGGCTCAAGTGGTAGAGTGCTAACCTTGAAAAAGCCCGAGGTCAGTACTCAGGCCCTGACTGGCAAAAAAAAAAAAAAAGAATCTTCATCTGGACCTGAATGCTGCAGCAAACCAGGTCCTGAAACAACCCCTATCAGCTTGCATGTTCTAGAGCACGTATGTCTATTTGTTTCCTATTGGCATACAGCATTGTTGTTTTACAGGAAGATCTTGTCTTGAAACTACTCTAAGCAGCTGAAAAGTAGACATTGTGTTCTCAGTAGTTGGTTCAGGAAAAATTATATGGTTGATAATTCTTTCCAGTGAATCAAGCAGTTATTTTGACCTCATGCAACCACATCTGAAACCAAACCCCTCATTCAAGAGCTCAGCCTTTCAAAAATACTTCTGGGAACAGTGATAGTTATGGAGGGCCAATGAGGCTAATTTTTTTTTTTTTTTTGCCAGTCCTGGGCTTGAGCTCAGGGCCTGAGCACTGTCCTTGGACTTTCTCAAGGCTACAGCTCTACCACTTGAGCCTCAGCACCACTTCCGGCTTTTTTCTATGTATGTGGTACCAAGGAATCGAACCCGGGTCTTCATGCATGCTAGGCAAGCACTGTACCACTAGGCCAAACTCCCAGCCCGAGGCTAATGTTTTAAAGGATGAGTCGATACAGTTAAGTCACAGCCTGAGTTCAGGCTGTCCCATAGGTTCACACTCTTTTTTTTTGAGGGGCAGGTGTCATGGGGCTTGAACTCAGCCTAGGCGTTGTCCCTGAGCTCTTCAGCTCTAGGCTACCATCCTACCCTTGAGCCAGGCTCCATTTCCCATTTTCTAGAGTTTAATTGGAGATAAGCATCTCAGGTCCTTTTGTGTCCAGTCTGTCTTTGAATCTTGATTCTCAGATCTCAGCCTCCAGAGTAGATAAGATTACAGGAGGGAGCCACCATGCCTGGCCATTTATTTATTTATTTTTAAGATAATGGGATGTTTGTGTAGCAAAATTTTGAGGCTAAATATCTGTATTTGGATAAAGACTGGACGGGAAGGAGAGGGATGAGGAAGCAGTACTCTGGATTGGAGATGGGAGAAGATGTCTGTGACAAGACTGTCTCAACCACAGGGCACCCGGGCGCCGCCATTGTGGGGAGTGTTAGGCCAAAGCTGGGAAGCTGTTAAGAAGATTCCACAGGACAGACTTGAAAAAGCTGTATATTACCACTCAGAAACTGGGGGTGATTACCAGGAAGTGGAATTCGAAGGCCCTCAAGAGAGTGGTCATGACCTCCTCCAACCACCCCCTCCAGAAAAGCATGTGTATTTCTCACAGTGTGTACGTGTGCACAGACAAGACCTCCTCGGAGTTCTAGACATGGCTTATCTCAGAGTAAACGGGTGCAGACCCACCGCCATGGGAGCAGACAATGAAGTGAGAGCAAAATCGAAAGCTAGGTTTTTTTTTGGGGGGGGGGGTCACAGGGCTTGAACTGGGCCTGGGCACTGTCCCTGAGCTCTTCATCTCAAGGCTACCACCCTACCCTTGAGCCAAGCCCCACTTCCCATTTTCTAGAGGTTAATTGGAGTCTCAGGTCCTTTTGTGCCGGGGCTGACTTTGAACCTTGATCCTCAGATCTCAGCCAGATGGGTAGTTAGGATTACAGGCGTGAGCCACTGTGCTGGCTTAAAACAAGTTTTGATTGTAACTGCTCACAACAATTGACAACAGAATAATTTTTTTCCTAATAGACTTGTGGATTATTTAAGACTACATTCAATAAACTCCGCTTAGCAAATCAGTAGTGTTTATTTTCAAAGTGTCTTATAAGTGTCCTATGAGAACTCTTCAAAACATAGTGGGTATTTTGTATTGTTTTAATTTTTGTGGATTTTCCAATCCAGGAAAACTGTGAATTTTTTTTTATAGTTCTTATTAACTTTCATTGACTCTTTTGTGTGTGTCGGTTGTGGGGCTTGAACTCTGGGCCTAGGCACTGTCCTTGAGCTCTTCAGCTCAAGGCTACCACCCTACCCCTTAAGCCACAGCGCTACTTCCAGTTTTCTAGTGGTTAATTGGAGATAAGAGTCTCATCAACTTTAGTGCCCAGGCTAGCTTTGAACTGTGATCCTCAGATCACATGAACCACTGCACCTGGCCAACTTTTTTTTTTTTTGGTAAGTCAATATTGGGGTAGGAACTCAGTGCCTCATGCTTTTGGCTTGGCTTTTTTAGCTCCAGGCTGGAACTCAACAATTTGACAAGATTAATTGGAGATAAGTGTCTTAGATTTGTTTGCTCAAGCTAGGTTCCAAGGGTAAGCCTCAGATTTCAGCCTCCAGAGTATCTGGGATTACAAACCTGTGTCATAGGTAGCAGGCTTAATCTGTATTGTTTGAATGGTGTAATTTAATAAACACTTATGAGAAATAACCATGCTTCTGAATTAAGATAGAGTATCACTTCTTTCATTGATATTCTGGCAAATGACAGGAAAAAAAAACAGTCTAAGATACTCACGTTTTCCTTCCGCTGTATGAAGTAAAATAAAACAAGGTACAATATATGAACAGTTGTCAGAAGTCATAATGGCTTTTTGCCAGAGCTTTGGAATAAAAACATATAGACTACACACAAGAAAGAGGACATAGTTACAGAACAGTAACTTTACAGTTTGCTGCTGTCAGAACACACTGGAATACATCTATGTCTATCTACCTAACACCTAGTAATGTATCTGTAATCTATCTAACTTATTGTTGCTAGCACTGAGGCTTGAACTCAGGGCCTTGAGGTCCCACTTAGTTTTTCAGTCAAGGCTAGCATTCTACCACTTAAGCCACCAGCTTTTTGGTGGTTAATTGAGATAAGAGTTTCACAGACTTTTTTGTCCAGGTTGGCTTCAAACCCCAGTCTTCAGATCTTGATCTCTTGATTGGCTAGGATTACAGGGGCCAGCCATCCAAACTCAGCTTCTATTCTGTTTTGTTCCTGTTTCTGTTTTTGTGGGTTTTTTTTTTCTTTTTTACTGGTCCTGGGGCTTGAACTCTGTGCATGGGCATTGTACCTGAGCCCCTTTTTGCTCAAGGTTAGTGCTCTATCACTTGAGCCACACAATGCCTTTGCCAGCTTTTCTGTGATTAATTGGAGATAAGAGTCTCATGGACTTTTCTTGTCCTGGCTGGCTTTGAACCATGATCTTCAGATCTCAGCCTCCGGAGTAGCTAGGACTATCGTTGTGAGCCACCAGCACCTGGATGTTTTGGTATCTTGATTGTGTTGTGAGGCTATGAACTCCAAAGCTCAGGCTTGCTCTACTACTTGAGTCATGGCCCCAATTCCATTTTCCAATTTTTCTAAAGGAATTTATTACTTTGATTTTCAGTGTTATTTTTCTTTTATTTTACATGAAACATACATGCATTGCTTTTTATAGTGACTTCTGACTCACTGTTATCTTTTAATTACTGTGTAACCAACCCAGGATTATAAATCCACCAGAATGCACAGAACCTATGTTCATGGACTGTTCAGCTAGAAACATTGCATATGGCTTTTCTCAGCCATATACAGCCCAGATTTTGCTTAACCTAGCAGAACAGACCTTAACCAACTCATAGCATCCTAAGGGAAATGACTCTCCTCCCCCAAGCTGAAAGCAAACAATCAAAGACTCAAGCTATCTTGCCTCTTTCTGAACTGTGTTATTCAAGTTCTTATGGACCCTAAATAAAGAATTCCCAAAGCTGAGATGCTAGTTAAGAACTGGAGCTCTCCAAGCATTTCTGCACACCTACCTGGCAGTTTGAACAGAGGCATTGTTGCTAAGGCTCCTTGGTTCTAGGAGAGCACGACACACACAGAGAGATAGAGAAAGAAACAGTGGGGATGGCTGACGCTGAAAAATCCTGACACTCATTTTATCATTTTGCTTTGCCCCCAGTAATTTGACCCTTCTCTGCTAAAAGAAGAGGGATGAGCCTGAGCTCTATTTATAACTTTAGGCAACTGACAGATGAAAACAGGTGAAGTGTACTGTCTTTATTCTGGGATTTCAGAAACAGCATTGTGTAAATGGGACTGCATTTCCACTCCCTCTGTGTCTCTGGATCTCATCAAGTGCTATGTGTGTACATGTACATGTGTGTACATGAATGCGTGTAATGGGCTCTGAATTCAGGAACTTGTGTCTTAAATTCAGGGACTCAGGCTCTCACTTTTCTACTCAAAGCTAGAGCTCTACCAGTTGAGCCACACTTCCACTACCAGCTAATTTTTTTCCCCCTTAGCTAATTGGAGCTAAGAGCCTGACATTCTGATGGCACTAGTAGCTCACATCTGTAATCCTGGCTGCTCAGGAACTGAGGATTATGGTTTGAAGCCAGCCTGAACAGGAAAGTACAGGAGATTCATATTTTAAAACAAAAAAACAAAAAACACACAACATGTGAAAGGGTATCAGTGTGTGGGAATTAAGGCACCATTTATCTGGCAAATATCATGTAACCCTTCTATTAATTACAATAAAAATATATTAAAAACAACAACAACACACACACACACACACACACACACACACACACACAGCTGGTGACCAGTATTTCTGCTCCAGGAAATAGTACATTGGTTGAGCTCAGCTGTCAATTTAACATTGTTCCCAACATATTCTTCTAGTAAGACAATTCTGAGATTCAAATTAGTGCAATTACAACCGTCCTTTCTAAGTCGATTACTTTTCTTTTTGTCTGTCATGGGGCTTGAATTCAGGACCTGAGTGTTGTCCCTGAGCTCTTTTGTTCAAGGCTAGCACTCTACTACTTTGAGCCACAGTTGCACCTGTGCTCTGGGTGAGTAATTGGAGATAAGAGTCTCACAGACTTCCTCTCCTGAGCTGGTTTTAAACCGTGATCCTCAGCTCTCAGCTGCCTGAGTAAGTAGGAATACAGGCCTGCGCCACCAGCACCTGGCTTCAGTATTATTTTTGCTGGTCCTGGGACAGGCTTGAACTCAGGGCCTGGGCTCTGTCACAGACTCTCTGTTTTGCTCAAGGCTACTGTTCTACCACTTGAGCCACAGTGCCACTTCTGGTTTTCTGATGGTTAAATGGAGATAAGAGTTTGACATTAGAGTTTTGATAGGGATTGTGTTGAAGCTGAGATTGCTTTTAGTAGTACAGCTGTTTGTATGTATGTATGTATGTATGTATGTATGTATGTATGTATGTATGTATTTTTGCCAGTCATGGGGCTTGAATTCAGGGTCTGAGCACTGTTCTTGGACTTTTCTCAAGGCTAGAGCTCTACCACTTGAGCCACAACACCACTTCCAGGTTTTTTTCTATGTATGTGGTACCGAGGAATTGAACCTGGACCTTTGTGCATGCTAGGCAAGCCCTCTACCACTAGGCTAAACTCCCAGCCCTTTTTTTGTTTGTTTTTATGTTATTTTTTTGGTTCTGGGGCTTGAACTCTGGGCCTGGGTGCTGGGTGCTGTCCCTGAGCCCTACCCCTTGAGCCACAACGCCACTGACGGTTTTCTGGTGGTTAATTGAAGATAAGAGTCTCAGGTCCTTTTGTGCCCGGGCTGGCTTTGAACCTTGATCCTCAGATCTCAGCTTCCTGAGTAGCTAGGATTACAGGTGTGACCTCCCTGCCACTGTTCTCTCCTCTGGTTTTTTTTTTTTTTTTTTTTGCTAGTTCTAGGGTTTGAACTTAGGGCCTGAGCATTGTCCTCAGGCTTTCTCAAGGCTGGAGCTTTATGACTTGAGCCACAGCACCACTTTTTCCAGCTTTTCCTATGTTTATGGTACCAAGGAATTGAACCAGGGTTTCACGCATGCTAGGCAGGCACTCTACCACTGTTGGGGGCCGAGTAACACCATGTCTAATAACTTTCTGCTGAGACAAGGCAAGGCGCAAGCGGCAGGGCGCAAGACTTGATTACCATTGGTTACAAATGTGTTACTGTTTATCACTCTCTGCTGGGACCTAGAGTGAGGGTCTATTAGCTGGAGGGACTTCCTCAGGAGGGGGTTTATTGGAGAGAGAGATTTTCCTGCCTTGATGAAGCTGCGTGGCGTCTCTGTTCGTGCTCTGGGGAAGAAGGCTGAGGGTGGGAGGACAGTGGGCCTCTCCTCTCGCGGCACAACCTGGTCGGGGTGTGTTTTTCCCCACCCCTCCTACTAATCGAGAGGGACCAGGGACGAAGGACCCCAATAACCACTAGGCCGCACTCCTGGCCCTAGTCTCTGGTGGTTTGAAGGCCCAGTGTAAGCCACTGCGTCCCCACTCTGTGGGAATGCTCCATTTTATAAGCCTTTCCTTGGCTGTTGCCATTGTGAACTTTGTCACACTACAGTGAGCACAGAGCGCACACCTCGGGAATGTGTTTTGATTTGAAGTACGACCCAATCTGTGGATTAGTGAGGAATTTTATTTTTATGGTATTTTCCTCAGTCTCATTTTCCTATCAGTAATTATTTTCTATACATATCTGAAAGAAAAAAAAATCTAACTTATAAGACAAAACGACTATTTCCCATCTCTTGAATACAACTGAAACTCAGCCACTGGCTTTCTGTTGTTGTGTTCTTTGTACCAGTACTGTTTTTCACTAGATGCTGGTGTTTACTACTTGAGCCACAGCTCTACTTTCTCCTGTTTGTGGGTTAATTGGAGATAAGAGTCTCAGATTTGCTTGTCCAGAGTAGCTATAAACCATGATTCTGGGATCTCAGCCTCCTGAGTACAATCGCAGCCATGAGACACCAGTACTCAGCTATGAAGTGATATTTTTTTGTTTTTGGTGGGTTACAGGGCTTGAACTCGGCCTGGGCGCTGTCCCTAGCTCTTCACCTCAAGGCTACCGCTCTACCCCTTGAGCCACAGCACCACTTCCCACTTCCTGGTGATTAACTGGAGATACTCTTTAGTGCCTGGGTTGGCTTTGATCCATGATCCTCAGATCACAGCCTCCTGAGTAGCTAGGATTACAGGTGTGAGCCACCATGCCTGGCTTGAAGTGTTTTATGTTTTGTTTTTTTTTTCAAACTTATGAAATTATCTTTCAATTTAATTGGAATAAAAGCCTAAGATAAAAAAGACAGATGAAAGCTGACTGAATTACGCTCTTCAAGAAGTGAGGGAACATGGAGGGGCAGTCTGAGACTGTAATTAACCACCAAAAAGCTGTGGCTCACGTGGTAGAGCATGGGCCTTGAGAAAAAAGGCTCAGGGATAGAACCCAGGCTTTGAGTTCAATCTCTAGTACTACAGGAAGACACACACACACACACACACACACACACACACACACACGCCCTGTGCATTCGCACACATATCTCCGAAGCCTTTGAACTGCATATTTGAAAATTCCTACTGAACAAAAGTAGCAGATTTTAGATACTGGAAATCTGGGTTCAAATTCTTGTTGCTTAGGAGTTTCAGATTTCACCATTCTCATTTCACAGCTCCTGTGGAGCCTGCAGTGGCCAATGTATAATACCACTGTGAGATTTTGTAACTATATACATACATACATACATACATACATACATACATACATACATACATACACACACACACACTAGTGTCTATTCCTATAATCCTTGATTTAAAAAATGGTAATAAGCCAATAGACAGTATTTGCTGAGCTTTACTGAGTCATCTAGTGTGTTCTCAGAAAACAGCCAGGCATCAAATGGTTCATGCTTGTACAGGATGGAGATTAGAAGCTGTTGGCCTAGGTAGACAAAAACAGGAGACTCTAATCTCCAATTAACCAATAAAAAAAGCAGAAAGTGAAAGCGTGGCTCAGGTGGTAGAGCACCAGCCTTGAATGAATAAAGTTAAATGAGAGCAAGAAGCCCTAAGCTCAAGCCCCCAGTATTGAAATAAAAAAGATATGAAGAAGGTTCATAAATACTTGGCTGAATTAAGTGTGAGAAAACCACGTTTAGTTAACAAAGCATCTTCATCTAAATAGAACTTCTAATGAGTATACATAGTTTTGATTGGCAATAGAAAATGATCTAACAAAGCTCATTTACCTGATCTATGAGAGAGACCTATGTACCTCTATCTGATTTAGGTTTCATTAGTCCTAACGATCAATACTCAAGGTTGTTACAGGATATTAGTGCGGTTACTTGATACTTCATAAATACATGAAGGGGGGAGGGACCAAAGTAAGTAATCACCTTGCAATTATTCCACAGTGAAATTTGTTTTATTTTGCTAAACACAAATGTTCAAAGCTAGCCGGGGCACTAAAGCCTGTGAGACTCTTATCAATTAACTGCCAGAAAATCGGAAGTGGACCTGTGGCTCAAGGGGTAGCCTTGAGCTGAATTGCTCAGGGATAGCACCCAGGCCCAGAGTTCAAGCTCCATGACCAACACAAAACAAACCAACCAACAAAAAACCCAGCAAAGATTCTCTCTAGAACCAGAGGTAGCTGAATTAGGTCAAACTCCCAAAGTGGGAGCCAGCTTGGTGAACCAATCAAACGTGGAAACTTTGGGTGTAGCCTCACCTATGTCCACTAGCCCAGAGTTTATCAGCTGCAGACAGGGTGGGACTTGACAGCCTAGAAGACTGAACTTAATGAGCATCCTTTCTGACTGCCATCCCATTTTGGAATCAAAGTGAAAACTGAGTTAGCACCTGCTCTGTGGATACTTAATGTGGTACTAAACATGTTTCTAAAGATAGCGACAGCTACTGGAACAGAGCAGATGCCTCTCAGAGCCTCTGAAGGCAGGTGCCTGAAATACTCCCCAATGAAGAAGAGGCAGCCGTGTAGAATGGCTGCTGTGGATTTGGGAAAATTGGTATGACTGCCTTTTGGGATAGGAGCTTGAGATAACTGTATGATGAGGAAATTTGAGCCTGAAAGGAAAACTTGGACAGTATTTCATCTTCCACATTTAGAACCCCAACTAAACATGCATGGCAAGAACTTTTTGTAGTTGGGTGCTGGTATAATCACGCCTAGAATCCTAGCTACTCAGGAGGCTGAGATCTGAGGATCACAGTTCAAAGCCATCCTAGGTAGGAACATCTATGAGACTCTTATCTCCAATTAACTACTAGAAAATCTGAAGTAGAGTTGTGGCACAAAGTGGTAGAGTACTAGCTTGAAAATTAAAAAAAGCTCAAGGACAGCCCCCAAGCAACTGAGTTCAAGCCCCACAACCAACAGAAATGTTTTATAAATTAACAGTATTTAGATATCAAAAGAAGTAAGACTGAGACTTGTCTGTTTTACCCATAAAAATTTGAGGTTGTCATTTAATATTGAAAGTCCAAAATCAGCCGAACCTGGTGGCTCATGCCTGTAATCCTAGCTACTCAGGAGGCTGAGATCTGAAGATTGAGGTTCAAAGCCAGCCCAGGCACAAAATACCATGAGACTCTTATCTCCAATTAATCACTAGAAAATGGGGAGTGGGGCTGTGACTCAGTGGGTAGAGTGGTAGCCTTGATCTGAAGAGCTCAGGGACAGCGTCCAGGCCTAAGGGTAGGGTAGTAGCCTTGAGATGAAGAGTTCAGGGACAGCACCCAGGCCCAGAGCTCAAGCCCCATGACCCACCCCCCCCCCCAAAAAAAAAAATAAGTCCAAAAGGAAACTCTAGCCTATGAACTGAAATCAAGACCTTCCTCTCTGAGAATTGTATGTGGAACCTTGTGTACACAGCCATAGCCCTAACAAACTATCTTCTTTACACTGGTACAGTATGTTTTCCTTACTTCTTAAGGTCAAGCCCAGGGCTGTCTGGGCATGTGCAATGACCTAAATAGACAGGATTAGTAAATCGATATATTTTCTGTGTGTGCACACACTGCCAGTACCAGGGACGGGACTTAGTTCCTTGTACTTTTGTTTAGCCTTTTTGCTCAAGGCTTATGTTCTACCACTTGAACCACAGCTTTACTTCTAGCTCTTTTAGTAGTTAATTGGAGATGAAGATGCTCATAGACTTTACCTGCTTGGGCTGGCTTCGAACTGAGTTCTAAGATCTCAACCTCCTGAAAAGCTAGGATTGCAGGTGTGAGCCTGCCTAAATCTTTTTTTTTTCCCCCCCAGTCCTGGGCTTGAACTCAGGGCCTGAGCACTGTCGTTGAGTTTTCTCAAGACTAGTGCTCTACACTTGTGGTGCAGTACCCCTTCCAGCCTTTTCTATGTATGTGGTACCAAGGAATAGAACCCCGGGCTTCATGCATGCTAGTCAAGCACTCTTAAGACTAGGTCGTGCTCCCAGCCCCTGGCTAAATCTTTAAAACAACATTCCTTTTTTGTCTGGGTGCTTGTGGCTCGTGCTGTGAAGCCATGGTTGAATCAGTATAGCATGAGATTTCACCAGGCTACTTAGAAGACAGGGGACTTTAAAACTTATGAAATTGAACCAGGCACCAATGGCTGATGCCTATAATCCTAGCAATAAAGGAGGCTGAGAATCTGAGGATCCTGGTTCAAAGCCAGCTTGGGCAGGAAAATCTGTGAGACTTTTATCTGTGGTTCCAGTGGTAGAATACTAGCTTTGAGCAAAAAATCTTAGAAAGTTCCCAAGCTCAGCGTTCACATCCTGGGACCACACACACACACACAATCCTTATGAAACTGTCTCCAGGATTTCCCATTTTCAGGCCCAGGGCAACAACCACCACAGAAAGCTAAACTTTGGATTAGGGTTATTATACTGAAGCCAAACAAAGAACTTGGACTTCCAATGTCGTCTGAAATTCTTATTAACTGTCTATAGAAGGACTTCAGTAGGGAAGAAAAAATATGACCAAGCAAACAATGTCCAGTTTTTATTTTTAAAACATTATTAAACCAAATTAAAAAATGATGGGTTACAATAATTGCCTTAAAATGTAAGCCCTTTCAAGTCAGGGCCAAGGAGCCTGATAGACCCCGTTTACACAGCAGAACTACACAGTTGATACTGTTGGTATTTCCACCTTTGCCCAATGGTACAGATACACAGAAGTCATACAATCTCCTTTGGCATGCTTTTCCCTCCAGACTTTCAAATACTTGCTTCTTAGGAATCAAGTTACATTTCAAAATCTATCTATAGCCAAACTGATGAGAACACATTTAAAATAATTTCTCTTTTTTGTTGGTAGGACTTGAACTTGGGGCTCCAGTGCTGTCCCTGAACCTTTTTCACTCAAGGCCAGTGCTCTAGAGGCACAATGTTACTTTTCATTTTTTGACTGGGTGTTTTTCTGCCCTGGCCGGCTTTAAACTGTTATCTTCAGATCTCAGCCTCCTGAATAGCAAGGATGTTAAGTGTGAGTCACTAAAACAATCTTTTTTTTTTTTTTTTGTTAGTCATGGGACTTGAACTCTGGGTCTGGGTGCTGTCCCAGAGCTCTTCAGCTCAAGGATAATGTTCTACCACTTGAGCCACAGGGGCCATTGCTGGTTCTCTGGAGGTTTGATTGGAGATAAATCAAGTGTCATGGACTTTTATGCCTCGGCTGGCTTTGAACTTCGATCCTCAGGTCTCAGTCTTCTGAGTATCTAGGATTGTAGATTTGAGCCAACAGAGACCTGTGTGGCTAAAGCAATTCTTATAGAAAACGAATACTTTAAGATAACTTGGTGGCACATTAGATGTTAAAACAGCAGAGATGAGAAATAATGTACAAGAATTAGTTCCTTGGCTATACAAGCCATCCATATTTCTTCCCTAATTAACTATGCTTCTTATATGAGCAGAAATGAATAAGAAGAAACAGAACACATCATTTATTTTTTGGTTCTTGGTTGTAGCTGCCAGAGTCAAGAATTCATGACTGAATACAAAGCAAAACAACGCGTATGCTCCTAAATTCTGGGATGGGCAGACTAACAAAACAAACACGATCTCTTTAAAGTTTTTGTCTATTTTGCTTTCAAGTCATGATAAAAGAAAATTCACAGCAGTTTAATAGATGTTGAAAGATTTAACTGGGGGCTCACTCAGACAAAAATCAAAATTAATTTTACAATTTACACTCCACACAAGAAAAACTTGGTTAAATAGGGTATTACATCGCACACCGAGTCTGGAGTACATACAGTGTTTAAATTCACTTGCAGAAAAGGCATGGTAGCTTTTGGGCAGAATGTTTACACTCACCAATGCACCTTAAAAAAACAAAACAAAACAAAAAACTACCAGAAAGGATTATGGAAATCAGAACAGTTGGCCAGGCACTTAAACCAGGGAAAGTGATTTTGAGGTAAGGTAGATTTACTTTCAGTTAATCATAAACACATTCCAACAACTCCAGTTTGAACCACACTAACAGAACGTATCTAGCTCTTAAACGCTATCTCTTTGTCATGGCAAAATTCATAACCTGGGTCATTTCTTAAGAAGCTATTAGGAGAGCATTTTCAAGTAGGAATTTTGGCCCTAGCTGGCTACTTCTGTGCTTGGAACATAGATGAAAACACTATAGATGTGTTCCACATAAGGCATGGGTCCTATGAGCCTATGGGAGTAATCAAGCTTCCTCCTAATGTGACATTAAATTGAAGCATCACTTTAGACTAGTGAATACACTACATGCCACAGACTCGATGAAAAAAAAGATTAGGGCAAAGTGATAAGCGTCACAGAAAGAGAGATGAATGGGCCAAAAGGCACAGGACAAAGCCCCCAAGTTTTACAGTCACCAAGCTTTTGTGAAGCACCTGCCAGCAGAGCACTGCTCTGAGCCCACCCCGCTCTAGGCAATCTGTACTTCTTCATCTCAAGGTAATGGGGAATTTGTTTCATAAGTGAAAATTCACGTTTGAAAATCAAGCAAAAAGGATGTAGCCATGAGAAGACCATAGGAGAAAGGGGTCACTGGGAACCAGTCTGTTATTCAATGGCATCCAAATCTGTTTTCATTAGCATTATTAGGGCTGGAGCTGAGCACAGAGTGCAAACATAGCTCATGTGGGTGTTGGGTCCTGTCAGGATGTCACCTGCAAGCCCCAACCAGTGCCAACAACAGTTTCACTTCCCATTCACTTCCAAAATAGCAATTCCAAGTCTCCTTTGTGTTCTGAATGAATTCATCCCCTTTCATTACAAGGTATTCCTACAACTTATCAAAATCTGGTTTTAATAACCCTCCAAAAAACATTGTAAGCCACAACCTGCACATTTCTGATGCATCCTCATTCCAGTGAAAACAAGAAAAAAAAAGATCACGACTTTATTCTAGTTGGGTTCAAAAAGAAATGATGCATTTCTGAATATTTCTACTGTCCACCTAGGATCCTAGACCTTTTCAGTGCCAGCAAAGGCCTCGTGCTATTAACCTCTAACCTCTTCGCTCATAGGGAACAGCAGGCCTTGGTGAAACTACTAGCAAGTTACAACCCGCTGACTGGCTGCGGGAAAGGGGTATTCTCCCGTGAGAAATGGCTTGCTCACGTTTTGGAATGGTGACATCCCTGGTCCATTAGCACCAAAACAGTTAACCTAGCCCCTCCTACTGAGGGCCAGAAGGATGGGGCCACAGGGGGTGGTTGGCTGTGACAGTAGAGATATAACTGTATTTGAGGTTTACAAGACATTGAGTTCACCTTATGAAGTAATACACCAAACTTTCATAATGTTTGAGTAAGTGTAATTGAACTTTCTATGACCCAAATTTCATTATAAATGGAAGTTATTAAGTATTAGATTATCAGTAAGCTAAAAGAGGAAAAGCAAAAACAAAAACAACTCTACAAACTTTGTAAGTATTAAGCAACCAAAGAGTAATGAGGTTAAACATTAAGTGAAATCACTCGTAATTGTTTCCAGTTTTTTCCCTTCTGGGAGAGGCCCACATAGGCCTGTGGGGAAAGCATCTCACCATGAGTGATTGCCAAGGGACCTTTCCTCCCGCTGGGTAGTTAGAGGTTCACTGCCACCTCCATGGAAGTTCTGGGGATAAGTCTACAAACCACTTCTAGGAAAAAGGCACTTTACTGGGAAAGCTGGATTTAGTTTCATGGAAATTAAGAAGACTTAGAATGGACTCCAGGGTCAGAGCGTTCACTCTTGTATTTGTGAAAGCAGAGCAGATTTATGTCAATTTATGGAATATAGCCGATCACATGACAATCAAATCAATCAGCAACATTGATTAGACTCCTGGCAAGACATTTATGACATTTCTCCAAAAACTAACAGAGGTTCAACAGTAAAAAAGAGGGGCAGAGTGGGGAGGAATCCCCAGCAGTTACTCCCCTAGAGCTCAAGAAGCAGCTGCCAGCTTGTTTCAGAGCATGAACCGCTTTTCTCAAGAGGAATCCTGCCTAGCTCAGGTTGGTTTGTTTTCTCTCGGGGAACACCCAGGGCAGAACACTACCACGGAGCAGAGGAGGTGTGCTTCTCTGGTCAGATGACGAAACAAAGAGGTAGTTGTTCTGAGAGGTTCTCGCGAGACCCTGTGTAGTTAGGGTAGCAGGAGTGTCTCTGAGATGAAGAGAGCTACTGGGTTCTTCTCCTCCGGAGTCAAGACCGGGGTCAGCGGCTGAAACACAGGACAGGACACAGGGTCAGGAATGGTGTCAGCGGCTGAAACAGGGCAGGATACATGGGGCACACACTGTGAATGGCAATGTGTTTCTAGATGAGTCTCACCTTGAAAGTGGCTCTTTGTGGACAACAGACATGAGAATCTGAAAGAAAAGATCACACACCTTGTTACTTAGTTTCAAAGTGATCCTTTAAACTCCAGTTCTGTGTCAAAATGTGGCACATCTACATTTTATAAATAGTATATCCTACTTTCTAACATTATCAAAAGCAGAACTCTGGCCAGGAGTTTGGCCTAGTGGTAGAGTGCTTGCCTAGCGTGCACAAAGACTCAGGTTTGATTCCTCAGTATCACATACATAGAAAAAGCTAGAAATGGGGCCGGGAGTTTGGCCTAGTGGTTAAAGTGCTTGCATGCATGCATGAAGACCTGGGTTCGATTCCTCGGTACCACATACATACAAAAAAGCCAGAAGTGGTGCTGAGGCTCAACTGGTAGAGTTCTAGCCTTGAGAAAACCCAAGGACAGTACTCAGGCCCTGAGCTCAAGCCCAGGACTGGCAAAAAAAAAAAGAAAAAGCTAGAAATGGTGCTGTGGCTCAAGTGGCAGAGTACTAGCCTTGAGGAAAAAAGCCCAAGGACAGTGCTCAGGCCCTGCGTTCAAGCCCCAGGACTGGCAAAAGGGAAAAAAAAAAACAAAAAACAAAAAAAACAAAAAAACAGAGCTCAGCCAGGCTCAGTGGCTCACGCGTGTAATCCTAGTTACTCAGGAGACTGAGATCTGAGAATCAAGGTTCAAAACCAGCCTGGGCACTAAAAAGTCCCAGAGACTCTTAGCTTAAGGGGTAGGGTAGTAAGTAGCCTTGAGTTAAAGAACTCAGGGACAGGGCCCAGGCCCAGAGTCCAAGCCCCATGACCAATTGGGGGGGGCAGGGGGCAGAGAGACAAAAAACAGAACTCTGTAGAAATAACAAAATTATTCCTGATAATATTAGAATTGTTTTCAATTACAAGTAAGACTGTACCAATTGCAGAAATGGCACCATAAAGGAAATATTTACTAGATTAAAATACACAGAAATTAAGATGGATGTGGTGGCTCACGCCTGTAATCCTAGCTACTCAGGAGGCTGAGATCTGAGGATCGTGGTTCAAAGCCAGCCCAGGCACAAAAAGTCCGTGAGACTCTTAGCTCCAATTAATGGTCAGAAAACCAGAAGTGACACTGTGGCTCAAAGTGGTAGCCTTGAGCAAAACAAAACAACAAAAAACAAAAACCCAAAGCACAGAATTTGTAATTTAAATAGCAACAGACACAGGAATAGTTATCCAAATTAACTGATACTACATAATGACATAATTACATTACAAGACTGGAGGCCCATGCATGGTTCATGCCTATAATCTTAGCTGCTCAAGAGGTTGAGATCTGAGTGTCAAGGGGGTGAAGCCAGCTAGGGCAGACAAATCTGAGACTCATGTCCACTTAACTAGCTAAAAAGCTACAAGTGGAGCTGGCGGCTCAAGTGGTTAAAAAAAAAAAAAGCTAAGGGACAGCTCCCAGGCCCCGAGTGCATTGCCCAGAATCTTCTACCCCCACACAATTCTGGAGAAGACCCCGTGCTCACTTGTTACATCACCACACAAGGCAAGCCCATGCAGCCCTGAGTCCCATCGTCACTGCTGTTGAGCTTTTTCATTCGGTACTGGCGGATCTCCCTCACCAGGGTGTAAAAGGCATCTTCAACACCCTGTGACAAAAGAGAAAAATGAAAGAAAGCAGCACATATCCAAGGAGTAAGCACTCTCCCACTTACACTTCTTCATTTGGATTCCAAATAATAAGCTAATTGCTACTAGGATGAGGGCAGGAGGCCTGACATTCCTTGCGCATCATACTCACTGACTGACATATGAAGAGCAGTGTGGGACACAAGGAACAGAACCAGGGCTGGGTGCCGAGGGTTCACACCTGTAATCCTAGCTACATGGAAGCTGAGATTCCTCTGCCTCCAGAGAACATTACACCTGTGCTCCAAACTTGACTCCCACCTGTCTAGTCTTGGCTGAGGTTTCAATGAACGGGATCCCGTAGCTCTTGGCCAGTTCGTGGGCTTGTTTTGTGTCAACTGTCCTCGTGGGCAAGTCACATTTGTTCCCCACCAGCACCATGGGCACATCCTCGGAGTCCTTCACTCGCTTAATCTGCTCCCTGAAACAGAACCCAAGAAAGCAAACTGTTGGAAAAGGTACTCACACGGTAGAGTAAGGGAGAGGGGGAGCCGAACCTTCCAGGCAGCTCCACCTCCCCCTGGGGCCTCATACACAGACCAGGGCTCCCTTCATGCAGCTGCCTCGGAAACTGTGGGCACCAGCTCACACCCAGGGGAACAGGCCAAGCCTACTTTCCATTAATTTTGCTATACTAGTCACATTTTTTTTTCTTTGTCGGGGTAATGTATAGAGGGATTACTGTTACATTTGCCAGATAGTTGCCAGGTGCATTGTTACTATCATCATTATTATTTATTTTATTTACTTATTTTTTGGTGGGTTATGGGGCTTGAACTTGGCCTGGGCACTGTCCCTGAACTCTTTAGCTTAAGGCTACCACCCTACCCTTGAGCCAAGCCCCACTTTTCTGTTTTCTAGAGGTTAACTGGATATAAGAGTTTCAGGTCCTTTTGTGCCTGGGCTGGCTTTGAACCTTGATTCTCAGATCTCAGCCTCCTGAGTAGCTAGGATTACAGGTGTGAGCCACCGCGCCCAGCTTAGATGCATTATCCCCATTTCCCACCCCCCCAATCATCTTGTTTCCCTCCCTCCCTTTCCTATTTCAAATAAACAAATGAACATATATACAATATACCAGGTAACAAAGGGTAAAAAAGAGAAGAGAAATAACAGTACATTAAGAACAACAATCACACAAGATAAAGCTCTTGTTTCCATATTCTAGAGATCCTTTCATTTAGTCTCATCCTATATGACCTTATGACCTAGGTTTTCCTCTGCTGGAAGAGTCCTAAATGTGTACTAATAGAAATGAGGGAAACCACTGAACCTATGTTTCTTTGGGTCTGGCTTAATATTTTTTTTCCAAGTCTTTCCATTTCCTTACAAATGGGGCGATGTCATTCTTTCTGATGGCAGCATAGAATTCCATTATGTATAAGTATCACATCTTCTCGATCCAATCATCTACTACATTTAAAAAAAAAATCAGATGCTTTAAATACTTTTCGGACTGGGATCTCTCTCTGTCACTCTCTTTCTCTCTGGATATATGTGTGTGTGTGTGTGTGTGTGTGTATCCGAGTATCTATAGATATCTATAGATAGATATGGATATATATATACACACACACATATATGTATTAGGTGATTATAACAAGCAAAGTCCACACATAACCAGTACAGAATCCAATTATTTTCCCCCCAAGATTGGTTGGGTCTGGGATGGGGTGCAGATCCTTCCAATGTGAGGAGTTAAGTGCTGAAAGCATTTCCAGAGGCAGAGAATGGGAAGTAAAGGCTGAGGAATAATCAGGAACTGATGTCAGGAGCTGGTGGTCACGCCTGTCATCCTAGTTACTCAGGAGGCTGAAATCTGAGGATCAGGGTTTAAAGCCAGCCTATGTGGGAAAGTTTCTGAGACTCTCATCTCCCATTAACTAACAGAAAACCAGAAGTGGAGCTGTAGTTCAAAGTGGTAAAGTGCTAGCCTTGAGCAGAAAAACTCGAGGACATTGCCCAGGCTCTGAGCTCAAGCCCATGACTGACATCCAAAAAGCCCCATGAACTCAGATTTACACCCACTTACTTCAGAAAGCAGACATTTACATACTAATGGTGCCTAAGCCACGCCTCAAGGCAGATTATTTGCAGTCCGGTGTGGCCGGGCAGTGTGGTGTGTAGGTAGTATAGGCATGGGCTTGCTTTGAGTGGGTGCTGTGCTATCGCACCTTAGCAAGAAGATGCTATGATCTCTGGAGAGCAGCCCACACTGATGGGCCTAAAGTCACAAACCTAATAAAAGATAGAGCTGATCATTCAATATAGAAGTGTGGGGTTTGGGTTCTGACTTTGCTACCAATAGAATCCATTATTCTAAATATCCAACAAGCTATCTCATATTTATTTATTTAATTAATTTTTTTTGCCCAGTCCTGGGACTTGGATGCAGGGCCAGAGCATCATCCTTAGGCATTTCCCAAGGTTAGCACTCTACCAACCACCTGAGCCACAGCACCACTTCCAGCTTTATCTGTGTATGTGGTACAGGAGGAATCGAACCAGGTCTTAGTGCATACTAGGCAAGTACTAGTTATGATCCTGCTCCAACAAGCTATCTTGTGCAGCCTAGTTCTGATTCTATAAAACAGGAGTGCTGGTGGGGCAAGGTGGTACATGTGTGTAGTACTAGCTCTCAGGGAGTACAGGTAAGAGAATTGCAAGTTCAAGACCACGCTGGGCTATGCAGCCAGATGCTATTGAAAGAAAGGAAGGAAAAGACATGACATGACACTGATAGCTCATACCTATAATTTTAACTACTTAGGAGGCTGAGATCTGAGGACTGTGGTTCAAAGCCAGCCTGGGCAGGAAAGTCCCCAAGGCTCTTATCTTCAATTAACTCCCAGAAAATTAGAAGTGGCACTGTGTTTCAAAGTGACAGAGTGCTAGCTTTGTGCAGAAGAGCTCTGGGACAGCACCCAATCTCTGAGTTCAAGCCTCATGTCCAACCAAACAAATAAGGAAAAGAAAGGTAATACATTAGATTTTCTATGGCACACTTTCCACCTATTTTTTTTTTCTTCTGGTCGGCTGTGGGACTTGGACTCTGTGGGCCTGGGCTCTGTCCCAGAGTTCTTCAGCTCAAGGCTACCTAGCTACCCCTTGAGCCTCAGTGCCACTTCCGGGTTTCTAGTGGTTAATTGGAGATAAGAGTCTCACTGACTTTAGTGCCCAGGCTGACTATGAACTGCAATCCTCAGATCTTAGCCTCCTGAGCAGCCAGGATTATAGGTGTGAGCCACCATGTCCAGTCTGTCTTTTCCTTACATTCCTTGTTACACACTCCCTTTCTGTAGACTAAAAAAGTCCAGTGTGTTTTCTGTGAACATCTAAAGCAGGAAAGCGCTGGGTCCCTGTCTATTCCGACCCAGCTTGGAGCAGGGCGAGCCCTAGCTCCCTTCTAGAGGGGCTGCTCCACACCTGTACAGGTTGATGTCTGCAAAGGACTTGCTGTTATTGATAGCGAACACGCAGAGGAAGCCCTCGCCGGTCCTCATGTACTGGTCCCTCATGGCGCTGTACTCCTCCTGTCCAGCAGTGTCCAGAATGTCCAGCAGACAGGTCTCTCCATCTATGACTACCTGCTTCCTGTAAGAATCCTGGTGGGGGAGGCAGAGCAAGAGCAGACATTTATTACAAACCAGAGGGAATCAAGTGCCATTATCAAGAATAAATGAACCTGTTAATTATCCAGTCTATTGCTGATTTGTCCCTCAAATTCAAGCAAGAGCTGTACTCCAAAAAAATCCCAGGAAAAACCTAGACTCAAGGCATGGTTCAAGTGGTCTAAGCGATCCCAGTGAGCTCCAAGCCTGAGTTCAGCAACACACACACACACACACACACACACACACACACACACACACACACACACGGCAAACAAATAATATATTTTTAATAACCCATGAACTGGACTGTTTTAGTTTGACTTTAAAACGCCAAACCTATCCACACCAATTAGAACCTAATCCCGAATGTAGCCTCATTTGTACTTATAATTAAATATAAGTATAGGGGAACCTATAACACCTACACTGTTTTTTCTCGTCACAGCAGATCATAGGTTTGGAAAAGAATCCTGAGACATGGGCTGGGAGTTTGGCCTAGTGGTTAAAGTGCTTGCCTAGCATGCATGAAGACCCGGGTTCGATTCCTCGGTACCACATACATAGAAAAAAGCCGGAAGTGGTGCTGAGGCTCAAGTGGTAGAGCTCTAGCCTTGAGAAAGTCCAAGGACAGTGCTCAGGCCCTGAGCTCAAGCCCAAGACTGGCAAAAAAAAAAAAAAAAAAAAAAAAAAAAGAATCCTGAGACAAATTCCTCAAGCTCCAAACAAAGTACAATTAGTTTCTCAAAACAAGAATAATCATATGAAATTACTCCTAATTTTGCTTATGGCATTAATTTTTTTTGCTCTTTATTCTCTAAGGGGTGGTTAATTAAGTCCATACAAATTTAACCTGACTTGTAGACATAAAACATATGTGTAAAATACTTCCATAATACTTACAAAATATTTGTAAAGCGGCCGGGAGTATGGCCTAGTGGTACAGTGCTGGCCTGGCACACATGAAGCGCTGGGTTTGATTCCTCAGTACTACATACATAGCACTGGAAGTGACACCGTGGCTCAAGTGGCAGAGCTCTACCCTTGAGCAAAAAGTGTCCAAGGACAGTGCCCAGACCCTGAGTTCCAGCCCCAGGACTGGCAAACAAAACAAAACAAAAACAAGCCTGTAAAGCAGTCCTTAAGAAATAAAGCAGATAAATACTGTAATCAATGTTTTTTTTTTTTTTGGAGGGGAGGCAATACTGAAACTTCAACTCTGGGCCTGGGTGCTATTCCTTGAGCTTTTTTTTTTGCCAGTCCTGGGCTTGAGCTCAGGGCCTGAGCACTGTCCTTGGACTTTCTCAAGGCTAGCGCTCTACCACTTGAGCCTCAGCACCATTTCCAGCTTTTTTCTATGTATGTGGTACTGAAGAATCAAACCCGGGTCTTCGTGCATGCATGCAAGCACTCTACCACTAGGCCAAACTCCCGGCCCTCCTTGAGCTTTTTTGTTCAATCCTAGTGCTTTACCACCTGAGCCACAGCTCCACCTGCAGCTTTTTTTTTTTTTTTGTAGTTAACTGGAGGTAAGTTTCATGGGCTTTTCTGTCCTGAGCTGGCTTTTAAACTTTCATCCTCAGATCTCAGCCTCCTGAGTAGGTAGGATTATAGGTGTAAGTCACTGATGTCAGGCCTGTGAACCCAGGATTTTATGTACACTAGGCAAACATTCTACTACCAAGCCACATTTCCAGCCTTGTAGCCAATTTTTTTTTTTTTTTTTTTGGTCAGTCATAGGGCCTAATCTCTAAGGCTTGGGTGCTGTCTCTGAGCTCTTCAGCTAGCACTCTACTACTTGAGCCATAGAGCCACTTCTGGTTTTCTAGCAGCTAATTGAAGATAAAGAGTTTCATGGACTTTCATGCCCAGGGATGGGCTTTGAACCATGATTCTCAGATCTCAGCCTCCTGAGTAGCTAGGATTACAGGTGTGAGCCACTGCACCTGGCTTTGCAGCCTTTATTTATTTAGGCCAGGTGTGGGGCTTGAACTCAGGGCCTGAGCACTGCCCTTGGGCTTTCTCAAGGCTAGAGTGCTAACACTTGAGCCACAGCACCACTTCCAGCTTTTTATTTTTCCCCTATGTATATGGTACCAAGGAATTGAACCCGGGCCTTCATGCATGCTAGGCAAGCACTCTACCATTAGGTCAAATTTCCGGCTCTGCAGCTAATTTTTAATAGTATCTATATTTGAATGAGTTCGCATTAATTATACAGATTTGTGGCAGTGAAGTCAGGGAAGGAATAATCACCAGAGTTAGTGTTAAAAACTGGCCAAAATTATAAACCCTTTAAAGAGTCATAGATACTACTACTTCCTGAAGATAACCTGTAAGATGAACTCCCAAATAACTTGATAGCATTTTTCTTTTTCTCCAGTGGTAGAGACTGAATCGAGGCCTTACCCCTGCTTGGGAAGTATTCTACTACTTGAACTATACTCCCAGGCCACCTTCCCAGGTGTGGTTATTTGTTGTGTCTGTGTGTGCTATTTCAGGGGTCTGAGTGCTTTCCATTATTGTTACTTTAACTATTTTGTTCGAGGATGGTACTCTATCACTTGAGCCACACCTCCCAATTCTGGCTTGCTGATAATTGGAGATAAGTGTGTTACATTTTCCTGTCTGGGTTGGGTTTAACCATGATCCTTAGATCTCAGCCTCCTGAGTAGCTAGAATTACAGATGTGAGACACCCTCCTGCTTTTAGAAAGTTTGGGACAGGATCTTCCTACTACTTCATCTGGACTAGCCTCACACTCTGGATCCTCTTGCCATCGCCCCCACCACCTCCTAAGTGGCTAGGATGGACTGGTTTCTGTCACACCATACCCTGCTTGTTCAATTTTTTTACACAGCCCTATGGAGTAGATAGTGTAGTTCATGTAAAAAAAACCTGTCTTTTTCTCCCCAGTGTTGGAGCTGGAGTTAGAGGCATGGGCTATCATTTGTTCTGCAAGTGTATAAAAATTAATCACATGGAAAAAAATGAAGCTCAAAGAGATTTAAGTGACTTTTCTCAATATCACATAAAAATAAGCTGCACAGGGCTGAACAAGGTAGTGATACAAAAATCTCAAGTTGTTTATACTCCAACCCAGCTTCAGTGGCTTTGACTTTAAAAATTGGAGAACCTCAGGAAGTACAAATTCTATCTGTACTCCACTGTGTCTTATTATTTTCTTCTGATCTCTTGTGATTTAATAGATACCATATGTGAAGAAATGGAATCAATTCAACACTCAATCGACAATAGTTTTACAAAACTTAAACAACCCTAAGTTTTTAAAGAAAATCCTCTGGTATTATCGAATGCAGTCCTATAAATAACTTTTTGATTTCTCTCCTTTTCTCTGTCTTTAAGGAATGGATAAAGGATTGGCAAGCGAACCCCCGAAAGCGAGGCCTGGGGCGGGCTCACCTCTATGGTGGGGTCATATTCATCCACGAAGTGGTTCTGGATCAGCTGGATGGTCAGCGCGCTCTTCCCGACGCCACCTGCTCCGACCACCACCAGTTTGTACTCGGTCATTTCACACCAGCAAGAACCTGAGGGCGAGGGGCAATGAGGGAAGCCGCCAGCGGGATGCAGTGCACAGCTAGGAAATGCAGTCTCCAGCGCGCGGGGCTGTCCACTTCGTAACTGGCCTGCAAAGTGACTCGGGAAGGCACAACTCCTGGCGGGCAGGTGGGGCCTCCAGTTTCTGGGGTAAACCCTCACTCAAGTCACTGTCTCAGGGCGCCCGGCCCCACCCTCGCCCCGCACAGAGGGGCGCCTCCCTGCCTCCCAGCCGAGGCTCCCCACGCCGCCGCGGCCGGCGGCCCCTCCCTGCCCGCTCCCCACCCCACCCTCTGGCGGATCGGAAGCCGCCCCATCGAGTCCCAGGGAAAAAGACCCCCGCCCAGGGCCTTTGTCTGGAGCTGGCGGGTTCCGCTCGGCGCCCAGCACCGGAGACGCCGCGCCCTGGCTGCCCTCCTCCCCACACGCAGGAACCTTACCGCCAGCCTCGCCGCTCCCGCTACACTCGGTCCTGGGACTTCAACCGGGAAAAAAGACGGAGACCCCGGAACCGCCATGAACAGCCCCCACCCGAGCGGCACTTCCGGCCCCACCCGCTACGTAATCAGCCGGCGCCCGGGCCCCGCCCCGACCACGTGGGCGGCACCCGGGGTCACGTGGCCCTCCCCAGTCCCGCCCCAATAATGGAAGCGCTGCGTGCTCGAGTCTCAAAAATCAGTAAAACTTTATTCGCTTTCATTCTTTCGCCATTAACAGAAAACTGGAGAAAGCAAATGTTTGTGTTTACAAAGACAAACGGCCTCTTTACCCAGAACAAAATCCCCAATGACGAGGGGTGAAGACAAAAGCGACCCCCCGGTCTCCTGAGCCGATCCCCCCCAAGCCTCCGTCCGGGGCCGGTCCGTGCAGGGACCAAGAATCGGACCCACTGGACTAGCTAGCCCCAGCCCGGCGGGCTGAGCAGAAGCCGCACCGGAGCAGGTGCGGTGTGTATTCACCAGGACACAGGAACCCGGCAGACACACACACACAAAAAACAGGATTCATTTCAGGCACAACTTTTTTTTATTTTTTTTTTCCGTTTTGTTTTTAAATCAGTAAAAGAAACTGGGCCCTAGAAGCTGCAGTGATCTAAGCAGCAGCAAGTTTGTGCATTTGTCCTTTTTTTTTTGTTTATATATGTTTATATTATCACACTGCTGGCACACTTTATTTGCATGAAATTCTGCACCATATATACTAATTGTAGTAAAGTTATTTAACCCCAATCTCGGGGTGGGAGGAAGATAATTTTCACTGAAATCTAATCAAACTTTGCTAAATGGATTGTGACAAGATTATAAATGATATGAAAAATAACAATTTAACTTTTGGCCATCAACTTAAGAAAATGGGTTGCTATAGAAAATTTTTTTTTTTGCAATTTTAAAAGGTAATATATTCTACCCTCATTAGGGTCCTCAGAGTTAAAGCATAATGAACAGGAAAGAAAAGAATGCAACTGAGTGCCAAGGCCAACACTGTGCCAGAGGTCATGAGAGTAGAGTACAAGTGCAGAATTTCATAGGGCCAACAAGACAGCCTTATTTTCCCTTACTCAGGCCAAGTGAATTTTGCAATTACCAGTTGCGTTAAATGCACCAAATAAAGCTCCTAAAATTGATACTATAAGGCGCCACCTTAAGTTTTCCAGGCTGCAACTGTGCATAATTTTAAAATGGTTTCTTAAATTTATTTATTTTTTTAAACATAACATGAGGAAGGTGTTAAAACTGGTGTAATAGCTCAATAGAATAAGTATTCCAGATTTTGGGAGGGATGAAGAGGGAGATATTCAGAACCCTTCACCAGAATCCCCCCAACTTGATCATAGTGGATTAATGATGTGCTCTGTGGATGTGGTTAGTCAATGACACCAGCTTGACGGATCTTTCTTTCTGCACCAAATCCCTGTGAAGAAATAACATTAATTAATGACCCGAGTATATGACAATCACAATATATCCATGATCCCAAAACAAACTATTTTTAGTCATCATATCTATTATCAACTTTTTTCTTACAGGAGGAAGTCTCAGGAGTCTTCCTAACAGAATCAAGGAAAACAGGAAGCGTGTAGTGTAACCATTACATTAAGGGCTGCAAAAAGGGCAGTTATGAGCATCCCTGAAGGTCAGTTTTTTACTCCATGCTGAATAAGACTGTGAGGAACACGATGGTCTATGAGTCTAACTCCCTGCTATCTTGTGTGCATGGAGACATACCATTGAGTTATCTGGTCCCCTGGGCTGACGAAGAACCATTAGGCGAGGAGCACTGGCATCATCCAGGGTGATGTTCTTCAAGCGATTGACCAGTCGATCAGGCCGAGGAGCTGCTACTGCCTTGGGGCCCTCGCTGTAAACAAGCCAAGAAGTGAGAAGATCAGTACCGAGGGAAGAAAGCCAGGTACCTTTGCAGTGGGTTTCCTCCCGTGAGCCACTTTTTTTTTTTTTGGGGGGGGGGCAGTCCTGGAGCTTAAAGTCAGGGCTTGGGCACCGTCTTGAGCTTTCTCAAGGCTAGCACTCTACACCTGAGACACAGCACCACCTGGCCCTCTGTGACTCACTTTTAATGACTCTTGTCTCATCTAGACAGCTAGCAAGACCAGTTAGACAAGTTTGTTATATATACTTATCCAATAGAAAGTTCTAACTGTGCAAGAGCAACAAAAATCATTATTGCCAGGGTCAACCCTAAAATTGTCTGCAACCAGAAAGACCAGTTTCACAGATACATAAAACATGGTAATAGATGTGGCAAACCTTAGAAAAGTGAAACAGGGCCGGGAGTTGGCCTAGTGGTAGAATGCTTGTCTAGCATGCACAAAGACACGGATTCATTCCATTCCTCAGTACCACACACACAGCAAAAGTTGGATGAGGGCTGTGACTCAAGTGGTAGATACTTAGCCTTGAGAAAGCCCAAGGACAGTGCCTAGGCCCTGAGTTCAAACCACAGGTCTGCCTCCTCCCTCCCCCCCAAGCAAAAAAAAAAAAAACTACAGTATAAAGGTGTTTTAAGAAGCATGTATCTTAGAAAATAAACGGCTTGATAAAAGTAAAGAACTCAATGAGCTAATAGTTATTATTTTTAATAAACAGCATTTTTTTTTTACATTTAACATCTTGCAAACATAGAACTAGCATCATGGGTTTCATAAAGTTAAATATCATCTAGTAAAGAGCAGAGAAAAAAAAACAAGAACAGGAACTACATTCAGAAAAACTAACCTGGCAACAGAGAAACTAGAGAAGTTAAGAGATAGCCCAGGATGGATACTAATCCACCGATACAATCACAGTATAAAAGGCAACTCACCAGACTCTCCAGACATTACAGGCACTGCACTTGCCGGTGCGCTGATTCAGAATCACCGAGAACTCCACCTCGTCTCCTGCCTGTAGCTCAATGCCATCCTGAACTTCTTTCACATGGAAAAAGAGCTTCTTGCTATCTCCTACTTCATAGTTAATGAAGCCAAACTGGAAAACAAAACAGCATGTAACAAGGAGGGACAGACCACAGACAAAACAAAAAATAACACTTCACATTAGACAAAGCACAATGCCTAGTCCAAACCAGATTTATAAATCACAGTATTAGCAGTTGGGCTCAGTGGCTCACACCTATACCCAGCAACTTGAAGGCAGAGATGGGGAGGAAGATGATCAAGAGCAGTCTAAGCAAAAAGTTAAAGTTAGTGAAAATATATTCCAACAAGTCATGTGTAATGGTGCATGCCTCTACTAGGGCAACATAGGTAGAAATATATTGGTCTGGGGCGGGAGTTTAGCCTAGTGGTTAAAGTGCTTGCCTAGCATGCACTAAGACCAGGGTTTGATTCCTCGGTACCACAGACATAGGAAAAAGCTGGAAGTGGTACTGAGGCTCAAGTGGTAGAGCTCTAGCCTTGAGAAAGCCCAAGGACAGTGCTGAGGCCATGAGTTCAGCCAGCACTGGCAAAAAAAAAAAAAAAAAAAAATTTGATCCAAGGATGGCCATGGCAAAAAAAGCAGGAGACCTTAGCTAATCATAACTAAAGCAAAAAGAAGGTGCCTTATACCTGCATGCAATGTCCTGAGTCAAACTCCAGAAGCAAACAATCCTACCCAACCCCTACTCAAACCACAATACTAATTTTGGTGGCTCTAGTTTGTATGGGAAATTTTTTCAGGAAAGAAAAACTTTGGAAATTCTTGCCATTTGTTATATCATAAGCTTGACAGAGACAAGTGAAGGTGGCCCTGTCCCATGTTATTATGAATTAAGCTAGAACACTAGGAAGCTATTAAACATAAGAATCGTTTGGGGAGGCGCCAGGAGTTTAGCCTAGTGGCAGAGTGTTTGCCTAGCACCTACCAAGACTCGGGTTCAATTCCTTGGTAGTACATACATAGAAAAAGCTGGAAGTGGTGCTGGAGCTCACGTGGTAGAGTTCTAGCCTTGAGAAAGCCCAAGGACAGTGCTTAAGCCCTGAGTTCAAGCCCTGAGACTGGCAAAATGAACAAAAAACAAACCCCAAAAAGAATTAAGTCTGAATGGGAAAAAAGTCAGTGAATGTTGATTCCCACCGGGCTGAATAAAATTTCAAGGTTTTAGGTATCCACAGAGAAGCGTTAAGTCTAGAAGGAATGAATGCCACCCATCCAAACACTATACTCACCTGATCTTTCACACACTCCACGGTGGCCCTACGCAAGGGTGTGATGTTATAAGCCATAGTCTGTGCATTCTGACCCAGAACACACAACTGGAATTTGACACTCTCCCCTTTCTGCAGGCAGTCTCCTTTGTTGGCCATCCCAACTATGCCAAATGGATAGACCTCACCTTTCATATCCCCTGCAAGAGAAAGACAAAAAGGTGAAAGCTAGTACTTTATAATACTGACATGAAATAAATAACTTGTTAGCTCATTAGTACCTTCTTTGTTCATTTATCCACACCACCATCTAGTATTTACCAAGAAGAACCAATGCAAAATATTTTTGTGGTGAACTGGACAGGCACAGATAGAACAATGCCAATAAATCTGACATCTAACCTTCTTAACATTTGTCATCCCAAATCCCTCATTCTCTGGATCCTTTCTTCCACATCAGCACTCGCTCATAGCCTTTTCTACTACTTGGAAGTATGAAGGAGTTTGAATTCTGGGTTTCATACTTGGTAGGCAAGTGCTTTACCATTTGAGGCACACTTCCAGCTCCTTTTGCTTTCATTTCTCACACAGGGTCTCAAATTTCTGCCTAGGGCTAACCAGGACTGTGATCTTCCTACCTATGCTTCTTACATAGTAGGCTAATAGATTGTTGGATCTATGTGATGTGTTGATATGGGGTTTTGCTAGCCTTTTCCCCAACTGGACTCAAATCTCAATCTCCCCCCCCCCCCCCCCCCCAGTCCTGGGTCTTGAACTTAGAGCCTGGGCTCTATCCCTGAGCCTCTCTATGCTCAAGACTAGAGCTCTACCACTTGAGCTACAACTGATCAGTTCAGATTTAGAGAAACCCAACTGACTAAGAAAACAAGAAAAGGAAGCATCAGAACTGGAACCACTTTTAGCCATTTTGGCAATTTATGTTATGAGTTCTCTTTTAATATGTAGATACCAGAAAACCCTTTGATATTCCAGCAAACCAAGTAATGCAGAAGAGCAGTTAGAAATAAAAACATTCCAGCTGGGAGTTTGGCCTAGTGGTAGAGTGCTTGCCTAGCACACACAAAGACCTGGGTTCGATTCCTCGGTACCACATACATAGAAAAAAGCTGGAAAGGGTGCTGAGGCTCAAGTGGTAGAGCTCTCACCTTGAGAAAGTCCAAGGACAGTGCTCAGGCCCTGAGAGCAAGACCAGGACTGGCAAAAATAAAACAAAATAAAATAAGAACATTCATATTGACTCAGAATTTGTGTGTGTGCTGGTCTTGGGGCTCAAACTCAGGTCCTCATATACTCTCACTTAGCTTTTTTGCCCAAGGCTAATAATTTCCTGACAAGACTGGATTTGAATGGCAATCCTCAGATCCCAGCCTCCTGAGTAGCTAAGACTCTGACTCAGAATTTTTGATGATTTTTTTGAAGCTAACAATAATATTCTTATTTTAAAGATGAAGGATCTGAGCTTGTCTCAAGTTATACACTAAGGAAATAATCAAGTGAAGAAACTATAAGTGGTCCCAGAAAACTGATGACTGAGGTACACTCCTAAACTTTTTTTTTTCCCCACAAAATACTTGTTTTGGACTATACTCTTCAGCCAATGCTGAAAAGTAGAGTGGAGTGTGGATGAAAAAGACTTAGGAAGGGGGTTGTGAAGGAACAGATTCCTAAGAACCTCATGTGGTGAAGGAACCAAAGATATTTTTGTCCTCCATATTACAGGTCCCACTCTACTTTTTGCTTTTGTCTAACTTGCCATAATTGCAGGCCCAAATGTCAAACCTTTTCATCTACTCAAGCGCTGAGTAATCCTGCTCCCTTACCCATGCAGTGTTAGCTCTATCTGCATTGACTTGTGTTATACACACAAAGGGTGGTAAGTGAGATGGCTCCAGAACTGAGGATTCTTGAAGGTAGGGAAAGCAGAAAGTAGATAAAGGAGAGCCATGGCCTGGAACTGAGAAGGATCTTCACAGACATACAGCCATAAAAGGACACATACATTTTACAGCACTTAAAAAGTACTTATATAATTGAATGATCATAAATATAAAAGATTAGTGAAGGATTTTTAAGTTTGATTATCAGTATTCAAAATTATATGTATTTAATGAGTATATATAAAAACATTTTTTAAACAAGGATTTAAATATTTTTCAAAGATAATGTTAAAGTAGGAGAGATAAGGAAGGGACTAATACTTCCTGTTCCCTATGAAGGAAATAGGAGTTAGACTCCCTAGTGCAGATTTTGTTGAGTACTTATCTCCTAGTTGGTCATATGTCAATCACATGCTCATCTAAATAGTCATTTGTTCCTAAGTTTTTTTGTGTTAGTACTGGAGCTTAAACTCAGGGCCTGGGCACTGTCCTTGCATACTTTTTGCTCAAGGCTAGTAGCCCTCTGCCTCATGAGCCACTGCCTCACTTTCAGCCATTTCCTTCCCGCTGTGTATGTGGTACTGAGCAATCGAACCCAGGGCTTCATGCATATTAGGCGAGTACTCTACCACTAGGCTACACTTCCTGCCCCTAATTCAGTTTTTAAGGAAACTTAAATTGCAATGAACCCCATCCCATAAAACCCCGGGCTGCTCATCAGTAGAGGTAGAAGTCAGCTGTGTCTTACCCTCCTCCACAATCTCAATCATTCCTTGGTACTCAATCTGACTTGGATCAACACCCCTCAGGGGGCGGATGACTTTACCAGAGTAGATGGTAGGGTCGGCCTCCTCAGTAATGCCATTTACTGCAAAACAAATGCAAACACAGCTTTTACTCAACAATTTTATTTCAAACCTTTCCAACAGTGGGAAAAAAGAGGGCGCAGGCCAGCTATTTGCCATTCTTCAAATGGGAGGAGTAATATACTATTTTAGAGTAATTATTAGAAAATACTTAAATACTGCTATTTATTTGGTCATGGGGCTTGAACTCTGGGCCTATGCACTGTCCCTGAGCTCTTCAGCTCAAGGGTAGTGTTCTGCCACTTTGAGCTACAGCGTCACTTGTAGTTTTCTGTTGGCTAATTGGAGATGAGTCTCAAGGACTTTTGTGCCCAGGTTGGCTTTGACAGAGATCCTCAACCCTTTGCCTTCTGAGTAGCTAGGATTACAGGCATGAGCCACTGGTGCCTGGTTTTTATTTTTTAAGAACTCACTAAATAGCCCAGGCCAGCCTTGAACTTACGATACTTCTGTCTTTGCCTCTTATATATAGGGCATCCACCCTCAAAACCCCATTAACCTTAAATATTTCTACATTATCATTTAAATACTTGATGTTACTACATAAACTTGGCTTGATGTCACTACACAAACTCAGATTGGTTGAGGAACCAACAGGTATACAAATATAAAACTTGGCTTGTTACTCCCCCTTTTCTGGTTTTACATATAGCAATCTTAATACTTATTTGTAACCTGTATTACTATCTTTCCAAAGAAACTGTTCAATGAAGGCAAAATGTCTTGACTTGCTCACTACTCCATCTCTCTAGAACTCATATACATCTGTGGAATCAAAGCGATCTCAACTATCATTTCAACAAGTCTCCCCCAAAGATTATGTCTTGAGAAATACAGATCAATGTCAATACTTAGGTCTTTAAAAAATTAAGATGTAGCTGGGGGAATAGTGTGCTTGTTTGGCAAGCACTAAGTCCAAGCACCAAGTCCTCAGCTCCACCTCTGGCACAAGAAAATAAATATAAACAAAAAACAGACTTCCTAGAGCTAGGCTAGCAGAGCTCAGCGGTAGAGAATTTACTTTGAGGAGGCCACTATTAGAACCTCAGGGAAGCACTATGACTGAGCTATGCCCCCAGGCCATCACAACTAGATGCAGATTTCTCTAAGGTTCTTTACTATGGTAATGCTTCTCCCCTTAACACTTACATATTGTATGTATGCATATTTATTTTACTTTAGTGTCTGTCTAGGGGTTTTGAACTCAGGGACTGGGGACTATCTAGTCTTTTCACACTAAGCCAGTACTTATTATTTGAACTTAAGAGTTTCACAGACTTTTTGGCCTGAGCCGGCTTCATACTACTACTTGAGCCACAGCACCACTTTTGGCTTTTTCTATGTATATGGTACCGAGGAATTGAACTCGGGTCTTCGTGCATGCTAGGTGAGCACTCTAAAACTAGGCCAAATTCCCAGCTCCCATAGTTAATTTTATCTGTTTTTGTAGGTTGTGGGACTTGAACTGTGGGTCTGGGTGTTGCCCCTGAGCTCTTCAGCTCAAGGCTACTACCCTACCCCTTGAGCCACAGCACCACTTCTGGTTTTCTAGTGATTAGTTGGAGATAAGAGTCTCTCAGTCTTCATTCCCCAGGCTGGCTTTGAACCGTGATCCTCAGATCTCAGTCTCCTGAGTAGCTAGGATTACTGGCATGAGCCATTGGGCCTAGCCAGAGTTATTTTTTAAAAAGACATTTAATGCAAATAATCTAAATATTTAGAACACTGATCCTCCAATGTCAGTAGTTGTAGGGTATACAGCTTACACTACATATCTGGGATTCACATTTGAGAATGACTAACACAGAACTGGGTTATATCTTCCTCTTATCCACCACCCTTATCTTCCACTCAAAGCACAGGTTGAATAGGAAGACAGTATTCATTACCTGAGTGAGTTTTGTTTACTTTCTCAGCACTGACTTTGCTGCCTTTGCCTTTGGACAAGCTGTATTCAACCATGTCCCCCAGTTCCAGGCTATCGACATCACCAGAGAATTCACTGAGGAAAAAGGAAACGACATTTAAGCCCTTGCCTGAACATCAGCAGTAAAACATAGTTTGGCTTATTCTTATTTTTTTGGAGCCTGGGTACTCTCCCTGAGCTCTTCTGCCCAAGGCTAGTGCTTTTATTACTTTGAACTACATCTGTTTTTTGTTTTTTTGTTTTTTTGTTTTTCTGGTGATTAACTGGAGATAAGAATCTCCTGGACTTTCCTGCCTGGGCTGGCTTTGAACCACAATCCTCACATCTCACCCTCATGAGCAGATAGGACTTTATAAGCATGAGCCAGCAACTACTGGTACACAAAGTTCTTTAATTTCTTGTTATAACACTCATGCCCTGGTTGGGCATGAATTATTTCATATATATTGATTCACCATATCCTAAAAATATTCTGTGACAAGGAAAGGTACAACTTACCTCAAATCAAAATTCAAAATAATGAACTAGGACACCACAGTGTCAACTCACTTGATATAATTTATTATACATAGTAACATGGCTTGGTTTCACAACTGAACTGTGTGGTTCTAAGACACCCTTGCAAACAGTATGCTATACTGTACCTCTATGTATAAGTATGCCATACTGTACATCTGTATATAAAATGTATGCTATATAACTCTCTGGCAGCAACATTCAGAGTAAAATGAAGTTCTCTCATTGAAGCAATACTTCAAGGCACAGGCCTTTCTGTATCTCCTGGCTACAGTTTTTCTTTTTTTTTGTTGGTCATGGGCTTGAACTCAGAGACTGGGTGCTGTCCCAGAGCTCTTTTGCTTAAGGCTAGCACTCTGCCACTTTGAAACACAGTGCTACTTCCCATTTACTGGTGATTAATTGGAGATAAGAGTCTCAGGAACTTTCATGCCCAGCCTGGCTTTGAAACACAATCCTTAGATCTCATCCTCCTGAGGAGCTAGGATTACATGCGTGAGCCACTGGTACCCCACTGGGCTACATGTTTTCTAAAGAGAGGCAGTCCGCATGTACATATATGTGTCATATTTTACCAATATGAAATCTGACTTTCAAACATTATACCAACCAAATTAAAAAAAAAAACCCTCAGAAACAAAACAAAAACTAATTAAAAAAAAAAAAAAACTCAAATGGAATAAAGAAGGGATAGTAAGTGACAAGTACCTAAAAGATGATCCTTACCTGTAATGGAAAAAGATCTCCTTATCATGATTGGCTGTTTCAATGAATCCAAAATTATCTTTCAGAGTTGCCACATAACCCAAGAGCCTTTTGGAGTTAGAATTGCGACCTAGAAGTCGCACACAAGTTGCAATCTGCTGTCCAGGCCTCTGTTTGTCATTAATACTAAATTCAACCTGTGAGAAAAACAAAGATGACATTATCATTACCACTGCCACTCTAAGCTTCCTAACTGAAGAGAGTAAAGAAAACTCCAGACCATGCTTCTTACTCCATGATCTCCAGTAATTAATTACTCTGATATACGAGTTTTATCACAGCTTTTCATTATAGACTTAACACTTCTATTTCATGAATGACTAAGCTTTACCCTCCAGTGTGTTCTTGGTATTGTCTTATTTCCACAAGGGAATGCTACATGAAAATTAGATGCAGCATGAGAAAAATAAACAGTAAACATTTTTGTATGATTTGCTTTGGTAACATTTCAGTAATTTCCTTACCAATATTAATTTCATCTAAGCTAATGGATTTAGGCATATCCAATACTTAAATAGATCTCTTTAAAAAAAAAAAAAAAGGCCAGGAGTTCGGCCTAGGGGTAGAATGCTTGCCTAGCATGCATGAAGCCCTGGATTCCGCAGTACCACATATATAGAAAAACTGGAAGTGGTGCAGAGCTCTAGCCTTGAGGTAAAAGCCCCAGGACAGTGCTCAGGCCCTAAATTTAAGCCCCAGGACAGGGGAAAAAAAAAAAAGAAAGAAAGAAAGAAAAAAAAACATTTTTGGGGACAATGATGAAACGGGTAACACCGATCAAGATGCATAGTACTCATAAACAGATTTGAATGATAACTTCTCTGTACAATGACTTAAATAAAAACAATCTTAAAACAAAAAACAGAAAACAACTTTTAGGGAAAGTCCACTGGTAAAGTGCTGACCTAGCATGCACGAAGCCCTGGGTTTGATTCCTTGCTAACACATACAAAGAAAAAGCCAAAAGTGGTGATTCAAATGTTAGAATACTAGCCTTGAGAACATTCAAGCATAGGGCCTTGGCTCTGAGCTCAAGCCCCAGAACTGGCAAACACCACTTCTGGCTGTTTTCTATGTATGTGGTACCGAGGAATCGAACCCCATCTTTGTGCATGCTAGGCAAGCACTCTACCAGTAGGCTAAACTCCTGGCTGCTAGATTGTTTTAACTGAGTAAGTTGCTTTTAAAAAGGAAAATGATTTAAGTGCAAAAATAACTTCATCAAAATTGAGTATCATTTATTTATTTATTGACAGTCCTGGATCTGGGCTCAGGGCCTGCGCACTATCCTTGCGTTTTCTCAAGGCTGGAGCTCTACCATTTGAGCCACAGCACCATTTCTGGCTTTTTTCTATGCAGTGGTCCTTGTGGTACCAACTCGGGTCTTTGTGCATACTAGGCAAGCACTCTACCACCAGGCCAAACTGCAGGTCCAGGAGTATCATTTATTCATGACTAAAAAGAAACAAAATTAACTTGCCTTATCTCCTACTTGAGGAGAGGTAGATCCTTCCACATCCTTGGCTTGAAAAGCAATGGTCAGTCTCACCCCACAGTCATCATAAGCAATGATGCCATCCTCAGCTTCCTGAGAAAACAATACAAACAGATTCAAGGACAAACAAAGCAACCATGGGAGAGAATGCAGTAATAAGATTCAACATATAGCCAGGCGGGGTTGCTCACGCCTCTAATCCTTCCTAATCAGGAGGCTGAGATCTAAGGATCTAGGTTCAAAGCCAGCCTGGGCACAAAAGGATCTCCAATTAACTCATCTCCAATTAACCTCTAGAAAATGGGAAGTGGGGCTTGGCTCAAAGCCTTGAGCTGAAGAGCTCAGGGACAGGGCCCAGGTCAAGTTCAAGCCCCATGACCCACAAAAATCAACATATAGTCTATAAAACTAGGAAAACTGAGGGAAGGGATGGGGGAAAATTATTAAAGGGGATAGTACCTACTGTACATACAGAGTTTGGCAGTGTCAACAAATAATTTCCCAACCCATGAGAACTTGTCATAAATTGTCACATTTTTATGGGTTCAGTGACTTTTCTATGGAGTGATGCACACAACACTGATCTGACTTCATTCCTAAGCTTCAGATGGCATTCTCAACTCCTACATATACAGAGATAATTCACTTTCTTCTACAGTTCATACTCCTTCAGTAAACTTTAAGAACTTATTAACATATACAACTTATCAGGCACTCTGTACCATCATATTGGTTATGGCAGAACCATTCATATAATTACTTTTCCCTCACTTAGTCTGGGTGCTGGTGGCTCCTGCCTATAATCCTAGCTACTCAGGAGGGCCAGGATCTGAGGATCATAGTTTGTAGCTAGTGGGGCAGGAAGGCATGAGAGACTGTTGTTTCCAAGTAAATACAAAAGAATAGCTAGAAGTGAAGCTGTGGCTCAAGTGGCAGAATACTAGCCTTGAGTGAAATTAGTTTACCCAACCCTTACTTAGTTTAAGCAACTAGGTCTCTCACACACACACAAATTTTTAAGTGTTAGTTGTGGTATTTCATTGAGCATTCTCATGCCCTGTTTACAATGTATTCTAACCATCTTCTTCCCTACTCCTACCCCCTCCCTAGAACAGCTTGCAAAACTTTACTGCTCTATTGTCACGTGTTCTTAGTCCATCCTGATCTCCCACTCATGCCCCCCCTTTCCTCCCCACCCCACCTGCCCAATATCCTAGGGTCAATAGTTTTGAATTTCGTTTCTTTTCTTTTTTCTTTCTCTTTTCTTTCCTTCCTTCCTTCCCTCTCCACTCCCCCCCTCTCGGGTCATGGGGCTCGAACTAGGCTTGGGCCCTGTCCCTGAGCTCTACAGCTCAAGGCCACCACCCTACCCTTGAGCCAAGCCTCACTTCCCATTTTCTACAGGTTAAATGCAAATTAAGGGCCTCAGGTCCTTTCTTGCCCAAGCTGACTTTGAACCATGGTTATCAGATCTCAGCCTCCTGAGTAGTTAGGATGAGCCACTGTGCCCAGCTTTTCACTGTCCTCATATACATTTACAATGTATCTCCAAAAATGAATTATTTATTTCCATATAAAGCTTTCAATTCACCCTTGAGAGTAGAAACTATTTTACACATCTTTGCTTCCTATACGGTGGATTTTTCTATAGTGGAGCTCAAATGTGATCACTCAATCCACCCAATTGGGGGTTTTGATTACTTTTTAGAAGTACTCTATACTTTGGGTACCAATCAGGGTAGATTTTTACCTCTCAAAAGGATATTTAGCAACATCAGAAAAAATTACAGGTTGCCAAAGGAGAAACCAGGAATACTGTTAAAGACCCCATTTTCTATGGCAAAGAATTAACAAACCTGAAGTATCAATGCTGCTAAAGCTAAGCAACTTTGTGCTGATTAATGCTGATAGTATTTAATTAATGATCAATTTTAACATTACAGGTAATTCTTAACAACACAATATACTATTTTAATGTGTCTGTAACCAGCAGAACAAAAGTATCCTAAAAGCAGTCTCAACAAGTACAACTTACCTTCTCTTTGCCCTTATTTGGACTAGTGGTTTTTGGATTGGAAAACGTGGCTTCTTTTTCTACAGTGCCCAGACACCGATGATCTGAATGGGAATGAAATGAAACCGTGCCCTTGGGAAGTTTTTTAATCCTAACAGCATGATTTCTTTGGGCAGAGAGCATATCCTACAAATGAGAAAACAAAATTAACTTTAAACTGACAAAGGAAACATTATAAACTCCCCCTGATCTTTCTCTCCAGCACTACTCACAGGAACCACAGTAAACTCTACTTCATCTGCAATATGGAGCTGGTTTCCATCTAGAATTTCACTGAAGTGGAAGAACATACGAGCATCACGGTCCACACACTTGATGAAGCCAAAACCATCTCGCATGGCAGCAATCACACCCTGAAAAAAAAGGAACAGTCTCACTAGCTGTGAAACTTAGTAAACCAACATCTGAGTTCTTATTTGTAATGACCTTCTTGTTTATAAGGATGGCCTTAACAACCAGAATGCAAATCTTTTTTTTTTTTTTGTGGGTCATGGGGCTTGAATTTGGCCTAGGCACTGTCACTGAGCTTCTTTTGCTCAAGGCTAGCATTATACCACAGTGCCATTTCCATCTTTTTCTGTGTATGTGGAACTGAGAAATCAAACCCAAGGCTTCACGCATGCTAGGCAAGCATTCTGCCACGAAGCCACATTCCTAGCACCCCTCTGAAAAAAAAAATTTTTTTTTGTCAGTTGTGGGGCTTGAACTTTGGGCCTGGGCTCTGTCCCTGAGCTCTTCACCTCAAGGCCACTTCCTCTTTTCTAGTAATGAATTATAGATAAGAATCTCATGTTCTTTAGTGTCCAGGCTGGCTTTGAACCATGATCCTCAGATTTCAACCTCCTCAGTAGCTAGAATTACAGGTATGAGCCACCAACACCCTGGCTACCTCTGGAAACATTTTGACATCTATTTCCAAGATAACTGGCTGGGACAGACACTTAGCACTTAACAAGCTAACTCCTCAAGATGGCAACTGGTTTATAAAAGCTTTCAATTTAGTAGTACAAATCTGAACCTAAAAACTTGATTCCCTCCCTACGTTAGATACAAATTCAATAGTATAATACTTACCATTTCTCTGGCTTCATTAGTAAATTGAAAGGTATTTGAAAGAACTTCTATGTTTGTTGCTCGTTCTAATTTGTCACGTCGGTCTGTCGAAATATTAAACCTGACATGGTCACCTTCCAGCAGAGTCACCTTGGATTTTGTATCTTTGTCTCCAAAAGGAAGTTCTTTAGGAATCACAAAGTCAACTTTGATTCGTCCTGGCAATGGGTCATTCTGAAAAGAAAAAAAGTTTTAACTGGACTTGTTCATCCTTCTTAAAACAAACTACACAGACCAAACCGAAGTTACTTCAATTCCGAGGGAAGAAAAGGCACCGACAACACTAGTCCAATTTGATAGGCATCCCAAATAACCACTAAGCAAGAGATTTCACTAAGCAGAAGCACTTCTTGTATCTCCAACAAAAGGAAGAATGAGGGTAAGGAAGGCCTCAGAGAAGGAGAAAGAAACAAATGTTTATCTGTAAACCACAGTTTATTCTAGTAAGGTCATTTATTTAGCCAAGGCTTACTCTGGCCTCCTATCACTCAGTTAAGATTTTCATTCATCTATCATACACTGCTTTATTGCTACTCTTTTTTTTTGGCCAGTCCTGGGCTTACGCTCAGGGCCTGAGGACTGTCCTTGGATTTTTCTCAAGGCTAGAACTCTACCACTTGAGCCTCAGCACCACTTCTGCCTTTTTCTAAGTATGTGGTACCAAGGAATTGAACCTGGGTCTTCGTGCATGCTAGGCAAGCACGATATCACTAGGCCAAACTCCCGGCCCGATTCTGCTTGCTTGCTTGCTTGCTTTATTTTTTGTGGGTCATGGGGCTTGAACTCAACAGTGCACTGTCCCTGAGCTCTTCAGCTCAAGACTACTGCCCTACACTTGAGCCAAGCCCAACTTCCAGTTTTCTAGAGGTCCTTTTGTTCCCAGGGCTGGCTTTGAATCTTGATCCTCAGCTCTCAGCCTCCTGAGTAGCTAGGATTACAGGTGTGAGCCACCACACCTGGCTTGTTTTTGCCTTACATTTGCAGTTAAGAATCAAATATAGTCACCACTTAGTTTCAGTCTAAAATGATACATTAAGACATTTATTGGGCCTGGAGTGTGGCTCTCAGAACCACATACACAGAAAAGCTGGAACTCACTGGGCACCAGTGGCTCATGCCTGTAATCCTAGCTACTCAAGAGGCCAATATCTGAGGATCGTGGTTCAAAGCCTAAGCACTAAAGCCCCCGAGACTTCTCTCCAATTAACCAGCAGAAAAGTGGCCCTGTGGCTCAAGAGAGTGCTAGCCTTGAGCCAAAGAGCTCAGGGACAGTGTCCAGGCCCCCAAGTTCAAGCCCCAGGACGGGTAAAAAACAAAAAAACTAAAAACAACATGCTTATAAAATTATATCAATCAAATGGAGTAAAGTTTCAATATATCACCCTACATTAGTCTGATTATATTAATGATGCAGAAGGATATACTGATAGATAATGCAGAATGACAACTTACCTGGTTTTTACTGGGTACTTTTGGGATAACTTTGGTTACAGTTCCTTCAAAATGTTCAATACTGATGTCTTCAAAAATGACTGTTCCTTGAGGCAATAGTCTGACATCTGTAGCAACTTCTTTACCCTAAACCAGAAGGGGTGGACCACATTATTTTATGTGTTTCCTAAAAATGCAACTAATAATAAACAGCCAAAGATATTGTTAGTAAACTATCTTACATTTCTGTCCTTGATTGTGAATTCCACATCATCTCCAGGCTGTAAGGTTTCTAGGTCACCTTTAAATTCACTATAGTGAAAGAATATCTCTTTTACAACATCACCTCTTTCAATAAAGCCAAATGCCTCCTACAGTGGAATAAACCCAAGAACAGTATTAGCATTCAATGTATTCATTTATGATTACAAGTTAAAAATCAATAAACTTCATGAAATTATATTATAAGATGGTATAGTCAACTATTATGAAATTATAAGATGGTATAGTCAACTATTAGGATTAATGAAAAACTCATTTAAAAGAACAGAGAACTAGGTGCTAGAGACTTAAGCGTTTAGTCCTAGCTACTCAGGAGGCTGTGATCTGAAGATCATGGTTTTGAAGCTAGCCTACCTAGGTGGGAACAGATGCTAGCCTAGGTAGGAAAGTATGAGACTCCAATTAACCACTAGAAAACCAGAAGCAGAGCTCAAAGTGTCAAAGTACTAGCCTTAAGCAAAAAGGCTCATGGACAGTTCCCAGACCCTGAGTTCTATGCAATCAAGGAATTTTAAAGAGGTTAGTTTTGAGGTTAAGACTAAAATTTTGTTTTCAAAATAGAAGACAGGAAAGGGCCAAGAGTTTGGCTTTTGGTAGAGTGCTTGCTGAGCATGCACAAAGACCAGGGTTCAGTTCCTTGGTACCACATACATAGGAAAAAAAAAAAAAAAGGGAAAAGTGATGCAGTGGCCCAAGTGGTAGAGCTCTAACCTTGAGAAAGTCCAAGGACAGTGCTCAGGCCATGAGTTTAAGCCCCAGAACTAGCAAAAATAAAATAAAATTCATTAAGGAGGAGGGGGGAGAGAAATGGGGAAAAAAACATGAGAAGGGGTATCAATGTGTAAGAAGTAACGCACCTACTATCTGGTGAATGTAACTGTAACCCCTCAATACATTACAATAAAAAAATTAAAAGAACAACAACACATTTGGATTTGAAATATAAGGCCTAAAGGAGTAAAAACAACAAAACCTCCCCCCCCTGCCAAAAAAAAATCAAATTTGTTGGTACTTACCTTCATGGCACAAACTACTCCCTGACAGCGGGCTTGTTTCTTTTTCAACAGCATAATGTTTCGAGCACTTACAGCACCAGTGCTAGAGAAAAATAAATAAATAAATAAATAAACAAATAACAGGAGAACACCAAAGAGAGAAGTTAACAATTTATGGCTGTTATGAATGATGAGGATAGTAAAAACTAGATTATTTTTTTTGACATATAAACAAAGGACTTCCTTAGCTTTTTAAACTTGCCCTCCATACTGTATCAATTTATTCCTGTACTGGTAAGTTTTTGTATTTTCCTTTTTATGTAGATTGTTGGGCTTGAACTCAAAGGCTTGGCTTGGGTGCTGTCCCTGTGTGTTCCTACTGTACTCAAGGCTAGCACTGTACCACTTGAGCCACAACACCATTTGGGTTTTTGAGGGGCTACTTGGAGGTAAGAGTCTCAAAGGAACTTTTTTGTTCAGGCTGGCTTCAAAATATGATCCTCAGCCTCCTGAGTAGCTACAGGGGTGAGCCACAGGTATCTGACTTTTTGTTTCTTGGCAGTACTGTTTGAACTCGGGCTGTGAACGTATGAAAATGCATTACTGTTGAGCCACGCCCCAACACCTGATTTTCACTGGTTTTTGTTTGGTTGGTTTTGTGCCAATCTTGGGGCTTGAATTCAGGGCCTGGGCCCTGTCCTTGGAAACTTTTTGCTTAAGGATAGTGCTCTGCCACTTGATCCACAGTGCCATTTCTAGCCTTTTGTATATATGTTATACTGAGGAATTGAACCTAGGGCTTTGTGCATGCTAAGAAGAGCACTCTACCACTAGGCTACACTCCCAGGCCCTCACTCGTTATTTTGGGACAAGTTGTTGCTACTTGCCTGGGCTCAGGCCTAGACTGTGATTTGCTGGGACCACAGGTGTATACACCAAGTCTAGCTTCCCTTTCTCTTCATGAAGGTGAAGTTTCCATTTCTTCCCAGGCTGGCCCAGAATTCCAATCCTCCTGGTCTTAACCTTCCAGATAGGATGAGATGACAGGTCGCCACTGTGCCCAGTTATGGTTTGCAAAAGATTCTTAACTACTTTTCTGTCTGGAAGGGCCTCAAACATGAGGGCATGAGCCACAGACATCCAGGTAGATTTTCCTGCTTGTTTTATCTCTATTCTAAGATCTTCAACTCTACTTTTATATTTAAACAAAAGAACCAAAACAAATACGTAAATACTACCATAGATGACAAACAATAACTTTAGAATATTAAGTGAACACACATTTGCATAGTGTATGCTGTGAACTAATAAGGTTCTGGTGACAGAGGAACATAAAAGAAGATCTCTATCTGTTATCTATGAATGCTAAACGTAGTATCTACATCAGTAACTATTTTGGATTAAACATCATTTAAAAAAAGCTGAGCTGGGAGTGTGTCCTGGTGGTAGAGTGCTTGCCTAGCATATATGAAGCCCTAGGTTTGATTCCTTGGTACCACATACACAGAAAAAGCTAGAAGTGGTAAGTGATGCTACAGAAAAAGCTAGAACTGGTAGAGAACAGAAACCTAGTAAAGAAACATGTCATACATCTACTCTTTGGACAACCACAAAATAAAATGAATTTTGTTTTACGGATAGCACAACTGGTTAAAGACACAGAGTGCTGTTGGTATTGTTTTGTTCTTTTTGTGGTCATGGGACTTGAACTACGAGCCTGGGCACTGTCCCTCAGCTCTTCACAGCTCAAGGCTACCACCCTCCCCCCAACAGACAGCCCCACTTCCCATTTTCTAGTGGTTAACTGGAGATAAGAGTCTCATAGTTCTTTAGTGGCTGGGCTGGCTTTGAACTGTGATCCTCAGATCTCAGCATCTGGAGTAGCTAGAATTACAGGCATGAGCCACTGTGCCCGGCCTGGTATTGTTAAAAAGTGATAGACTACTTATTTTTCTAAAATCTTCACTGACAAATGGACTTAGACTAACAACCCTCCAGAAAAACCCTAATAGGTCTTTGTAACTTACTGCAATGATGTAAATATTTGCTATTCAAATACTGTGTGAATTAGGTAAGTAAATTTGTAATATTTACACTTCATACTACAGGAGTAAGTTTAGGTAATTTTTTGTGTATGCTGGTACTGGGACTTGGATTTTTCAATCAAGGTTGGCACTATACTTGAACCACAGCTCTACTTCTAAAACTTAAGATAATTCCCTTGTTGTGAACATTATGGACTAATGTCTATAGTAGCATAAATGCTTGACATATGTCAAGTCCCTAAAGTGGCTCCCTCCTCAACTGCACGTTCTATCCCTTTGTTTCCTATTTCAAAGTATATGTTTTGGCCTTCAGGCTGAAGCTAATACCCACAACTCACTTTTTTTTCAGCAGTCTAAGAAGTATGATTCAAGGTACATAATACTGTATAGATTCTTGGATTTTTCTTTCCACATGCTGGTGAAAATTGCATGCCTAGAAATTTCTAACTTGTCTGTTTTCCTGGGATGATGGTATCACTCAGCATCTTATATGGCAGGCCTATGTGAGTAGAGCTGCAGTTCCTGTTTTTGTTTTGAGACAGTTATACTATGTATCCCAGTGTGGCTTTAAATTATTAATACTTCTGCCTTACAGGCCTTCTAAGACCAGCTCCATCTTCCTAACTTTACTTCCTTCTCTTCTTGCTGTTTCTTCTTCTTCTTTTTTTTTGGCCAGTTCTAGGGCCTGAACTCAGGGCCTGAGCACTGTCCTTGAGCTTTTGGCTCGTGTTCGAGCATTTGAGCCACAGCACCATTTCTGGCTTTTCTATGCATGTGGTACTAAGGAATTGACCCGGGTCTTCAAGTATGCTAGGCAAGCACTTTACCACTAGGCCAAACTCCCAGCTCTCTCGCTTCTTTAGTTTCTCAAAAACCCCTGGATTTTCATTCCAATTAACTTTTAATTTTGTGCCAGATCTGGGGGCTTGAACTCAGGATCTGAGCACTCTCCTTGAGCTTTCTCAGTGCTTTCTAACTACTTTAGCCACAGCATCACCTCCAGCCTTTTCTGCATATGTAGTACCAAGGAATTGAACCAGGGCTCTGTGCATGCTAGAGAAGCTCTCTACTACTAGGCCACACTCCTGGCCCTCCAATTAGCTTGTTTATGCTAATGATCTATAGCTGTCTGTCTCACTGATCAGTGGTTTATGAGTCTTACTGCTTTCTCTCATCACTATAGACATTCCCATCCTGACATCTTTTTCCACATGAACTACTTCTTCCTCTAACTTCCCTGTCCATACCCCTGCCCTACTAGGGTGGGCAAAAACAAAAAAGAACAATAACAGAAACAAAATAGCCTTGGGGATTCTTAATGTCAACAACACCTAAGTGGCTATAGTAAGCTCAGTAATTGTTCTCTCTAGACCATTGTCCTTGGCCAGTCTGCATTAGGCCCTCACCTTTCAAAACCCTCAATTATACTGCTAGATTACCTCTGATCTAGAGATCCTACTTTCCTGAAGTCTACTCTACACCACTACCCAAAGCCTACATATTGATACAATCTAGTTCTTAGTTGTTCAGACTGCTATGAGCATGGAATAGTTCCTACAAAGACAATCAACTCTACCAAGTCCAAGTTTAAGCCATTTCCCTAAATATGCCACAATACTTACTCCATCCACAATGCTTCCCCTAGTGAAGTTTCATTATCCTTTTAAAACTTAAAAAACACTGCTACTTTTCTAACATCTTCACTGATCACTTGAACAGCTGTGAGTAGTTTACAGACCCTCAAATCCTCAGGTGACGAATAAGAGCTCATGAAGCGATCCAAATCTGCTTGGTAGGTTCTAATCTCACTTCAAATTCCTTAATGTAAGAACATAAAAATCGCTTAGGTAGGAAGAATCTGAAAGGAACTTACTGTTTATTGTTATCAATTACAAAGTTTATTTTATCTCCTGTCTCCAGCTGAACATTCCCGTCTACATCTTCAGGGGTGTAGGTCAGGTAGAACACCTCCTGTGAAGGAACAGGTGGCCATTACTATCCTGGCAGGATGTACTTGCACTGTATACTGTGATTTACTTAACAACTTCTACTGGCAGTGTAAAGCCAAACTTCTTAATTTTATGTTTTATGACAAGTTGTTTTATTCATATGAACACACTTCCCCTCCATGGTGCTGATGACTTCTGTGAGTCCACAGCTGAGCAGCAATCCAACTTCAAAAAGCGTTTGCCCAGAGACTGCAGTTAGTTACATTTTAAAAGGACAATTTTTATATAAAGGCATTCCAAACAAAAAGGCTGGAGTTAGTGTTTAAAAGGAACCAGAAATAACTCTCTCCCATATCCCTAAAAAGGTGATTTAAAGGAGCATTTTACCTTAATGTCTAACTAAGGTCACACTTGGGCAAGCTAGCAAACTTGGAAGTCCTATGGATGTTTTTTCTTTTAAAAAACAAACAAAAAACAAAAATTTAAAAAAATATGCTGCACTTGAAGCCTCTTAGAAACCAAATTTAAAATTGATTTTAGCAACTTGCTTATGTGTTCTACTTTGAATTTAACGTACGCTTATAGACCACATGGTGGATCAGGCAAAGGTTTAAGAAAAATACACAAGTTTACCCCATTACGTTCGTAGCATACACTCCCTGTTGGACTCTGACCCGGGGCAGCTGGAGATTTACTCTCTAAGTTGTGAGGAACAGCGCACACAACCTACCAGTCAAAAAAAAAAAAATTTCCATTGCTAATCATTTCAGGAGCAGCACTGAGCAATATAAACTGAACTTAATATCCTCTATCCTACACACAGGGATGCATTCAACATGATCCACGAGAGGATGCCAAGCTGCCAAGTTCCAAACCTACAGTACACAAATAGCCTGTAAGCACAGATGGAAGGTTCTGTGCAAAAACCCGAATTGAGTCTTGACCCTATTTTTACTTCAGGTCAAGAAATGCCAGTGCTTCTGATGTAATTTTAAACTAGTAATCTTTATACACACTATAGCGTTCTTCCGTGCAAACTGAGGAGATGGGGAGGGGGGAATATTCCTTTGCTAATGTGAAAGATGCAAATGCAGGGCCCTAGGAACACACAAAGCATCAAAGACACTAACTTGTCCATTCATTCGTTCTTCGGGGTGGCTTTCTGGTTTTATCTTCACCAGTTTAATAGCAATGGGTTTTCCAGTCCGCCGGTCAGATGATACTTCAAATTCAACATCATCTAAAATAAAGAACACGTTATATTGTTGGACTAGTATTTGCAAAAGGGTGTCTTCCAAGCTCTATTTAAGCTGGCAACTGAGTCTCCTGAGACCAGAGGTTCTTAATGTGGATCCCTGACATTACCTAGGGTTTATAGAAATGCAAACTAACTCCAGACCTATGCAAAGACAAGCACAAGGGATCAAGTTCAGAAACTAAGAAGACTTCCTTAGAATTACAGAATGTTTCAGAACCACTGCTTCACACTGAGAGCCACAAATTAAGTCTTAGTTTTAAGGAATTAACACATACTACACACGAGGCAAAAACAAACAAAACCCCCTAACCCTGGCAAGTTTCTCTTTTAACCTCTCTGTACTTCAGTTTCCTTATCTGTAAAAGGAGAATTAAGTCTCAACAAACAGGACTGCTAGGATGATTTAACCACAATAAAGGTCAATGAGCCGAGAGCATTTACTACACCAAATACTATGTCAGTCACTATTGTAATTCCTCTCCCCAAGGTGTTTTTGAAAAATAGACACCCCATTAACTAGTCCTTTAAAATTTCTAAGCTTCTACTGTAAAAATAGTTATCTTTTAGTCAATTAGTGTTTCACAACTCAAAAGACACCATCATAATAGATATTAGAATTCTGCCATACATACATATGTCAGTAATTGGTACAACTAAAACGGCCAAATTATTTCTTAAAACACTTTAGGACAGCACTCGCATGACCAAGATGACACACAAGACAAATTTTAGAGAAAAATGACAGATTACCTCCTACTTTTAGGTCCTGCAGGTTGCCATTATATTGTGAACAGTGGAAGAAAAGTCTAGCTTGACGTTCTGAACACTGAATAAATCCATAAGAGGTTAACAGTTTTTCAATAACCCCAGTTTCACGCAGTGCTGCTGAAGTACCATTGGGGTACCCATTGTGTCCATTGTTGTGGAGAAGGTTTGGATCAAAGCTCATCTGTTTTAAAAATAAAAAGAACTCAATCTATATATACAGATCTGTCCATGTCTCCACAGAATACTAAGTCTGGTTAACAAATCACTAAATCTTCACTATAAAGAAGCAAAAAAGAAAAAAAAGAAAAAGAAAAGAAAAATACAAAACTGAATACTGATTCAGAGGAAACAAACTATTTTAGAGACTGTCCTCATTTATGTTAGAATTTTCACTTACCAGACAAAATAGAATTTTTGGAGTATGTTAAGGTAAAGCAATTGTATTAGTAAAAGCTGCCTTTATGTTAATTACAAGTTATAAAAACAGCAATCACTGAAGAAAGGTTATTCAAGAGATGGTCCCCCAAAATCGACACTCTTCCTTAGCACACTTAACACATTGTCAAACTTAGACACCTTAACATCATTGGTAAGTCGTGCATCCTGAAGGTAAGAGGTTAGTAGAGAGTAACACAATAAAACAAACTTCTCCACAATATTTAATTCAAGCTAGGAAATTGTAATGAATTTTTAGGCCCCTAAGAACACAATCTGAAATGGTGAGCTAGAAAACTTGCAAACAAAATCCTCCAAGACAACAAAAGCTCATCTAATCACATTTAATCATTTCACAAATACATTTAAAGACCTTTTGCCTACTAGAAACTTTTCAATTTCCAGAGAAATTTCCAGAGAAAATCTCTAAAGTTATTTATTTCTATGATCACTTTATAAGATCTGGTAAAGCAGAAAAAAACAACCTTTAGTGAAAAAACAGCTATTTAAATTTAAGTTCAATACTATCATCTTGGATATTGCACCTTACCTACTAAAAGAATCGTTTTCTGAATTTAAATGAAACATACAATAGAACAAAATCCTTAGCAAGGGTTTGGTGAATGATTTACTACAATACTAGCACCTCTAAGTCTCTGTAATCCTTTAGGTCTGGTCCTTGCACTGCCGTTTGATTTCTAAGTGTTTCATTTAACCGAAACACTAGGCAATTGCTGTCAATAAAATGACTTTTCACTAGGAAAAAAAAGCTATGGCCAAACTTTAGAAAGATGAACCAAATAATGAGTACTTTAAAGGGATATGGGACAGTCAATTTGACAAATCTAAACTATCGCATTGCTAAGTGGTTAATTCTTTCATGTTAGCCACTGTTGTTGGACACAGAACAATTCCTTTGTCACAGAAGCCCAGGTAATCTTACACCATCTCCATTTTACTAATGAGGAAACAACAGAGAGGCTAAATAACTTGCCAAAATCAAATGGTATACAAACCAAGAACATCTAACCTCCACAGCATGGGCTGTAACCCAGGGCTTCTCAAACTTATTTACATGGCAATCTGACTAAAATACAAAATCAAATTTAGTGAAAGAAGGGCTTTGAGATCCTTGATTTCTATCTAGTAAGTGTGAAGGTGATATCAGTGCATCCTTCTCTTGGGCATATTTGGAACAGCAAGATCTTAAACGGTTCTAGGTGAGGGGCCCGGAGGGTAGCTGAGTGGCAGAGTGCTCACCTAGCATGCACAAAGCCCTGGGTTCAATTCCTATGAAACACATAAACAGAAAAAGCCAGAAGTGGTGCTGTGGCTCAAGTGGCAGAGTGCTAGCCTTGAGCCCCCCCACCCCAAAGGGTCCAAGGACAGTGCCCAGGCCCTGAGTTTAAGCCTCAGGATCATCCCCTTCCAAGAAAAAGTCTAGGTGAAATAAAATTCGCAGGGAAGTCATACACGTTAGTTCTAAAGGACATTTTGATCAGATTGAGTGGCCTTAAGTCATGCTCTCAACACAAGCAAGACACACTGGGATCAACTGCTTTCCTGACTTACAGATCTCTGATACGTGGGGGTCTTCTTTTGTTTTTTAGTCCCGGATGAGGTAGAAGATGAAGATAAAGGTAAAGAAAGCGAAGGAGGGGCTGCAGAAGGGGGCTGGGAAGCTGGTGACATAGTAAATACGCTCGCCATCTCAAATAGCTGTGGTAACATAGTATAAGGTTTATAACTATTAAAACAACAATTTAACACACATGTGGTATTCAATCTTTATACCTTTTTAGATTAGGCCAGTTTAACAAAATATATTTCAGATTTATATTATGTAAGAAATACAAAGCATTAGCACTAAAAGTGAAATGGAAAGATACTTTCAAATATGTCAATTTCTACCCATGATATGGTCAATTTTTAAAAGGCCACAAGGACTTTGGTAGTTGGTAGAGGGAAACCCAACAACTTTATATAGAAATGTAATTCTCCATTACTGGTCTCCCTATAAAATAAGGTACAAGAAGATAATCCAAAGGAATGTGAGAAGTAAGTAACAAAACCACATGGTTTCCTGGAGATAAAATTAGTCTTGACATTTACTATGGATTTGCAGCAGTGGCCTCACTCTCCTGGGATTGGCACTTCAAATACTCACATCTTCTACTATCCAGGTGTGTTCTGAAGAAACTGTAGACTCCATAATAGGCTGACAGCATAGACTTTTCATGTTTGCTCTCAAGATATTATAATTCAAATATGCCCAATCAAGTGGTCATATAAATTAGGAATCTAGCTAAACTTTTCTCCTCAGACAAAACAAAGAAACTGATAACTAAGCACACCCAGCGCTGGTGGCACGTGCCTATTAATACTAGCTACCCAGGAGGCTGAGATCTGAGGATTGAGGTTCAAAGCCATCCCAGGCACATGAGACTCATCTCCAATTAACTACCAGAAAACTGGAAGTGGTACTGTGGCTTAAAGTGGTAGACCAGTGGCCTTGAGTTCAAGAGCTCAGGGACAGTGCCCAGGCCCAGAGTTCAAACCCCATGACCAAAAAGAACAAAGTACTAGTTAGTCATTCAATCTCATTAAGAAAAAAATGAGCTGGGCAAGCAATGTATCACACTTGTAATCCTGATACTGAGGAGGCTGAGATTTGAGGATCTCGGTTCAAAGCTAGCCCCAGCACTAAAAAAGTCCATGAGACTTATCTCTAATTAGTCACCAGAGACCCAGAATGGCCCTGTGGTTCCAGAGTGAGGGCAGCTGTAGTCTTGAGGTGAAGAGCTCAGGGACAGTGATGCAGGCCCTGAGTTCAAGCCCCATAATCAACAACAAAAAAAGATTATCTGCCAGGAAACAGAGGCTCACATCAATATTCCTACCTCCTCAGCAGGAGATTGGAGATCTGAGGACTAAAGCTGGGCCAGATAAATCTGAGACTCTTTATCTCCAATTTACCAGCAAAAAAGTTGGAAGGCTTATAGAGTAGAAGGACTAATGAGAGCCTGAGACCCTGAATTCATGCCCTAGTTCTGGCACAAAATATAAATAAAATTTAAAAATGCTGTTGGCAGAAAAGGAAGGAAATCATTAATGGAAGCTCACAGACTCTTATCAGTGTATTAAAAAACTTAAGTAATATGGAAAACTACTCAGAATATAAACATAGGCTAGTTTCTTTTCTTTTTTTGCTCAAAGCTAGTCCCTAGCTTTGATAATTCATTGAATTATCAAAGGACAAATAAATGAATTTTGTTTGAAGATCTTTCATTGAACATTAAAATGTTTCCAAAAGAAAAATAAGCTGGGTGTAGTTTGCTCATGCCTGTAATCCTAGCTACTCAGGAGGCTGAGATCAAAGCCAGCCCAGGCACTAAAGTCCATGAGACTCTTACCTTCAATTAACCAGTAGAAAATGGGAAGTAGTGCTGTGGCTCAAGGGGAAGGATGATAGCCTCCACCTGAAGAGCTCAGGGACCGTGCCCAGGTGTCCAGCCAGAGCTCTAGTCCCACAACCAACCAAATAATAAAAAAAAAAGAAAAAGAAAAATAATCAAGGGGCCAGGAGTTTGGCCTAGCAGTAGAGTGCCTAGCATGCATGAAGACCAGGGTTCAATTCCTTGGCACCACATACATAGAAAAGGCTGGAAATGGTGCCATGGCTCACATGGTAGAGAAGATAGCTTTGAGAAAGCCCCCCAAGTCCCTGAGCTCAAGCCCCATGGCTTGGGAAAAAAAAGAAAAAGAAAAGAAATCCCAATTTTGGCAATAATAAATTTTAGGCTGGGCCCATGCCTGTAATCCTAACTATAATCCTGAGACTCTTATCTCCAATTAACCTCCAGAAAATGGGAAGTGGGGCCTGGCTCAAGGGTAGGGCAGTAGCCTTGAGCTGAAAAACTTAGGGACAGTGCCCAGGCTGAGTTCAAGCCCCATGACAACCCACCCCCAAAACATTTAAATAAAGGTAATTAGTAAAGATAAAGAAACTTAGTACTAGCACCTCAAAATCATAATTAAGAACCATCTACCATGTATTTTTATGGTAGGAAGTTGACATGGCCTTTCTGAGATGCAGAATGTGACAGAGAGACTGAGGCTGCTGCCCAATGCTTATACTCCACCTAGCATCCACAAGACCTGCACCTTGGAGGTACCCAGTAATGGTAAATTGTATAATGGCAAATAGTCATTAGAAAGTACATGTGCAAGCTCGGTGCTGGTGGCTCACACCTGTAAATCTAGCTACTAAGGAGGCTGATTGGCCAAAAAAAAAAAAAAAAAAAAAAAAACCATGCAAATATTTTTGCAACATGAATGAAACCCATTCACAGTGTATGATTTCAACTCAATGGAAAAGAGTCCTGTTGTGAATGTGAATCATGGATGCACATTCATTCAGCCAGAACCCCAGGGCTCCAGTAATGAACCAATCAGATCTATTCAAGCTTCTACTCACACAGGGCAAAATCTTGAAACATACCTACCAAGTCCCCTTTCTAACTATTCTTGCCAGTCCTGGGGCTTGAAATCAGGGCCTGAGCACCATCCTTGGGCTTTTCTCAAGGTAGAACACTACCACTTGAGCCACAGAGCCACTTCTGGCCTTTTCTGTTTCTGTGTACCAAGAAATCAAACCTGGTCTTCGTGCATTAGGCAAGCACTCTACCACTAGGCCACACACCTATTAACTTTTAAAAGTAAAAGTCATTAAAAGTAGAACCAGAAAAACTGTGAGATCAATTTTAACTTGACCCTTTCTTTTCAAGGAATCAGCTCAAATTCTTTAAAGCCTGGATTTTAAGTCCCAGTTCACAAGTACAGTTACATTTAACTTCACTCACATTCTTCAAATGTAAAAGCCAGTACCTATGCAGTCTCTTACCTCCCCTTGAAAAGATCAGAAGTGTGTACTTTGTGATTTCTTGTAAATCTGAGGAAAAGTGCATTCTAAACTATACTTTCTTCTACTGACAAAAATTACCTTGCAAGCTGGGCAGGGCACAGTGGCCCATGCCTGTCATTCTAGCTACTCAGGAGGCTGAGATCTAAATCAAGCTTCAAAGCCAGCCGGGGCACAAAAGGACCTGAGACTCTTGTCTCCAATTAATCTCTAGAAAATGAGAAGTAGGACTTGGCTCAAGGGTAGGGTGGCAGCTTGAGCTGAAGAGCTCAGGGACAGCACCCAGGCGGAGTTCAAGGCCTATGATCCACCCCCCCCCCCCAAAAAAGGGGATGGAGTTTGGCCTAGTGGTAGAATGTTTGCCTACCACACACAAAGACATGGGTTCAATTCCTTGGTACCACATACATAGAAAAAAGCCAGAAGTGGTACTGAGGCTCAAGTGGTAGAGCTCTAGCTTTGAGAAAGTCCAAAGGACAATGCTCAGGCCCTGAGCTCAAGCCCAGGACTGGCAAAAAAACAAAAACAAAAAAAAATTAGGTTGCAAAGAGCATTTTAGAAAACCTCTCTGTATTCCACAAACATTGTCTTTCCTGAACCTCTAAGGTTCCTTTCAGCTTCCTGAATGCAGTAATTTTTCATACTAACTTCCAAGTATTGAGTGGACTAAAGTTTCAGTAATCATATAACTAAAAATATCCACACATTTTTTATTTTTATTTATCTATTTTTTGGAGCTGTGTCAAGTGGTACAGTGGTGGCCTTGATAGAAAAAGTGCTCAGGACCCAAGTTCAAGCCCTAGGACTGACACATTTCCCCATGCAAAAGTCTATAAACCAATGATTAAAAGCAATTGTTTCATATAATCCTAGCCCCATAATATGCAGTGTTTAAGACTCTAATTTGATTGGCTGAGAATGTGGCCTGCCCAGCGTGCTTGAAGTCCTGGGTTCAATTCCTCAGTACCACATAAATGATGGGGGGAGCAGAGGGCTGAGGGAGAAGAAGCCAGAAGTGAGGCTGTGGATCCTCAAGTGTTAAAGTGCTAGCCTTGAGCAAAAAAGAAGCTTGGGGACAGTTTCCAGACCCTCAGTCAGCCCCAAGACTGACACCCTCCCCCCCACCCCCCACCCCACCCCACCCCACTCCCCCCCCCGCCAAAAAAAAAAAAAAGATTCTACCTCAAATTCTTATGAATTCATGTAAGTTTCATGACAGGTTTCTAGTCCACATTTCTTATTCAAGCTATTTCTATAAAGAGCAAATGGTTCTAGTTTGGATAAACAAATCATTCTCTCCAGCTTTATCTCCAAATTCAATTGGTCGCCAAGACTCCTCTTTTACTATAAGAATGAGAACAAGATACCTGCTTCTCCATCTACACACTATCAATTATTTTCTTTCTTTTTTTTTGGGGGGGGGGGGGGTTATGGGGCTTTAACTCTGGGTCTGGGCCATTATCCCTGAGCTCTTCAGTTCAAGGCTACTGCCTTACTCAAGCCATAGCACCACTTCTGGTTTTCTGGTGGTTAACTGGAGACAAGTCTCACAGACTTTGTACCCAGACTGGCTTTGAACCGTGATCCTCAGATCTCAACCTCTTGAGTAGCTAAGATTACAGGCGGGAGCCACCACACCCAGTTGCTTTCATTTGTTTCTTTTAACCCATGTGCAATCTATTCCTTCAAATATGATTATTAAAGTGACCTCATTTTTTCCCCCTGCCCTAGGCCTAGTGCTCAGGATCTGAGCACTGTCCTTTGACTTTCTCAAGACTAGTGCTCTACCATTTGAGCCTCAGCACCACTTCTGGCTCTTTTTCTATGTATGTGGTACCGAGGAATCTAACCCTGGTCTTTGTGCATGCTAGGCAAGCACTCTGCCCCCAGGCCAAACTCCGGGCCCAACTGACCTCATTTTTGAGAAACATTCATTAGCCCTTATTAACAACCTGGCTGCCTGACAGAATTTAGCCAAATATATTGGGCTCTTCAAAAACTAGCACCAGCAGGTCCATTATCCAGTCGCTCTCTCCATATCACAAAGTTGTACTCTCTACTGTTCATAACCAGACTATTCTCTCTTAATTAATCACTATGCATCTCCAGATGTGTTTCTCTCCAAGGCAACTGCTCTTCTTCTTACATTTTGAGTACTTCTTTGTTCAGCATATATTAACCTGTGTTATTTTGTAACAAATTGTTCTAAATCCCAAGTCTGTTAACACCATTCTTATTCATACCTGTATTTTAGTGCTGGGAATGCTAGAAATCTATGCAAACATTCATTCATAAATATGCAATGAATGCCAGCTAGTTGCAACACAGAAGTACTGGATGGCTCCTTCTTCTGAAAACTTATATATGGGCAGGGCAGGGATGAAGAGAACTGTTGGGATCAAACATCATGTAGGTAGAAAGACCAGAATGGTCAATAACTATTAGAATCTTTTAAAATCACAAGACACCAATCAGCACAAACCAGTATTTCATGACAAATCCTCATTTGTCACAAATATTGTGTCTACCAAAAGACAAAGTAGCTTTAGAACAGAAATTTATATTCTTATACTATGACCAAATTCAGAGTTATGTCTCAAAAGAAAAACTATACGCCTACCTCGCAGTGATAATCAAATATTGCACTTTCAGTATCTGCTGATTCTTCCTTTTTCAGCACAAGTTTCAAAGGATGAAAGTTGCTAGTATTAAAAAAGAGCGAGAGAAAATGATCTACCAAGCTAATAACGAATACAACTGCTGCTGCACCGGGCAATCTCACAGCACAGCACTGAAGAAAACAAAGACTACTAGCAGCGTTGGGAAGTGCTCTTTCAAAGCTGTTGAGTAGGCACAAACTTCTTGTTTCAGATCAAGTGTTGTGTCTTCAACTTAGGTGTACTCTTCTTCTTTGGTCTTGTTGGTGGTTACGAGGTTTGTTCCTTGCCTGATCTGAACTTGAAGCAGCAGTTTCAGGTGGTAAAGTCTGTTCTGTTACACTTCATACTAAAGACAAAAAATAAGGACATTAAGAATGGCTTATACAATAGAATTGGGAACAGAGATAGGGAAGCAGGACAAACTCATTTAATTATCAAGAATGACTTATAGTTAGTGATACAGAGAATGTGGAAGCACTCTCATGTGACAGCACTAAGCAACTGCTCACGTAAAGACAACTAAGACAACTACCTTTTTGTCCCTGCTAGTCATGGAACTTAGAAGTCAGGGCCTGGGTGCTGTCCCTGATCCTCTTTGTGCTCAACATTAGTGCTCTACCACTTTAGCCCCAATACCATTTCAGGTTTTTCTTAGTAGTTTATTGGAAATAAGAGTCTCATTTATTGGACTTTCCTGCCCAGGCTGGCATGGAACCCTATCCTCAGGTCTCAGCTTCCTGAGTAGCTAGGATTACAGGCGTGAGCCACCAGTGCCTGGCTTTATTGGTATCTGTCACATACTCAAGCCCTCAAACTTGGTCCTTATTGACTTCTCATCTCAATCATGAAGTTACCACCATAAGATTTAGCTTAAGTGTTTTGTAGAAACATGAAGTGTCAATTATGCTGAATTACAACTGGAAGAAAATTGGTTCATAGTACAAAATGCCCAAAATTAATTTGTCTAGGTATCCAAGCCTCACATATTATACTAGAAACTGTATTTATTATTTACTACCTTATAGGCACTAAAGCCACATGGTGCATGTATTCCCATACTAAAGATGGAACTCAAGGACTTGTGCTCTCTCACTTGGGCTTTTTTTGTTCTGGGTTGGTGCTCTACCACTTGAGTCATAGCTCCACTTTTGGCTTTTTAGTGATTAATTGGAGATAAAGGGTCTCATGGACTTCACCTTTGAAAGAGAAGACAGGTCTGCTTTTGAACAGAAATCCTCAAATCTCAGTCTCCCAAGTAGCCAGGATTATATGTGTGAGCCACAGGTTCACCCTGTGGTTATTGAAATCCTCTTGGAGACTTGAAGGAAACAAATTTCATTTGAAATACTGCAGGTAAATAGATGGAAACAATACCCACACGAAATTTGAAACTACTGCAGAATTCTGCTTTACATTATTTATAAAATAATTTTTTCTTTGTATCAACTCCAACGTCATTTAAGGTTAAGATTTTAAGATAGGGTCTCCCTGGTTGTCTTGGCTAGTTTCAAGGGATTCTTCTGCTGCTCAGTCTGTCAAATATAGCAAGTAAAATGATTTACTTGGGGCCTCTCACTTGTGGCTTATACCTATAAGCCTAGTTACTCAGGAGGATGAGATCTAAGGCCGGACAGGAAAGTCTATGAGAGTTGTTTTTTTTTGTTGTTGCCAGTCCTGGACCTGTACACTGTCCTTGAGCCTTCTCAAGGCTAGCACTCTACCACTTGAGCCACAGCACCACTTATGGCTTTTTATTTTTTTCTATGTAGGTGGTACTGAGGAATCAAACTAGGGTCTTCATGCATGCTAGGCAAGCACTACCACTAGGCCAGGCTCCTGGCCCCTCTGTGAGACTTTTATCTCCAATAAACAACTAATAACAGCCAGAAGTGAAACATGGCTGCTCAGGTGGTAGAGCACTAACCTTGACAGGACCATGCCCTGCTCTAAGTTTAAGCCCTAGGATCAGCATCAAAACAAGCAAACAGAACAACAAAACCAACAATAATTGGGAAGCAGAAAAAGGTTGACTGAGTGAGAGGTTAATTCTGAAAAACATCAGAATAACTAATAAGTATGAAGTTGGAGCTAATGGCTTAATTTGGAGTAGAAGTCCAGTAATGGATACTAGTAAAAGCCCAGAAATTACTGAACTTCTTCAGACACTGAAGTTTTCTCAGACACAAACACAGTAACTAACAAATGATTTGTAATCGTTTTCTGTTCCTAACATTTCAAACTTAATGTTATTTTGAATATAAAGCCCTAATAAGAAAAAAGTTACCGTCAGATCTTTCAACTTCATTTAAGTAGGTAAGTCGCAACGCGATGATTTAAGTCATTTGGGAAAAACTTTAAAACTTAAAAACTATCTTATGCCTAGGGCCAGGAGTTTGGCTTTCTGGTAAAGTGCTTGCCTAACATGCACAAAGACTGGGGTTCGATTCCTTGGTACCACATACATAGAAAAAGCTGGAAGTGTTGTTGTGGCTCAAGTGGCAGAGTTCTAGCTTTGAAAAAGCCCAAAGACAGTGCCCAGGCCCTGAGTTCAAGACAGGACTGGCAAAAAAAAAAAAAAAAAAAACAACATCCATGCCCAGCTGACTTGATTAAGATGAAGCTACCGCTACTTTATCTCTTTCCCATCTCCATGCTCCATACCATAAGCTTTAACCTTCCCTCCCTAAGTACTGACTGGGGTTTGAACTCAGGTGCTATCCCTTGGCCTTTTACGTTAAAGGCTATCTACCTACCACTGTGAGCCACAGCGCCACTTCTAGTTTTCAAGTGGATATTTGGAAGTAAAGAGTCTCACAGATTTTCCACTCTGTGAGTTGGCTTTGAACCAGGACCCTCACTCAGTTCTCAGCCTCCTCAGTAGCTAAACTAGAATTACAGGTGTGAGCCAGCAGTGCCCAACTGTGCTCAATTTCTTCAGCCAGGCTTCCAGTCCATTTTCTCTGGTTATTTTTGAAGAATGGCTCTTGCCTTTTCCCCCCCACTCAGGCTAGCCTGAGGGGGGAATCCTATTTATACTTCCTACCACAGCTAAGGTACTGGCCCACCCTTGCATCAGGATCCTGGGTACGAAAAGGTCTTTAGAACTTTTTGCTCAAACCAACAATCTTCCTGTGTAGCTTGATTACAGGTGTCAGGTGCCAGTGCCCGGCAAATATGTCCCCCAAAGTTATCTTTTGTTTGTGTTTTTTTGTTTGTTTGTTTTTTAGCCAGTCCTGGGCTTAAGCTCAGGGCCTGAGGACTGTCCTTGCATTTTTCTCAAGGCTAGAACTCTACCACTTGAGCCTCAGTACCATGTCTGGTTTTTCTAAGTATGTGGTACCAAGGAATCGAACCCCGGTCTTCATGCATGCTAGGCAAGCACTCTACCACTAGGCCAAACTCCCGCCCCCCCCCCCAAGTTATCTTTTGCATTCATCTTTTGCCAATAAATGTATCTGCCAATATCTAGTGTTCACTCGGGCTATTCTGTTCTATAACACCACCAGAATGACCTCTACAAAAACTCTACTCTCATCAGTACTTTTTAAGTCCAGCAAGGTGAAGTAGGATCCTTGAGCCCAAGAGTTCAAAGCTAGCCTAAGCAACAGAGTTGAGGCTCTATATTCAAAACAAAATCCTTCAGTTATTTTTTTTTTAGCACTCTAGATAGGAAGAGGTCTTAAATCCCAGCTACTGACAGGACCTATGCAACTTCCAATACTAATCAAACACAAATCCATGAAATCTGAGAGATTCTAATTTTATTCCATTAAGTTAGATCTCCAGCTTTTTTCTTTTTGTGTATGGGTTGGTCCTGGGGCTTGAACTCAGGTCCTTGGCGTTATCCCTGGGCTTTTTTGCTCAAGGCTAGTGTTCTAGCACTTTGAGCCACAGCACCACTTCTGGGTTTCTGGTGGTTAATCAGAGGTAAGAGTCTCATGGACTTTCCTACCCAGGCTGGCTTTGAATCAGGATCTTAAGATCTCAGCCTCCTGAATAGATAGGATTGTAAGAGTGAGCCACTGGAGTCTGGCCTAGGCATTTCTCACTCGTAGCCTGGGTTAAGAACCACCACTCAAGCCGGGCATGATGGCTCACACCTATAATCCTAGCTATTTAGGAGGCTGAGATCTGAAGATCAAGGTTCAAAGCCAGCTCAAGCACAAAAAAGAACCTGAGACTCTTATCTCAAATTAACCTCTAGAAAAGGGGAAGCAGGGCTTGGATCAAGGGAGGGTGGTAGCCTTGAGCTGAAGAGCTCCAGGGACAATGCCCAGGTGGAGTTCAAAACCCCAAAAAAACACCACTCAAAGTAGTTCAAGCCCCTCTACCACCAAGCTACTCCACCCCAGCCCTATCATCACTTTAATCTTCACAGAGTGAGCCAGCAGTATCTGGCTAGTGCCAATACCAATTTTTCTAGTACCAAATCATTTCTGCACTGTTTACTTCATATTTAACCTGTTCTAATTATAGTTCAAATTTCTGAGATACAAACTTAAGTTATACCCTGTACAACATCTGATCTAGTGCTGCTCAGCAGCACAGCATAAACTAATATAGTAAAAGGGGTAGTTAATGCACAACACACTAAAAGATGTCACAATTTTAACAGCTGTACTAAGTCTTAGCCAATCAAGACAAACTTCTTTAAGGGCTGGGGACATGGCTTTAAGTGGTAGACTACCATCACTGATGTGAAGCTGAGTTCAGACCCTAGCACAGAACCCCTCCACCATAATAATTTTTGAAAAATATAAATTTAGTCTAATGGTTTTACCTCCATACTTTAAGTCTATTTATAGACACAAAAAATTCAAGGTTATAAACAAGATCTGTGAACTGTATGGGGAAAAAAAGTCAAGAAAATTTGTTATAAATTGTGGAGAAGCCAGGTGCTAGTGGCTTACACTTATAATCCTACCTACTCAGGAGGCTGAGATTTGAGGATCATGGTTCGAAGCCAGCCAGGCAGGATTCTTCCCTCCAATTAACTGCCAGGAAAGCGAATGTGGTGCTGTGGCTCAAAGTGGTAGAGCACCTTGAGCAGAAAGTTTTCAAGGACAGCCCTTGGGCCCAGAGTTCTAGCCCCAGGACAGACAAAACAAAAAACAAACAAACAAAAAAAACCCAAATGAGTCAGGAGCTTGGCAGAGTTGGTAGAGTGCTTATCTAGCATACATGAATACCCAGGTTCAATTCCTTGGTACCATATTCATAGAAAAAGCCCAGAAATGTTGCGGTGACTGAAGTGGTAGAGCTCTAGCCTTGAGAAAGCCCAAGGACAGCGCTCAGGCCCTGAGCTCAACCCCAGGATTGGCAAATAAAACAGAACTAAAACTAAAATGCATGGGCTGAGAGTATAACCTAGTGGTAGAGTGCTTGCCTAGCATGTATGAAGCCCTGGGTTTGATTCCTCAGTACCACATACAAAGGAAAAGCTGAAAGTGGCAGAGAGCTAGCCTTGAGCAAAAAGTATTCAAAAGTGTTCAAGCCCCAGGACTAGCAAGTAAGCAAGCAAGTAAACAAAAACCCAAATACAAAAACGTGGAGATTAACTCAATCCAGAGTTTACATTAAGCACTTCAATGTTATTTCTTCACAAAGACACTCCTCAAGCACAATGGGAGTGCTGCAGGCCCAGCCTTGGGTAATAAAAGGTTTAGGAGGATCTGTAAAACTAAAAACTTAAACAATTATGATTACTTTAGTTGTTGAATTAAGATCTTCCTATCTAGGCCAGGAACATGGCCTAGTGGTAGAGTGCACATCTAGCATGCACAAAGCCCTAGGTTCAATTCATGGGTACTATGTACACAGGAAAAAAAAAAAGGCTAGAAGTGTGTTCAAGTGGTAGAGAGTTAGCCTTGAAAAAGCTCAAGGACAATGCCCAGGCCCTGAGTTCAAGCCCCAGGATTGGCAAAAACAAAAAACAGAGCCAGGAATGGTGGTTCACACCTGTCATCCTAGCTACTCAGGAGGCTGAGATTTGAGGATCAAAGTTCAAAGCCAGCCTCGGCACTAAAGAACGTGAGACTCTTATTTCCAATTAACCTCTAGAAAACTGGAAGTGGGACTTGGCTCAAGGGTAGGGTGGTAGCCTTGAGCTGAAGAGCTCAGGGACAGTGCCCAGGCCAGGTTGAAGCCCATGACCCACTTAAAAATATATATATATTTTCTGAGACTTCTAGAGTTAACTCAATGTTTTTCAATACAATGACAGAAATTAAAGGCATTAGTCAGGCATTTAGAAGAAAACTGACTGTCAACTCATGCCAAGATTACTAACATTCAATTTCTTTCTGCCTTAGCATTCTCAACAAACATGTATTTCTTTTTGTGCCCTCCAAAGCTAGACAAGAACAAGAACAGAGACCAAATTAAAGTCTCCCTAGTTACTAGGCATCAGTTTCCTTTTCCATTGCTCAATGTGGAATCAGTATCATTAGTTATCGACCATTATGTCACTCTGTTTCAGGACTTGACCTAATGCTTCTAGTTGAACTCCCAATGGCCATTCCCATGGCATTTGCCCTAAAATTATCAGTAGCTCTCCTCAAGACTTGGTCCAGCAAGCACTGAAGTAATATAGGCAGAAACATTTTGTGTTAACAAATCAACTAAAATGCTTCACAAAATCAGGCTTAACCACACGTACCCACGCACGCGCAATCTTTTGCGGTCTGGTCCTGGGGATTGAATTCAGGGCCCAAGCACCTGACCCTGAGCCTTTTGCTGAAGGCTAGGGATATACCACTTCATTTCTAGCTTTCTTTCTTTTTTTTTTTTTTTGGGTGGGTTGTGAGGCTTAACTCTGTGCCTGGGCACTGTCCTGGAGCTCTTCAGCTTAAGGCTACCACTCTATTCCCTGAGCCACAGCACCCCTTCCGGTTTTCTAGAAGTTAACTGGACATAAGATTCTCAGGTCCTTTTGTGCCTGGGCTGGCTTTGAACTGTGATCCTCATATCTCAGCCTCCTGAGTAGCTAGGATTATGGCATGAGCCACCGAGTTCAGTCCATTTCTAGCTTTTTGGTAGTTAACTGGAGATGTTTCATGGATTTTGCTGTCCAGGCTTGCTCCAAATTGTGAGCCTTAGATCTTAGGCTCCTGAGTAGCTAAGATTACAGGAGTGAGTCACTATGCCCGGCACAGTTCCTATTTCTTGATGCATTATACTTTGTCTGAAGAACAAATGAAACACATTTGCTGTAACTGAAATACGTAAGAGGTAATTCACTTCTACTTAATCTAAGACTAGATGTTTAAATAACTTAATCTATTACCTATTAAGTAGAAATAAAAGTTTAAACAGATTCAACAACTTTTTGTGTGTTTAGTAGAAACAATGATTGCACTGTTACTTAAACAGCTAACATATTATAAATTATGTATCCATCATGAAACTGCTGCCACATACATGGTCCAAAGTAGGGCAAGTGGCACTATGGGAAGAAGGTTTAGAAGTGCTTCAGACACATCAGAAAATCAATATGTTGTTACAAGAATATAGATGTGGGGCGGGGGGAGGCTGGAAATGTGGCTTGGTGGTAGTGCTTACCTAGCCTGCATGAAACCCTTGGTTCAATTCCTAAATACCACATAAACAGAAAAAGTCAGAAGTGATGCTGTGGCTCAAGTGGCAGAGTGCTAGCCTTAAGCAAAAGAAGCTCAGGGACAGGGCCCAGGCACTGAGTTCAAGCCCCAGGACTGGTAAAAAAGAAAAAGAACAATAAATGGAACATTTGTAATTTAAAATTTTCTAGTAGCCAAATTAAACTCAAAAACAGTAAAATTAAGAGAAACTACACTTTACGTGCCTAAGAGCTACATGTGGTTTAGTAGCTACTACACTTCAGGGGTAGTATAAACAAGGACAGATTGAGTAGGGAAGGGAAATGCATGCCTAGATATGCAGAAAATAAGGCTTTTAGGTAGATTTCCACTAATAATGGGAAATAATTCTGGTGCAAATTTGATCTGTGAAGTTGTAGTTATTTAGAAGTAGAAGTAACTGGCCATTCACTACTAGTAGCTGCAAAACCAATGTGAAGGGTCAGGAGTATGGATGGCCTAGTGGTAGAGTGCTTGCCTACCATGGGTTTGATTCCTCAGTACCACATACACAGAAAAGCTGAAAGTGGTCCTGTGACTCAAGTGGTAGTGTTAGCCTTGAGAAAGCTCAAGGACAAGCCGTTTGTGGTGGCTCATGCCTATAATCGTACTCATGAGGCTGAGATCTGAGGATCGATATCAAGCCAGCCAGCCTGGACAATTGGAAGTCCCGGAAACTCTTACCTCCAATTAATCTCCAGAAAACCAGAAGTGGTATGGTGATTCCTCTGGTAGGGCGGTAGCCTTGAGCCGACGATGGGCTCAGGGACAATGCCCAGGCTAAGGGGTAGGGAGGTACCTTAAGCTGAAGAGCTCAGGGACAATGCCCAGCCCACAGTTCAAGTCCCATGACTTGACCAAAAAACAAAACAAAAAAAACCCAAACAAACAAAAAAAAAACTGGGTGTGGTGGCTCACACCTGCAATCCAAGCTACTCAGGATGCTGAGATCTGAGGATCAAGTTCAAAGCCAGGCCAGGCACTAAAGTCTGTGAGACTCTATCTCCAATTAACCTCTAGAAAATTGGAAGTGGTACTGTGGCACTAGGGGTATGGTGGTAGCTAGCTGAAGAGCTCAGGGACAGTGTCCAGGCCCAGAATTTAAGTCCCATGACCCACCAAAAAACAAAACAAAAAAAAACCTACACCAGTGGGCAGTATAAATGTACGCTGTGAGAAAACTGCCCATCATTTTACTTTCACAAAAAATTCCACTTCAGAATAAAAGGACATAAAAAGCATGGCAGCACATATTTGTAATACCAGCACTAGCACCGCTAAGATCACAAGTTTAAGGGCCCTAGGGCTGCATAGTGAGCTCTATGTCTGGACTACAGAGCAAGAAGACTCTGTTCAAATATAAACAAATAACTAAAATGTCAGTGTTTTTTTGTTTTTTAGGGGTTTTTTTTGGTCAGTTGTGGGGCTTGAACTCTGGGCCTGAATGCTGTCCCTGAGCTCTTCAGCTCAAGGCTAGCACTCTACCACTTGAGCCACAGCACCAATTCCAGTTTTTTGGTTGTTAATTGGGAGTTAAGAGTCTCTTGGGCTTTCATGCCCGGGGCTGGCTTTGAATCATGATGAACCTCCTTAGTAGCTAGGGTTACATGCATGAACCACCAGCATCAGATTTTGAAGGTCTTGTTTTGAACTGGCCACTAACACAAACAAGTAAAAAATTTCCAATCAGGGGCTGGGAGTTTGGCCTAGTGGTTAAAGTGCTTGCCTAGCATGCATGAAGACCCAGGTTCGATTCCTTGGTACCACATACATAGAAAAAAGCCGGAAGTGGTGCTGAGGCTCAAGCGGAAGAGCTCTAGCCTTGAGAAAGTCTAAGGACAGTGATCAGGCCCTGAACTCAAGCCCAGGACTGGCAAAAAAAAAAAAAAAAAAAAAAATTTTCCAATCAATTAAGCACTTATCAAATGGTGATGGGAAAAGGGCTCTCACATTAAGATGGGCACTTAATAAGTCACCACTTAAGCCACAATTACGAATTTTCAGTATAACTATTATGAAAAATGCTAACAGGAATGGGCACAGAAGCCCTCTTCTCTAAGGAGTGAGAAGCTGAAGAAAGAGAAGGAATTCCAGGCCAACTTGGGCTTCCAAGTGAGGCTCTATTTTAAAAGGGGAAAGTGGGACAACAGGAGAACCATGGTTCAAGGACAGCTCAGGAGACTAAAAGTTAGTGAGACTATCCAACACAACAAAACAAGTTGGGAGTGATGGCTCACACCAATTCCTGAGGGCCCAAGACTGGAAGTTAGACCAAACAAATATAAAAGAACCTTTGGTCAAGAGGAAAGGAGTGAAATACTTATAAACTGATTTGTTGAATAGTAATTATTTAAAGATTAAAAATATAGCTGGGTGCCCATGGCTCATGTCTGTAATCCTAGCTACTCAGGTGGCTAAGACCTGAGGACTGGGTTCGAAGCCACCCTGCACATAAAAGTCTGAAAGTCTCCCAAAAAAGCCAGAAGTGGCACTGTGGCTCAAGTGGTTGGCACCTCCCTTGGGCACAGAAAAGCTCAGGGACAGCACCCAGATCCTGAGTTCAAGCCTACACAAGTATATAAAAATATATATACACGTATATGTATAATTTTTTAAAAATACCAAAACAAAAACTTAAAAAGAAACTTGGGGTGTAGCCCACTGGCTGACAAATATGAGGCTGAGTGCAAACTCCACTATTACCAAATAAACCAGCCCCAAATCCTTTTAATTTAGCGGGAGAAGTCAACACAGGATTTTCACTATGTAATCCAGGTTGGCCTCACAGACAAGGGTTTTCTGTCTCAAGTCCCTGAGAATACCAGGCTACAGGCTTTTGTCACTATGTCCATCTTTAATGGCTCTCCAAAGATCTATTAGATTAAAATCTCAAAATGATTCTGCCCTTGTTTTGTTGTTTTTATTGGCCTTTTTTGTTTTGCGATGTCAGAATCAAACTCACCAGGCAAGTCTCCTACCACTGAGCTATATCCAAAGTTCTTTGTGTTTTGAAATGACAAGAAGATACAGCAAGTCTTTGTTTTTGCTGCCTTTAACAACAATCTCAAGATCTGTACTTCATTTTACAGTACAGTTCTAAACTTCAACTAAAAAAATTCACCCAAAGGAATTTCCGTTTTCCCCCTACCTTGATACGTGAATCTATACTTAATGTTACTAAATGGTATACTTAAAAAGATTTAAAAGAAAAAACGGGGGTGGGGAGAAGGAACATTGTGGTGGAATACTTTTAGATGGGGGAGAGGAACTGGAGTGGGAGAATACAGGAAAAACCCGTCAGCAGTTTTAACACTGTCCATTTTCATTTGCTAGGCATTTCCCAGATTTTTCAACCACACTCGTCTCAAAGGTCACACGTGTTAAGTCAGAGTTTATTTACAAGAGAAAACTTATCTACCTATCTTCCATCCCTCAAATACTTTACATTTCAACTCAGCTGCTAAAAATACTCATCTTGACCGTAAACATCCAGAGCAGCTGCAAAAGTGCTCAAACTACTCCCGGTTCTTTTATTTCAGCGTCAGGACTAAAAAACCAGGGTGAATGTTTAGCTCAGTTCTATGACACAGGTATATGCTTATTCAAGTACACAGCTCCTTACTTAGTTGTACCAACGTATTATACCATCCATCCCTCGACACTGTCCCGACAGTGCTTGCCGTCTCCTAACTCAAAATAAAAACGAGCAGTTTGGCAGCTTAGTTCATGGGAAATAACTTGGAACCTACATTTTTAAAAAGTAGGTTGGTAGCTCTGGGTACGAATTTGTAATTCATACCAGCTTAAGAAACTTCAATGCCACAGTGCCTTTGGGCATTTTTCCTCCCGGTCTCCAAATTATTTTAACTATACACACTCATTTTAGACACGGAACTAGGAAATTAACCCGCCCACTAAGGGGGAGCCTGTGTTAGGGAGCTTGCACTCCCACGTTTGTAATTCAAGCCTGACAGCAGCCATCTAGGGGAAACCCTTAAAGCAAAGGAACCGTAGGACCAAGAAGTCGTACTGATAAAAAAAAAACCCACCAAGGTAAAGTCCTCCCGAGAGGCGGACGGGAGCTCTAAAGCCGATCTATCGACAAGGACGAAGCCCAGCCTTTCATTGCACAACGTGGGCCGGCGCTTGCACCACGCAGGGAGGTGCCGCTCGGCCAAGATAGGGGGAACGGGGCCACGTGCCCGCAGACCGAGGCCGGCCCCCTTTCCACGGCGCGACAGCAGGGGAGACTCAGGCTGGGGCTCGGCTGGGAGCAACGGGGAGGAACCCGTCCATCAGCCGCTCTGAAGAGAGCCAGCCGCGGCTCGGTGTCCCTGGGCCCTTCCCCAGGTGGAGCCGGGTTTCTGGTCCGCACACAAAGAGGGCGCCGCTGCCGCACTGCACCGGGCCTCGTGGCCAGGCTGCGGCGGGTGACCGTCGGGAAAGGACAGGGGACGCACGCACACACACACACACACACGAACGGAGTAGGCCCCGGCCTTCGGCCTCTGCGGCCGCACACAAAGAGCCGCTCCACCACCCCCTCGCCGAGCCCGCCGGGACTTGTAGTTCCCGCGGCCCCAGCCACACCGCAGAGGGGGAGTGGCGGGACTACGGCTCCCAGCAGCCCCCGCGCCCCGGCCCTCACCCGCGGCCTCCATCTTGGCTGCGGCCGGAGCCTCCATTTTCGCTCCCTCCCCCCACTTTACCACTACCACCGCCGCCACGCGCTCGCCCCCCACCCCCACCCCGGCCTCGTCTCCTTCAGTGGCTCCGCGACCCGGCGTGAGGCCCAAGCGGGGAACGGGGACAGAAGAAGAGGCCGGGTAGGAACTCGGTGTTAAGTCCTCCCACCCTGAGCTCCTGGAGTTCCCACTGGGGCTCCAAAGTCTCTCTTGTCAGTCCTTATCTTCTCATCCGCCCTCAGCTAAGCTCCGCGACATCCCTAGGTCTGCCCCGAGGTCGTACTCACCCCAACAGCTCAGCGCCCCCTCTCCAGCGCCGCCATAAGCAGCACGGCCCGGTACGTAGGAATAAATCTCGCTTCTCTCGCGAGAGTTGCAGTCTTCGAGCGCGTGCACGGGATGGGGGGGGGCGGGAAGAAACGGGCTCTTGATGCGCTTGCGCACAAGGGCCGAGTGACGCCGGCCAGTGCTCAGGGTTTATCTACCAGGTTGGCGGCCTCTTCTCCGCTGCCTCCCTAACCTCAGCGTTTATTGATCCCGCTGGGGCAGGAGTTTCCGCCCCCGGCGGCTTTGATCTTCGCCAGCCTAAAGCTTGGTCTAGGCAGCGAGGCTTGGTTGAACCTGGAGGGCGACCATTCTGAGGGCAAATTCAAGAATGTCATAAAGAGGAGTTCTCTTTCCCAGCGATAATCCAGAAGTCCTTAAGCCTGTTTCTCCTTGCTCACCAGGCAAGCGCTCTGTTGTCTTCTACATTGGGATGGCATGTCATTAGTTTGGAGTCGAACTTGTAGAGAAGCAGTTTGGAAGTCGGATTTGTATTCTGGAAACTACATGGTTTGCAGGAGACAGACTGGAAGGAGCGAGGCTGCGAGTTTGCTTAAACCAACAGCCCCACCCCGCCAGAATGAATGCTCTTCAGTGACCTTCCCGAGCAGCTGGGAGTTTAGGTCCCAGCTTCCCTACACCTGCAACTCTCCCAATTTCAGCCTCTTGAGCAGCTGGGATGGCGGGGTGCCCCACTAGCACTAACCCAGCGCATTTCCCTTTAAAGTAGCGTTGCACTTAGGGAATACATATGTGAATATGACCACCGGCAGTCAGCACTTTTGAGGCTGAGCAGGCGGATTTCCAGTTTGACCACATAGAACGGAAAAAGTAAAAAAAAAAAAAAAAAGGTTGGTGCCATTTCAGGTTTTCTAGTGGTTAATTGGAAATAAAAGTCTTATAGACTTTCCTGCTCAGGCAGGCTTCCAACCACAATCCTCAGATCTCAGCGTCCTGAATAGCTAAGATTAAGAGGTGTGAGCAACCCGCAGCTGGCTAACTCACGTCTGGCTTTTTTGCTGGTTAATTGGAAATAAGAATTTTATAGATCTGGCTGATCTCCATCCTTGATCTTCAGATCTCAGTCTCCAAAGTAGATAGGATTTCAGACTCGGCCACTGAGCTTTAGCTTTAAACTCTGAAATTTTGAGAAGGTATGTGACACTATGTTTGCCAAGGAGATTATTTATATATATATATATATATATTTATATATATATATATATTTTTTTTTTCCGTGGGGGTTGAACTCTGGGCCTGGGCACAGTCCCTGGGCTCTTCAGCTCAAGGCTACCGCTCTACCCTTGAGCAAAGCCCCACTTCCCATTTTGTAGCCGTTAATTGGAGATAAGAGTCTCAGATCCTTTTATGCCTGAGCTGGCTGTGAACCTTGATCTTCAGATCTCAGCCTCCTAAGTAGCTAGGATTACAGGCGTGACCCCTCCCCCACACCTCGGCCCCAAGGATATTTTTAATTCAAATTAGACCCTGATTGGAATGAACTGTATTGAAAGTACAATTCAGAAGGGGCCTAGTGGTAGAGTGCTTGCCTAGCATGCAGGAAGACCTGTACCACATTAAAAAAGAAAAAAAAAAATGAAAAGCTGGAAGTAGTACTGTGGCTTTAAGTGTTAGAGCTCTAGCCTTGAGAAAGCCCAAGAACAGTGCTCAGGCCCTGAATGCAAGTCTTAGGACTGGCAAAAAAAAAAAGAATCCAGTTCAGATTCCTTATATGTCTATCAGACCCTAAATCATCCACATTCCATTTGGTTCTCCAGATCCTGATTTCTTTGCAATTCAAATATGCCACCAGTGTTTCTTCCAACACCTTAGAGTTTGTTCCTATTTCAAGATCCCTGAGTCTGGAATCTTATCTATGTGTGAAGTGGAGATTAAGGAGTCAAAGTCTGAGGCCACCCTGAGCATAAAAAGTTGTTGACCTGGTGTCTGGAGTTGACAAGTATAATCCTAGCATCTCAGTAGGCTGAGATCTGAGGATCATAGTTAGAAGCAGATTGAGCAGATAAAGCCAAGACACTAATTTCCACCTAATCAGCACAGAAAGCTGGAAGTAGGGATATGGCTCAAGTGGTAGAGTGCCAACCTTACAACCTTGAGCTGGAAAAGCTAACTGAGAGCTTGAGGCCCTGAGTTCAAGCTCCAATACTTGCAGTTGCGTATACGCATGTGCACACGCGCACACACACACACACACACACACACACACACAATTGGTGAGACTCTAACTCATGTCCTGGCTGAGTGTGTTGGCACTTACCTGTTATCTTAGCTAATGGAGGAAGCATCATGGCTAGGTGGAGTGGCATACACCTGTTGTCTCTAGAGACACAAAACACACAAATAGAAGGATGATAGCTTATGCTGCCCAGGAATGAAGAATCTACCTGGGGGAAAAAAAAACAAACAAGGCAATAAAAGAACTGGTGGTGTGGCATAAGAAGTAGGGTATCTGCCTTGCAAGTGTAAGGTCCTGAGCTCAATCCCCAGTATGGAAAAAAGACAAAAAGTCCTATGAACTTGCTATTGTCTCTACCTGCCATGCTTTTCCACTACTGCCTTTCTGGAACATCCCCATTCAGGGTTCAGGCTCACTGTCACAGATAAACAAAAGACCTTTCCAAAATGGAAGTACTTACTAGCACCATCACTCTCCATAATAAAAGCCTGTTTCTGGTCCCATTTCATGCTTGAATATCCAAAATCAACACATTGGTTAATCAATTATTGCTCATCTCCCTGAAAAATAGCATTAAGATTCAATTTTCTGTTTGCTTCATTGCCTAGGACATATGTGAGTACTTAATGCTCATTGAAGAATGAATGGATTGTACTTGTTTTACTGAGTCTAAGACAGTATCAATGACATCTTTATTTATGGCTTACCAATAAAAATTACACTGTCACTTTCACTGTGACATAATACTTTTATTATTTGGAATTGTGGAGTTTTTTTTGGCAGGGGGAGGGATTAAACTAAGCTCTTTTGCTCAAGACTAGCACTCTACCACTTTGAGCCACAGTGCCACTTGAAGATGAGTTTTGAAGAATTCCCGTCTGGGCTGGTTCTAATCATGATCCTCAGATCTCAGCCTCTTGAGTGGCTAGGATTCCCAGGTATGAGTCACCAGCACCTGGCTCTTTTTGTTTTCTTAGGTAGGATCTTACTACGTACTCCAGGCTGGCCCTGGAGATGAACAGCACTGAGTCCTGGATGCTGGGATTATGTGTACCAGCACACCCTATATAGGCATAGGCTGACAATTTTATGTATATATAAAACCAAAACATCTGTAAAATAACTTGGTAAAAGTATTCCTATCTTTCTTACCAAGGTTTAACTTGCTTCTTAGCAAGGTTTAACTTTCCTGAACCTCTTTTAGTGGTACATCTTAAATATTTTAAAAGTTCCACTCATCAGTTGGGTGCCTGTGGCTCAAGCCTATAATCTTAGCTATATAGAAGGCTGAGATCACAGGATCTCCATTTGAAGCCAGATCAGTAAAGTCTGTGACACTCTTATCCCCTTAACTTGCAAAAAGCTGGAGTAGGGATATGGATCAAGTGGTAGAGTATCAATCGAGTGAAAAAACTAAGGGATAATGAGAGGCCTGAAGTCCTGAGTTCAAGCCCCATATGGGCATATTAATAAGGAAAAAAAACCAAAGAAAAGGAAAATGGAGGAAGTATTTGAATTTGTTTACAGGCAAATAAAAATTTGCAGTTGTATTCAGCCTTATCAGTAATTAGGGAAATTCATATTTGTTTTGAGATTTTAGACTTAGAGAAGAGTAATTCAGGAAGGTCTCAACTAACCTTTCAACCAACTTCCTGTTAATTGTACTTACCAAAGAACATTTTTCAAAATGAGGCAATTAACTCTGACACAATGATATAAAACTTACTACAAAATTAATTTGGCTCCACCAGATTTTCCTTAAAAGCATTTTTTTTGTTGTTGTTCATTTAGCTTTTCACTCAGGGCTGGAACTCTACCATTTGAGCCACACATATCCAGTTGGTTCAGATTTTGTTAGCTTTTGAACCAGAATCTCAATTTTTGCCAGGCCAACCTTAATTCTGTCCTATTTATAGTCCCCATGTAAGTGGAATAACACGTGCACACCACTATACGCAGTTGGTTTGGTTTTGTTTTGAATTAGTTGGAATGGAGTCTTAGGAACTTTTTGGCCTCCAACTGAGATCCTCCTAATTTTAGCTTTCTAAGTAGCTGGGATTATAGGAATGAGCCACTGTGTGCAGATCCCTCAAATTAATTTTGGTTGACATTTTCTTTGATGAGATAGCAACCATGTGCTGCATTATAGTTTTCCTGTCAAGTTTGGCCATAAATAGGAAGATGGCCCCATGACAAAGCAGGAAAAATCTTATGCCTAGTCCTAGCCACAGCCATCTTTGTAGTGGTGCTGATTTGATTAACCTGCACTGCCAGTCCCATAAAAGCTTAGCACATACAATTATGTATAGGGCATAACTGAAATGCTAACATACATATACCTATGTTGCTGGTTTATGTATTCACTATCTTTTTTTTTTTTTTTTTTTTTTTGCCAGTCCCGAGAACTCAGGCCCTTGAACTCAGGGCCTGAGCACTGTCCCTTGGCTTTCTCAAAGCATTCTACCACTACGCCAAACCCTCACCCCCCCTCACTATCCTTTTTAAAAATCATTTAGTGTACTCCCCCAATTATAAAACAAATTACTGTATGTCAGTGTGCTGCATTAAGTTGGCTGTGATCTCAGACTTCTGTTTACAGCAAAAGCCATGTCAAGCCACTGACCTCTCAGGAGGTCTGTGTAAGTACACTATGGTGTTCACAGTAGGATGTTTCTCAGAACATATTCCCATGGATAGATGAAGCATGCCTGCATTTGGAAGATTACTAGAGGGATCGGCCTTACCATTGCATAATAGGGGAAAGGGAGATCTTCAAATGTATTACTCTGTTGGTATCTTCCAGGATTCTTTACAGTAAAGCCATTATTTTTTTTTTTGTTTGCTTTTTGTTTTGTTTTGTTTTTGTGGTGTCTGTCCTGGGGCTTGAACTCAGGGCCTGGACTCTGTCTTTGAGGTTTTCTTTTCTTTTTGCCAGTCGTAGGGATGGAACTCAGGGCCTGAGCACTGTCCTTGGGCTATCTCAAGACTAGAACTCTACCTCTTGAGCCACAGTACCACTTTCAGCTTATTGCTATGTACGTGGTACTGAGGAATTGAACCTAGGTCTTCATGCATGCTAGGCAATCACTCTTACCACTAGGCCAAACTCCCGGCCCCAAGCCATTATTTTGATCATGTGCATAATCCTTGCTATTCAGGAGGATGCCTAGGCAGAAAAGTTTGTGAGAAAACCCTAACTAGGTCCCCTTTTGTAACCAAATACTGCTGTTCACTGGGGGAGACACTTTGAAAGTGTTGAATAGTGTCCCCTGTAAATTTATGTCTACCCAGAACCTTAGAATGTAACCTTATCTGGAAATATTAGAACTGAGATCCTCAGATCTCAGTCCCCTGAGTACCTAGGGTTATACTTGGCTGCTGGCCAATGAAAGTTCAGTGAAAATAGCCAGAATGGCTAATCTTTTCTCAAATGGCCCATTGTTAACTGAAATACTGAGATGACATTCTCCAGTAATTCGCCAGGGATGCACACCAACCTTGCAATACTTGTAATAAACATCACAGATCCTATGGGGTACTTATCTTTATTTTGAAGATGATGAGAAAAAGTGATTCTCAGCATCACTAGTATACAAAAACCCACCCACTAATGCAACACATGGCTCTTGGAGGCCAGGGAAACTTGCATGATGGGATGGCTACCTGGTGCCTCTTAAGCACTGCAGAGTTAAAAAAGCAGCAGCGTGGTCTACGTTCCCAATATCAGGGTAAGACTCCTTAGTTCACTCTGCAAGATGCTGTGGGGCATCTCAGTGACATTTACAAAAAATGGGAAGTGTAACAGCCTTGTTTGAAATATGGTTAACACAAATGGGGTGTCTAGAGAATTAAAAAGTCAGATATTAACAGATTTTTTTAAAAATACATATATTTCATTATAATACATGTATATGTGTTATGTGTCCTGGGTTGAACTGAAGGCCTCCACCAATGAACTCTATCCCAACCTGTATTGTATGTACTTCTTCATAATGTACCAATAAACACACAATGAAATACACATCAACAAACATAAATGAGTTATATACAAAAAAGCATGAGTTCCTAGACTATATATTGTATCTTATTTCTATAAATTTATACAGAAACAAAACTAAAGTCATTTTAGAGATTCATATATTCTATTTGAACCAGTGTGGTTAAAAGTACTACAAAGAGCCAGGCACTGGTGGCTCACACTCATATCTTAAGCTACTCAAGAGGCTAAGATCTGAGGATTGAGATTCAAAGTCAGTCCAGGCAGGAAAATCCATGAGATTCTTATCTCCAATAAACTACTCACAAAAAGCTACAAGTGACAGTGGCTGTGGCTTCCTTGGTAGATTGCTACCCTTGAGAAAAAGAATCTCGGGACACTGCCCAGGCTGAGTTCAAGCCATAGGACTGGCCCCAAAGAAGAACCAGAAACAAGCCCTATTAAAAAGAGGGGAAGTTAAGATGCAGTGTATTTTCTGTTTCACTTTTGTGTGCTACAGCTTGAGCAAGGGTTTCTGCTGGCTAATCCTGATCCACTGAGCTTACCATCAGCCCTAGTCCTAGCAACATTGAATTCTAAAGTTAGGCAATGAATCATTTTGTTTGATAATGTATTTAAATGCCATCTTTATCCTTTTCTGACAAATAGTACATTAAAAAATAAAAAACAAATGCAAGCCAAATGCAGGCTCATGCCTGTAATCCTACTCAGGAGGCTGAGATCTGAGGATCAAGGTTCAAAGCCAGCCCAGGCACAAAAGCACCTGAGACTCTTTATTGCCAATTAACCTCTAGAAAATGGGAAGTGAGGATTGGCTCAAGGGTAGGGGGGTAGCCTTGAGCTGAGCTGAAAGAGTTCAGGATAGTGCCCAGGCTGTCCCATGACCGTCCCCCTCCCCCAAAAAATGTAAGCTAGGGCTGGTGGCTCACACCTGTAATCCCAGCTACTCTGGAGGCTGAGATCTGAGGATCTCGGTTCAAAGCCAGCCTGGGCACAAAAGTCCATGAGACTCTTATCTCCAATAAACCACCATAAAACCAGAAATGGCAGTGTGGCTCAAATGGTAGCACAAGTACTAGCTTTGAGCTGAAGAGCTCAGGGACAATGCCCAGACTCAGAGTTCAAGCCCCATGACCAACAACAGAAAAAAAGTAAATTACTGTCAAAATTTAACAAAGCTTGTATGGCTGCTCATCAGCAATCTTAGTTATAGGCATTCCAGGCTAATTTTAACCGCCTCAAAATGACCATTTTATTTATTTATTTTTTTTTGTCTTTTCTGGATGACTCTGTATTATTTACCTTGTATAGACTGTTTTCATGTGCACATTTGTGAGAGGGTGTAGGGAGGGTAAAGAAACAGGAAAACATGAAAAAGTGCAGCAGTGGTGCAAACTGGCTGCACTAGACATTGATAAAAGTGAACTATGCAACCTGTGGGTGGAGATGGGAGGGCATGGGAAAAAATAATGGAACAAATAACACTATTTGAAAGAAAATGTACTTATTATCTGATGTATGTAAAGGTAACCCTGCTATATGTCACCTCTAAAACAATAATGAAGTAATTTTTTAAATGACCATTTTAAAAACGAGGCAGAGTCTTGCTAAGTTGTACAAGGTACTTATGAAGCCCAGGCTACCCTTGATTTGTGATTCTCTTATCTCTTCCTCCTAATTGCTAGTATTGCAGGTGTCACTACACCTGGCACACACACAAATGATTTCACTAAAAGTAATTTTCAAGTTTTTTGTTCTTAAGATGTCTTGGCTACCCAGCAGATAGAAGTTGCAAAATCTCTAAAGCTATCTGAAGATTGCTTTAAAGACTCAGTCTCCACTGTTGGGCAGGCAGTCGACATTGCACAACTGATTGCACAACTGGAGACATTATCAATTTGCTACTCTTCTATGATGCTACAGAGTAGTACAAAAGAAATTTCCCATCACTCAGAGCACTAGCAAGTAAATTTTTTGCAGTACTGGGGATTAAGTCTTTCTGTGGCTGGGAATTGAACTGAGGCTTTCATGTATGCTATATAAGCACTTTACCACTGAGCTATTACCATCTGCAAATAACTCGTTTAAATACTAGAGGTGTCTCTGTCTCTCTCTCTCTCTCTCTCTCTCTCTCTCTCTCTCTCTCTCTCACATGCAGTATGGTGTTCCACATTAATATTGATAGATTTAGCATTCACTATTTCAGCTATTTGGGGAGGAAGCTTAAATATATAATAGAATGTAATCTGTAAATTTGAAATGCAAATAAATTGAGATAGGATAAAAACAAATGAGTGAATCTACTTATCTACCTACCTATAGAATTACCTAATTCATTTTTCTTGTACCAATAATGAGGTTTGAGCCCTTGCTTGGCTTTTGTGCCCAAGGCCAGTGCTCTACCACTTGAGCCACAGCTCCACTTCTGGCTTTTTTTTGGTTAATTGAGGGTTCTCACTGACTTTCCTGTCCAGGTTGGCTCTGAACTGCTGAAATGTTAGGTGTGAGCCACCATGCCTAATTACTACCCAGTGTTTAAATCTCAATGCTGTTTTATTGTCTGTACAGCACTGTGAATGCAATAACTTTGTTAAGAAAAATACTTTCATGTAAAAAAAAAAGACTTAAAAACAAGCTCCAGTAATAATATACCTTACTAGTGGCAGTTTTAAATGATCACAGTTAAATATAACGTAAATAGTGGGATAAAGTACTGAAGAACTAGGAAGCGGGTATGTCTATTATATGCTCACCAGGTAAACTAAGGTCAAGATTAAACAGTAATTACATTCAATCATGTAAAAAAAGCTAATTGTGGCATGTGGGCTGTGCATGTGTGCACACATGTAAACAAGCTCCTTAGCAGTCTGAGTAATATGATGTCTGTACTATCACAAACAGCTGCCTGATTTGTATGTGTTTCCTGGGGACCAGACATAATTTCTTTCAACATAAGAGTAAAGACACCTGACCACAAGGGGCCAACTCCTAGCACCAGAGAGAGCCAAAGTTTCACAGGTGAATGACATCACAAATTAAAGAATTTGCCAATCTAGTTCTATGGAAACAGATTACCTTTGACAAGGAAACAAAAAAATCCGATTTATGCCAAATAGATTTACAAAGGTAAATCTCTTAAAAGTTCCTGCAAGTGTATTTTACAATCCTATATGAAATAAAGTGACTAAAAATGTTCAAAGTTTCAGTGATAATATATAAATTGAGGTCCTAGAAATAAACATTTAAGTTATTTCTTAGACAAAAGAATGGTAAGACTCATTGTAGAGTCTCACTAACACACTTCAAAACTTGGTGGACAAAACAGTATTGACTTCAGAACTCTAAACTGCCACCTGATACTTTTAAGCAAAATGAAATCAAGTGTAGGGCAATACAATGAATATAGACAGTATTCTACTGGGAAGACAATCCCTCCCCTCCCTTCCTTGATAGGCAATCTTCAGACATCTTTCAGCCATTATTTGATGGGCTAGGAAGCAGGGTCCACTGAGTTCTCCCCTTTGACTGGAAGAGACTCACTGCTGATGGACAGTAATTCTCGAAGTTCCTTATTTTCAAGCTGGAAAAACGAAAATGAAAAAGACATTCATTTATTCCTGTAAGAAACATATTGTTTTGGACCAGGAAGACAAAAACTTTATGTTGGGGGCCAGTCCTTAAACTCAAAGCCTGCATGCTTTTTGCCCAAAGCTAGCTATACCACTTGACACAGTTTCACTTCCAGTTGTTTTGGTGTTTAATTGGAGATGTCTCATGGACTTTCTTGCCCAGGCTGACTTTAAACCACAGTATTCAAATCTTAGTCTTTGGAGTAGCTAGGATTATGGGCATGAGCCACCTGTGTCTTGCTTTTATTTATTTATGACAGACTAAGATAAGATACCTTTTTTGCTTTTGTTTATTTTTTCAGATAGATTTCTCAATTTTGCCATGAGGGCACTTGCCCCAGAACTGGTATACACATGTACATACACACACAAGCACACAAAATCAACACTCAAGCTTATAAAAGGAGTAGAACTCCATGTAAATCTAACAGTTCTTTGGCTTTGTACTTCCTCTTTGTTCAGAATTTTTAAAAAAGAGGGCCAGGAGTGTGGCTTAATGATAGAGTGCTTGACTAGCATGCATGAAGCCCTAGGTTTCATTCCTCAGTACCACATACACAGAAAAAGCCAGAAGTGGCACTATGGCTCAAGTGGCAGAGCAGTAGCCTTGAGCAAAAGTGTCCAAGGACAGTGCTCAGGCCCTGAGTTCAAGCCCCAGTACTGGCAAAAAATAAAAATTGAAAAAATAAAATATCTTTAGTATCTCTAAGTAGTTGTACAAAGTAGTTGTCATTCAACGTGTGTGTGTGCACACACATGTGCTGGTGTCTAGGTGTTGTCCCAGAGCTTTTTCAGCTCAAAGCTAGTGCTTTGCCACTTGATCCACAGCTCTACTTCTGGCTTTTTGATCATTAATGGGAGATAAAGAATGACATTTCTTTTTTCTCACAACATTCTCTTTAACTTTTTTCTTTCAATTTATCTTTGCAACTCCTTTGATTCTTGTTGGACAGATTACAACTTCAACACTGCCACGCTCATTCTTAATATCTTGGAAGGATGTTTCACAAATGTGGCCAATAATTGATTACTAACTAGGTTCTTATGAAGACTAGCAACTTCTATAGTTCTTTCAGAAGCTGTGACTTCCTTGGCACTCAAAGCTGATGCCATGGCAGAAAGGAAGGTGGCCTGGCTGCAAAAAAAAAGCCGATTTTTTAAAAAAACAATTTCATTATGCAGCCCTGAAAGTCATGATTTTTCAGCCTCCTGGGAGGCTAGGATTATAAGTGTATGTACTACCATGCCTGGTTAACACTTGCTTTTGATATTTACTTTCATAATTCTAAACAATGTGTCAATAATGCTATTTCTTGACCATCAATTTTATGTATTATCTGACTTCCTATTCTGGTAGATGAGGGATTTTGGCACTCATAACTTGTTCCTTCCATTCTCTCTCAATTTTTAGCCAATATATGGTTGACATTTTCTTTGGTTACACTTTACTGCATTTCTTTCTGTGAAAAGGGTATCAAGAAGGAATTTTTGTGTGTGTGTACGTGTGTTGGTTGTAGAGCTTTATTTATATATATTTTTTTTGCCAGTCCTGGGGCTTGAACTCGGGGTGTGAGCACTCTCCTTGGGCTTTCTCTGGGCTAGTGCTCTACCACTTAAGCCACAGCACCACTTTCAGCTTTTTCTATGTATGTGGTACCAAGGAATTGAATCCAGGTCTTTATGCTAGGCAAGCACTCTTACCACTAGGCAAAACTCCTGGCCCCATATTTTATTATTTTTCTGATCAGTCATGAGGCTTGAACTCTGGTCTTGGGCACTGTCCCTGAGCTCTTATGCACAAGGCTAGTGCTCTACCACCCTGAGCCACATATCCACTTCTGGTTTTCTGGTGGCTACTTGGGGATAAAAGAGTCTCATGGACTTTCCTTCCTGGATATCTTTGAACCAGAATCCTTAAATCTCAGCCTCCTATGTAGCTAGGATTATAGCACTTCTCAGTACCAGAGCTTTAATTCAGAACCTCGATTGACTTTTTCAGTCTAGCTGGCATTTTACCACTTGAGTCATGCTCCTACTCCCAGCTTTTTGGTGGTTAATTAGAGATAAAAATCTCTTGGATTGGGCTGGAAGTTTGGCCAGTGATAGAGTGCTTGCCTAGCATGCACAAAGACCAGGATTTGATTCCTCGGCATGACATTCATAGAAAAAAAAAACAAAACAAAACTGGAAATGGTGTTGTGGCTCAAGTGGCAGAGCTCTAGCCTTAAGAAAGCTCAAGGACAGCACTCAGGCCCTGAATTCAAGGCCTAGGACTGGGGTCCGGGGGGAGGAAGTGAAGGTGAGGTTCAAAGTGGTACAATACTAGCTTTGAGCACAATAGCTCAAGGACAGCACCCAGGCCCTGAATTAAAGCCCGATGACCAACAGGGGAAAATATAGCACACATTTTTAGCTGGGCATGGTGGCTCAGGCCTGTAATCCTAGCTACTTAGGAGGCTGAGATCTGAGGATCAAGGTTCAAAGCCAGCCCAGCTAAAGTCTTGAGACTCTTATCTCCAGTTAACCACTAGAAAACCAGAAGTGGTGCTATGGCTCAAGAGGTAGGTGGTAGCCTTGAGCTGAAGAGCTCAGGGACAGCACCCAGGCCCAGAGTTCAAGCCACATGACTGATTCCACCCCTCCTCCTCCAAAAAAAAAAAAAAATCTGTTAGATTTGTTTGCCTGGCCTGGCTTTCAACCTTGATTGTCAGATCTCAGTCTCCTGGGTATCAAGGATTATAGGTGTGAGACATGGGTGTCTGGCTAGGAATTTTAATTTTTTTTTTTTTTTTGCCAGTTCTGGAGACTGAACTCAGGGCCTGAGCTCTATCCTTGGATTTTCTCAAGGCTAGAGCTCTACCACTTGACCACTTGAGCCACAGCACCACTTCTGGCTTTTTCTATGTATGTGGTACTGAAGAACTGAACCCAAGTTTTCATGCATGCTAAGCAAGTACTCTACCACTAGGCCAAACTCCCAGTTCCTTTAATTTTAACTCATGAGCACACAGAAAACACCAGTACAGTGAATATAGGGAGGCAGGGACAAGAGAATCTATAGCTCTACATTTGTCTGGTGAGATCCTTATGTGTGTGGGGGGGGTCTTACGAGAAAGATAGTAATGGATTTACCCTCTATTTTGTGTAAAGGCTCTGAAAAATTGTGAAACAGCTCAACCTATAGATCTAGCTGGCTGGGAGACAGATTAGGATATTGTGATTCAAGGGAGGCTGGGGCAGAAGAGGCCACATGCTTGCTTCTCTGCACTTGGCTGGGTTGTGTGCATCCCAGCTGCTACAAGAAGCTTCAAGTAGGCAGATTTCATCTTGTGCATACCCAGTGGGAAGCTAGAACCTAACCTAAAAACAACCCCAAAACAAGGCTGAAGAATGGCTTTGAGGTAGAGCGCCAGCCTAGTAATCTCAAGGCCCTGGAGGAAGTCCAATCTCAGTACTGCCAAAGAAAGAAAAAGAAAATTGTGCAATCATCTTACCTCTAGTTGGGCTAGCTTTTCCTGCACCTTACAAAACTGGTCATCATCCACCTGCACTGCTTTCCTCATCACTTCTCCCATTTCACAGATTCTGTCAATCTGACTCTCAATTACCTGTGAAAAAGGTTAAGTGAAAAAATCTTTTGTATAAATATGAAAAGTATAACAACACATGCATTTTAAAATTCATTAAAAACATGCTACCATGAAAAAAAATTAGCACGTTAATAGGGAGAACAGTTCAATGAACCCGTGCTAGAGAAGCTACCCTAAAATATAGTATATAATATACAATAAGCTTCTGGTATTCACACATACATTTTCAAAATAGGAGTTTTAGCTGGGTGTAGTGGCACATGTTTGTAACCCTAGCACTCAGGAAGCTGAGGCAGGAGAACAGTTTGAAATCAGCCTGGGTTACATAGTAAGATCCTGACTCAGAAAAGATCCTCCAAATAAATTGATGTCTAATTGTTATTAGATGTTAATATCTCTAATTGGCTGTTCAACTTAAATTTGGATATGTTTATTGGCACCTTACAAGGTGCCTGTATCTTTGGATAAATTTCTCAGAAGGTATATCTGCATGAGCAAAGCTCTGCTTTCCAAGGTTTATCCCCAGGACCACAGAAATTATTTACTTTTTGAAAGTCATTCAGATATTTGAAATATTCCTTTCCCCTACAACATTTAAGTCAGTAATATGTATCCAATGGAATTTAAGATATAACTTATCTTTCACTGTAGCAAATAGTGAGGCTCCAACCTGTTTTGGTGAGCACGAGCCAGGAATGGGGCTTTAACTCAGGGACTCTCACTCTCCCTTAGCTTTTTCACTTATTGGTGGTGCTCCATCGTTTAAGCCACTCCTTCACTTCCAGCTTTATGCTGGTTAATTGGAGGTAAGAGTCTCACAGATTTGTCTGAACCGACTTTGAACCATGATATTCAGATCTCAGTCTCCCGAGTAACTAGGCCTGTAGGTATGAGCCACCAGCACCTGGCTGAGGCTGCCATCTATGAGCCAAGCCCCACTTCCCATTTCCTAGAGGTTAACTGGAGATAAGAGTCTCAGGTTCTGGCCAGGAGTTTGGCCTAGTGGTTAAAGTGCTTGCCTAGCATGTATGAAGACCCGGGTTCAATTCCTCAGTACCACATACATAGAAAAAAGCCGGAAGTGGTGCTGAGGCTCAAGTGGTAGACCTCTAGCCTTGAGAAAGTCCAAGGACAGTGCTCAGGCCCTGAGCTCAAGCCCAGGACTAGCAAAAAAAAAAAAAGAAAAAAAAAAGAGTCTCAGGTTCTTTTGTGCCCAGGCTGGCTTTGAACCTTGATCCTCAGATCTTAGCCTCCTGAGTAGCTAGGATTATAGGCATGAGCCACTGGACCTGGCCTTTCAATTAAATTATAAGCAACCAAAGTATGGAAAGTATGCCTTATACAAACTGTGTTTTTCTCTAATAGCATAATTTAATAATGGTTTACTGTTGGTCTGTATATTTCAGAAACTATTCTTCTTACAATGAAGAAACTTAGTTCTTGCTTCTTACCATTAAGAAACTTAGATTAGTCAAATGTAGAAATAACCACCAGCCAACTATTTACTATGCCTCTTCAAAATTAGGTACGTTGGTACCTAAAAAAAGGTACTTCAGATGAATTTGATTTTGCTCTGTAGCCCAGGCTGGCCTTAAGTTCATCACAACGAACCTCTGTCTCCTCCCAAATACCCCTATCACGATGAAAACAGATATTGATAGGGGGTGGAAGAGCAACTTCCCCTCAGTCCTTTCTCCCTATTTCTGTTTTCAGAAAGACACAGCAAAATCAACAACAATATGATAAACATGAAAGAAATACCTTTTTCACCAAAGCAAAACCAAGTATACAAATAAAACAGTCTTACAATATGAAGTCTGCTCTAGAATTATCAGTGTTTCTTACTGCAGAGTGAGACTGGTGAGCTTTGAGGACTGGTCCTGTATCCACTGCTTTCTTAGCAACCATTAACTGTAGCATCTGCTTCCGGTACTTGCTCATGATAAGTTCTAAAGCATCCTGGTGTTCCTCCAGGGAAATCCACAGCTCTGACAAAATAATGAAACATAATGGTAGTGATGTCTGTGAAAGAGAGAGCTCACAGCCACGCATGTTCAGGAAGCCTTCTGTCACTTGAAGAACACTCCCAACCTCCAAACTAAGCAGTTGGCAATTTTATGAAATCCCATAAATCATTTTTAACTCACATCATTTAAATCCACAAAAATAAACAGGCCTATATGAAAAATTACTAGGCAGAAGCAGCCTAATCTGACAGAAATAACAAGATGCACAGTTAGAATACATGGATTCTGTGGTTAACACTCATAAGCAACAGATCATTTAACTTTTCTCCAATCCTTTTTTAAAAATATCTTTTTCAGTGTTGAGGATCAAATCAGGGCCTCATTGCTTGCTCAGCAAGTGCTTTGCTACTGAACTGCATCCCAGCTCTAATCCTGTTTCTCACCTGCATTGTGTAAATACTTGATTTGTCTACTTTGAACTGAGGATATGAGAACCTAAGCAGAAACTTAGTGGAATGACAGATGTGAAGGCTGTAAGCTGATATACAACTATTATATATATACAACTACATATATATTTTTTAGGGCTGATAATACCTAAAATATATATATATCTGAGGAAACAACTCTGCTCTTCATCTTGCAAAAGACTGCACAAAACCTTCAATCTTAACTACGATTTGTATTCTAGTATTTAATTTTGTGCCTTGAGGATAAAAACTCATGTTATGCAAGCCTCGGCCTTTAAAAAAAAAAAGTCAGTGCCAGTACCTCACACTTGTAATTATAGCTATTCAGGAGGCTAAGATCTGAGGATCATAACACCAGGAAAGACCATGAGACCTTTATTGTCAATTAACCACAAAAAAATTGGAATTGGAGCTGTGGCGTTCATAGCAGAATATATAAACATTATTCTAATAAATGCCCTTACTACAATATTATTTTTAGGACCAATCTATACTCCAATCAAACCAGAAATAAATACATGTAATTTTGTCAGCAAAACCCTACTTTTAACACTTACTTTTCAATGAATTTGTGCATCATACCCAGGCTCAAAGTGGTAAAGCACTAGCCTTGAGCGAAAAAGCTCAGGGACTTGAATTCAGGCCCTGAGTTCAAGCACCAGGCCTGGCATACATACAAGCCCACGCGTGTGATCACACACAAACACTGAGCCATATGCTATGTGTGGGAATGCAAAAGCATTCAATCTTAAGAAGGGTTATGTGACATGCTGTTATTAGAGAAATCAACAATCAAAAGCACTGATCACAGATAAAGAATGTGTATTTTTGTGAACTGTTAAGGAAGTTTTCTAACAACTTTCAAAGTACTGCCAGATGTGGAAGGAAAAAAAAGAGCCCTATATAGCAAGTACACTAAATGTCTGACCAACCTCTGTTTTCCTGCTGCAAGTCTCTAATCTGTGTGTTCTCCTGAGACAGCAAAATATGAGGTTTGTATTTGGTCATGTCTTTCACGTCGGATGTATCCTCTGGATACTGAACAGACAGATGGGCAGACAGAAGAGCATGGTAAACAGCATTGGAAGCACTGGGGGTCAGCCCTCCCCTCGTAGGCGCGCTCGGGACCAGAGTCTGTCACAGCAGATCCCGCCGCGCGCCCCCCCTCTCCCTCCCCCCCTCCCAGCGGGACACCGACACACAGGCCTTTTGCCTGACCTGGTCCGGAAGCGCGGAGCCCGCCTCCCGCATGGCGGCCACTCGCCGGTGCAGCGCCGCCGACTGGTCCACCAGGGACTCGGCAGCCGCGTCATGCTCCCGCAGCCTCTCCAGTAGCGTCTTGGCGTCCGTCAGGATCTTCTCGATGGTGCAGCTCATAGCGCCGGACCACAGCGGCCTGGCCCCCCTCGCCGACGTCAGAACTCCCGGAACCTGGCGCGGGATTCTACACGTCACTTCCGGGATCCTTCAAAAGGCGCTTCCGCCGCGCGTGCTCCGTAGCAGCCTGACGTTCCCTTGGCAACATACTGACATGAGCTGGGCTCAAATGGTAGGTTGATGGGTTTGTTTTGTCTCTCACTAGGGCTTAAATTTTTAGGACGTGTGCTGGTACAGCCTTGGCTTTTATTGTCAAGGCTAGCTCTGTACCACTTGAGCTGCAGCTCCACTTCTGGCTGGGTTGATTGGGATGGGTCTCATGGACTTTCCTTCTGAGGCTGGCTTCCATTTGCCATCCTCAAATCTCAGCCTCCTGTGTAGCTGGGATTACAGGTGTCAGTCATCAATGCCCAGCTCACAGCATACTTTAATAGTGAAGAACTAAAAAAGCGCCCCCATTCTGAATCAGCAACCGTCTTGTTGTTTATGTAAACTGTGAGTGACCCGAAAGTGCACATAAATTAAAGAAACAGAATTGTGGTGCCATTAAGTCCCAGGAACTGACCTGTCTGTGTTAAAATTAAGCAGAACTCCTGTAAATTCAAGGGATGGCATTTGTTTTCTAAAGCCATAAAACTACCCTCAAACAGCTAATTAGGACTCTACTGGCATGGGAATCCCCCTTAGCTCCCACTGCCCTGAACTGTCCCTAACCCCTACCTTATCTCATGCCAATAGCTGATTGCTGTGTTAATGTAAATCTGTAAGTCTTTGCCTTTAAAAGCCCTGTGGAAAAGCTGTTCAGGGCTTCCTCCTAGGCTCCGGCTGTATGGGAGTGTAGGACAGAGGCCCAGAGCTAGCCCGCCGGAATAAAGCCTTGCTTTTGCATTTCGGAATGTCTGACTCTCAGTGGTCTCTTGGTGGTCGTCCTGAGACTTAGGCATAACAATAGTACATTCTCAACAAATATTCCTTACCCCAAATCTGTTGTGCTAACCACAATGTGGGCCCTCTACTGTCTAGAATAGAAGGCAAAGATAAACATTTCCTTTTAGGTAGGGAATCTGACTTATGTACTAAAGAGCTGACTTCCACCCTATTATCCCCAGCAAAACACCAGATATGCATGGACTGGCTTGACGCAGGCAGAATAATCCAACCTAAACCTTGCTGTTAACTTTCTACAGTAGGCCTAACTGAAAATCCCACTACCCTGAACCCTAACAGTTTTTTGATGTCTCCTTGCTCAGACCCCATAAAAGCCTAACTATAAAACTGTACCTTGCTGCACAATCTTCATTCCCCCACAAGGTTGCTGCCCCTTGCTGCTGTGCCTCAATAAACAGGCTTTGCAAGTCCACCCTGTGATAAGAATTGGGAAGCTGAGTGCCAGTGGTTCAAAACTGTATGCTGGTTACTCAGAGGCTGGGATCTGAGAAGCAAGGTTCAAAGCCAGCTCAAGCAGGAAATCCCTGAGACTCTTTCCCCCCCAACCCCCAGTCATGGGGCTTGAACTCTGGTCCTGGACACTATCCCTGAGCTCTTCAGCTCAAGGCTACTGCCCTACTCCTTGAGCCACAGTCCCACTTCTGGTTTTCTAGTGGCTAATTGGAGATAAGAGTCTCAAGGACTTCAGTGCCTGGGCCGTTTTTGAACTTTGATCCTCAGATCTCAGCCTCCTGAGCAGTGAGGATTATAGAGACCGTGCCAGCCCATGCCACTGTGCTAGCCTGGCTAAGTCCCCAAGACTCTTAAAGCTAAGGTCTCAGAGTCAGCTTGCAGATGAAGTCCCCACCCTGCATCCCTACCTGTTTATAAAAACCTATTGTTTCTGTTTCTCAATGCTGTATTGTTTTCGTGATGTTACAGACAAATTCTTGCCCCAGTTGCAATAGTCTTGTTACATTCCTTCTCAGAACGTGACCCTCTCAATTTCTGTAGCCCTTGTAACACCTTTATAACACCTTCTTCTTGGAACTGACTCTATCCTCCTCCCCTGTGCTGGAGCCAGCCGGCAGCAAATTGGGATTCCTGAAATAGGGAGCAGGGACTAGGAAAAAATAAAAGAGAGACAAACAGATGGGGTTCCAGAGGGCTACAGCCCAAATCAGCAGCCACAGCTTAAGAAGACTGTAGCCCAAGACTGTAGCCCAGTTTATTTCAAGTTCTGACCTGAAATACACTTCTTTAAACTAGGGAACTACCAGGGGCTACATTCGTACAAACAGTATCAAGTCCCAAATAGGTTAAATGAGAAGCTATCAAGTCCCAAACAGGTTAAATGAGAAGTGATTGACACAGCCCAAAATCATGATAAGAGTTACTTCCTTGTGTACACAATTGTGTGGGTCCAAGGTCACTGACCCCAGAGTTGGTCCCCAACACCCCTGAATTCTTATGATCCATCCACATATACTGTCTCCTAAAATTTTGTTTACATTCCACTCACACTTGTCCACTGTTGCTGCCTCCACTCTTGCTTGGAGCATCCCAGCAGGTCTGTTCCCCAATAAAGCCTTGAGCCTGTATGGGTCACTTGCCTCTCATTTCTTTTTTGTTTTTCTTTTTTCTTTTTCATGGTTGTGTGACTTGAACTCTGGGCCTGGGCACTATCCCTGAGCTCTTCAGCTCAAGGCTACTGCCCTACCCCTTGAGCCACAGTGCCACTTCCAGTTTTCTGGAGGTCAATTGGAGATAAGAGTCTCACAGACATTAGTGCCCAGGCTGGCTTTGAACCACGATACTCAGATCTCAGCCTCCTGAATAGCTAGGATTACAGGTATGAGCCTGGCTAGCTTCTCATTTCTTACATCCTGGTGGTGAAACCCAGGAGGGGTAGTTTGGGTTTAGGCAGTCTCCCTAGAGAGGTTGATTGGCTCCTGAACCTCTTCAGAGGCAGCCACCTTTGAGCTCCTCTGCCAGCCATTTCAGACTTGTGCATGCCTCACTATTGGAGTTGCAAGCACTGACCCCTTGTCTCTATGAGCCTCTCCACCTACTTTCATTTCATTTTCAAAAAAAACCAGGTGCCTGGCAGGGGAATGCTCCCATCGACATGTCTCTTGGGGTGACAAAAACTTGTGGAATGTCCTGCTCTACTAGGAATGCTTCTGTGCTCCCAGGGACTTCCAGTGTGACAGAAAATTCCTCTACTGATTTCAACTGCCACGCTCTGCAGTTTCAACCTAAACTTCCTCAAAATGCCCCTATGAGTTGTTTCTTGGCTAATCTCCCTAAAACCCAAAAGACTCATTTTCAATTAACATGACCTCAATACTAATTTGACAGTGGGTCTCAATGACCTGAGAATGGCATCTTCACCTTTAATATCCTCACAGACCTGGATAACTTCTGTCACTGAAGTGGCAAGGTCGGAGCTTTTTTTTTCTTTTCTGGCCAGTCCTGGGCTTGAACTCAGGGCCTGAGCACTCTCCTTAGGTTGCCTCAAGGCTAGGGCTCTACTACTTGAACCACAGTACCACTTCTGGCTTTTTCCATGTATGGAGTACTGAGGAATGAAACCTAGGTCTTCATGCATGCTAGACAAGCACTCTACCACTAGGCCAAACTCCTGGCTTCGTGTTCAGGCTTTTTTTCTGCCCCTCTCATTGATGCAGACTTGCTGTTCTACCCTGCTAACCACTCTTCTTCCTCCACATTCCCCATTCAACTCTCCATCTCAGTTTCTTCCTCCCTCTCCACCATCCTATCAATCCACACCTTCTTCTACTCCCTCTGCCCCTTCGCCACCATCTTTTCCTCTCCCTTATAACCTTTCCTACACTGCTCATCAGTCATCTGCTGTGGCACCTGCCCACCTCTTTTCCCTTCAAGAGATGGCTGCCACTAAAGCCATTGCGTTCACATTCCTTTCTTCATGTCTGACTTGTTCCAAACAGAGCGTTAAATATCTTAATCAAAACCCTGTTGGTGCTGAGTGCTGGAGGCTCACTACTGAAATTCTAGCTACTAAGGAGGCTGAGATCTGAGGATTACAGTTCAAAGCCAGCCCGGTCACTAAAAAGTTCTTGAGACTCTTATCTTTAGTTAACCACCAGAAAATTGGAAGTGGCACTGTGGCGCAAGTGGTAGAGCAATAGCCTTGAGTTGAAGAGCTTAGGGACAGTGACCAGGCCCAGAGTTCAAGTCCCACAACCAACCAAAAAACAAAACAAAAACCTGTTGGTCAGGAAGCTGTATCTCACTGGAACCCAGGGTGAAATTGCCAGCCTTATCACCCTCACTAGACTCTTAGAGAGATATGATCCTCTACCTCCTCCATATCCTTGACTGGACTGCTCACAAGCATGTCCAACGATGACAAATTGAGGGAGGGTAATTCAGCGTCCCAATAACATTCCCAATAAATTTTTGAGCTGTTTGGTGAACACCCTCTACCACTTCACCCATATTGCCCTCTCCACTCCTGTGGGCATGGCTGTCCTTCATTCCTATTTTACTTCTCAGTCTTTCCCCAATATGAGAAAGAAAAACAACCCTAAATACACTTGGGTACCACCAAACACCCCGCAGTGGGGACTCATTCCTTTTTTTGTTGTTGTTCTTTTGTTTTTTGCCTGTCCTGGGCTTGAGCTCAGGCCCTGAGCACTGTCGTTGGACTTTCTCTAGGCTGGAGCTCTACCACTTGAGCCTCAGCGTCCCTCCCGGCTTTTTTCTATGTATGTGGTACTGAGGAATCAAACCTGGGTCTTCTTGCATGCTAGGCAAGCACTCTACCAGTAGGCCAAATTCCTGCCCCTGACTCCTTCCTTTTATTACCTCATGTGTTTTTTTTCCCATCCACATCCTCATGAGATTCCCTCTAAAGAAATGCACAAAGCCACAGTGACATTTTAAAATTACAATCAAATCTGATCACATTATAATATTCTTTTATTATATGTTCTTTTTATTGTAATTAATAGAAGGGTTACATTATTGTTGTGCCCTGAGGAGGAGTCCCCAAAGAAGACCACCGAGATCGAGGTGTCCAAAATGCAACAGCAAGGTTTACTGTGGAATACAAGCCAGGCAGGGAACTTGTTCGCGCGTGCAACCATCGCAGTGAGGCCAGGAGGAGTTGTTAATTAGGGCTTACACAGTCTTTTTAAAGGCAAAAACCACCAGGTGGTCGAGTGAGATAAAGTGGGGGTCAGGGTGCTGGAAACTGATGTGAAGTTCTCAGGTGGGTTGAGTCCCATTCAACTGTCAGAGAGTATTTTTATGGCTTGGAAACAAATGCTATACGTGCAATCTAATTTTGACACAACATAGGCTAGTTCCTGGAGCTTATGGACACCAGCGTGAACAATGGCTGCCTAGGGTTCAGAAGTTCCTTTCAGAGAAGGAGGCTTATTAATTGTTCTTTCCTGTTTGTGCAGCCTCTGGGTCCTCGGAAACTTTTTCAAGGACCTCTATCTATGAGAGAAGCGGAGTTTCTGCTAAATGAAGGGGAATAATTTTGGGTCTGGGGTAGTTATTTTTCATCTCTACATTTCCCCCTTCAATTGTTCTGCAAGGACCCAACCTTGGGTCCTATTCCATTAATTCTATGAAATCATTTTCCTCGGTTATTTTACCGACAGGGGAGTAATTTCTCTGGACCATTAACTGAATGGTCCCTAGTCTCTCTTTCATAAATTGCACAAGCTTGTTAAGAATGTCCGAAAGTTAGTAAAAGTAACAATATTACCAGGGGTCCTAATAAACTGGACATAAGAGTGGTGAACCAGGGGGATTTACTATACCAGGCTTCAAATCAACTTTGTTGGGCTTCCAGTTCCTTTTTCTGCTTCTGCAAACCTTCCCTAACCTTAGCCATTGTTTGTTTAACTACCCCTGAGTGATCTACATAAAAACAGCTCTCCTCACCAAGGGCTGGGCAGAGGCCTTTCTGCTGTAGAAATAATAAATCTAGTCCTCTCCTATTTTGCATAACTATCTCAGCCAGGGAACTAAGGGATTCTTGGAGGTGGGAAATAGAGGATTCATTTTTTTCTGTGTCTGCATCTATGGAAACCTGAAGGGAGGTGTAGGTTTGTTGTTGGGAAATGTAAGAGGCAGTTCCTGTTCCTAGACCAGCCAAACTGGCTCCCAATATAACACTGAGAGTTAAGGTAATTAGGAGGACTATCTGGGGGTCAAGCACTTTTCCTTCTTGATGGTAAATTAAGTGTGGGACCAGGTAGACAAGCACACAAAACCCTGTAAGTGCTGGGTTAGATGCTTGGAGACCTCCCATGTTTCATCACGGTCTGGCGTGGAAGTAGTGGACCAAGAATGTCAAAGTCCATTTCTCTGGGAATCTGAAAGTCCAGGATCTTCACATGCTGTCTTCACCTAGGAATGATGATTCCAGTAGCTCTTTGCTGGAACCCAGCTGATGAACACGTCCCAAAACTGACTTGTGAGGCCTGTAAGGGCTGGATTGAATCATGGTTAGCACTATAAATGGCTCCTGGGGTTGCCTGTGGATACCAGAGATAACACATAGCCTGGGGGGAGGTGTCAACAATTGTTATCAGACTCGGACAGATGGCATTCTATGATTTAGAGAGGCTTACAGTGTGCCCTCCCAGTTCTGCATCCAAGAAGGCCCTCATAATTAGGAAATATACATCCAAGCATAGCAACTCATCATATGGGCAAAAAGAATAGTTCCACATCAGTATACCAATTCTAACCCTGTTTGTATTATGGCTAACTCAATTATATGCCAATTTTGCCTGTAAGCCCCATTCTCAAGACATGCTCATACCATCTACTACATATAGGAACCTCTAGGATTTGTGTTTCTCTCTTTTTGTAGAACAAACATAAGACAATTCTTTCCAGATCCTCCCTTATCCATAAACTATTCTTCTGTTTTCTCAATTCCTTTCCTTCTTTGCTAAACTTTCTCTCTTCTTTACTTGCCTATAGCCTTCATTCACATTTAGCACCTCTCACATCTAGGCTGTTCAGCACTGGGTGGAAAATTACCTTCACCCGTCCAGAGTCACCATAATGGCTGCAAAAAGCTTAGCACAGATAGAATGTCCCACCACCAAGGGTTTAGTTCCAGTCCCCTCAGGAAGCAGCTGCGGGGTGGTGATGGAATCAGGAGGGACAGGATGTGTGGCAGCAGCCTCATCTCTCAGCAGCTCCAGTGGAATGTCACACCTCCTGCTGGGTGGCCTGCAAATTTCTGCACAGACAGGTTAAAGAAGCATAATGTAAGACCTGACTTTGGTGAAGTCTTCCAATGATTCCCTGGTTGCTTTTCCTGAGCACACTCATTTTTACAGGCTGGCACCCCATTGGTTTGTAGGGCAGTATAAGGTTGAGATTCAAAGTTATACCAGGGTGACAACTTTAGTAACCAGATTAAATGAGGCTGGGATTCTCTCAGCAGGTATAGAAGACTTGAACCTGTAGCCATTCCCCACAAGTGCAGTCTCCACTCTTGCACATCTGTTACTATTTTTTTCTATGCCTCTAACTTATCCTGTCTTATTTAAAAAAAAATACTTTTTGGTCCCTTCATCATAAGGGGGTTGATGGGTGAAGATCCATCTTTTTTTCTGTAACTTCTTCAAGCTGACTCAGGGGCATTGTCTCTATACCTAGCCAGGGACCCTAAAAGCTTAGCCTATTTTACCAAGAGGTTGCCAATATTACATATCAGGAGGAATATTTTACTCCAAATTGGAGATCATATAAAACATTTAACAAGTGCACAAACTTTTTCTTTGGCTACAACAATGTAGTTTACTTAGCACCCATTTGCAAAGGCATTTTCCTGATTGTCTGGGGAGCTTAATCTCTGTGACTCTAACTATGCTTCAGTTGCCAGTGTAGGCCTAGATAGATCAATAGGGACATAGCCCCAGGTCCACAAACTTCCTTAAATCTGTGGCTGGTGTCAATTCAAAATTCGCTCAGTTAGGGCTTTGAGCAAATACGGGGGGGTCAGGATTGTAAACTACCCACTATTACAGATGATTGACAAGCTCCTGCCCAGTAGACATGGACATTAGTAAGGCACGCTTACAAACTATTCTATGACCTCCTGGCTCTGATTAATTTTGAATGGCCAAGCACGAGTGACTTTAGGATCTGTCACCATAAGCAGTGGCTTACTGCATCTGGATGCTTCATTGCTTTTTGTCCCAGTAGTGTCTTTCCATACAGAGATAAATGTCCCATTGGCATTTCACTTGGTTTGTTGCTGGACTTTAACTCAGGGCCTGAGCGCTGTCCTTCAGCTCTCCAGCTCAAGGCCAGCGTTCTGCCACTTTGAGCTCCAAAGCAACTCTGCCTCACTAGCACTCTGCTGCTAGATTAGATAGCCCGGGCTGGCTCAGAACTAGAGCTTTCAGATCAATGAATCCTACAAAAGGCCACTTTACTCCAACTAGAAGCAACAAGGTGGTCAACTCAGAAATAGTCTCTAAGCATGATCTTACCTGGAACTTGGTAGGGGCCAAAGTTACTTCTGAATAAGGATCTGCTGTCCTTCTCCATGGGTCAGCTGGAAATTGCTACAAAGAGACTTACAAGAGCAAGCTAAAATACCAATTAAGCAATCATTTTGGTAGTCGTAATTTTCCTTTTTTCTCTTTCTTGAAACAAACATTTAGGACAACTTCACTTTCAAATTTTGTTCAGAAACCCATTTCTAATTAACATTTTTAAAACTTTTACTGATGTTTGCTTGAACACTTAACACTTTAGCTTTTATTTGCATTTGAAAAACCTTTAAGGGCTCAAGGCACTCCCTTTGCCTCCAGGCCTCCTCTGTAGAAGAGGCAATTTTGTTTCCCTGCAGTTTAGGTTACTGTCTAGACCTCCAATAACAGTTTAAACTCAAATAACTTTTCCTTAATGCAAGAACTACAATCATCATCAGTGCACCAAAAGTCCAGACTTAGTTTCCTTCTTTTTCTAAAATACATCCAATTACAAAGTAGCATGGAACCAAATCATAAGGAGATAAACCTTTAAGCACTTCTTTGAAAACCCTTTCCCCCAGTTTAATACATTTTAGGGGGCAGTTTAAGAAACACTAATCACATCATCTACATTTTACCATCAGCTTTCCAGTGTCAGTCTGCAAGGAAAACGAGACAGGATGAAGGTGGTCCATTGTGCCCATCTGACGAGGTTTAGATGAACAGCCTTTGTGCCAGCTTATCTTCTTTTACCATGTGTGGACCCTTCCTAGGGCCTGTCCCACCATGGGAACCCAGAGCTGCACTTTTCCCAGTTCACCTCTCACCCCCAAAGATAGGCTCACAGGACTATCCTAAGTTTTCCTGTCCTTTTTCTTGATTACCTAAACAATTTTAAAAGATGGACAGGCAAAGTATCTGACATTGATAAACAAATTCACAGTTAAATTTCTGATACTTATCTCCAAATTTTAACTTAAGGAAATAAATTCCAAATTCCCTTAATGCCTCTGGGCTAAACAGGATACAATGTTTACAATGTAAACAGCTCTATGCATTATAATACCAGATTTTTTAAAATGTAGATTTCAGAATCTTTAGAAAAATCCTCTTTAAAACAATGTAATAATCCTTTGAGACATTGTAAAACATTCAAACCTAATACTTTTCTTGAACATTAAACTTAGATTTACCCAGTTGCCTTTGTGTTTCAAGTATGAGCTCATCTATTGTTTTACATAGCATGCTGACAATTTATCCTTGAACATGTTCACTCACACCCATTCACACACACACATTCATACTCAAAGATCTTAAAGCGCGCAAAATTAATATCACACACACATTCATACTCAAAGATCTTTAAGCACGCAAAATTAATATCGGCTGTTCACTTTCCAGAAGTTTTAGTATCATGAGAGTTTTGCCTACTCTTGTAGGTGAGAACCAGGTTCAAAACAAAACTTTTTTACGAAAAAACTTAATTACATAAGGAATTTAACAAATGGGGGGTAAGGACAGAGGCAGAATCGTAGAGAGCTTTGAGTTGGGGCCACACGCTCTTGTGCACGAGGTGTAGATAGATCAGTCTGGAGACTAGAAACAATGGTTGGGGGGGAGTCCATATATTATTTCAAAAGGAGTAAAGCCTAGCTGATAGGAAGAATTCCTTACTCTAAATAAAGCAAAAGGAAGAAGTGACACCCAGTCCATGCAGTCTCTAAGGCCAATTTGGTTGAAGTCTCTTTTAGTGTCTGATTCATTCTTTCCACCTGTCCTGAACTCTGGGGTTGATAAGCACAATGCAATTTCCATCCCCAGTGCAGAGGCTATTCCCTGACTTACTTTTGAGACAAAGACTGAAAGTCCTTCTTTCTATCTCTCCTATCTTTTCTTTCTTCTCGTTGCTCATCAGTTTCTCTTTTATTATATACTTTCTCTGCCACAGCCACTAATTCCCTCAGCCTTTTCTCTCCCAGTCCCTCTAGGGACTGTAATTTCTTCCTGGTGTCTGGTGCCGCCTGGTTGATGGAGGCTAATATGACCGCTTGCCTGTTCTCTTCTAGCTCAGGATCATAAGGGGTGTACTGCTTGAAGGCTGTCATGAGCCTCTCTAATAAGCTGCTGGACTCTAGGTAGCACCCTGCCTTACATCCAAACTTTGGCCATATCAGTAGGCTTGCAAGCTGCAGCCTTGAAACCTGACAACAGAGCCTGGCGATAGACCTGGAGCCGCTCCGTACCTCCTGCTTCATTGTAGTCCCAGTTGGGGCGTTTGGAAGGGAAGGCTATTGCAATCTGGGTAGGGTCTGTGATGGAGTCTCCCATGCAGCCTGGGACTAGTTTCCTGATATTTTCTAGGATCCTGTTTCGTTCCTCGGTGGTGAACAGAACTCCCAGGAGCTGCTGGCAGTCATCCCAGGTTGGTTGGTGGGTGAAGAAAACAGTTTGCAGGAGATTAGTAAGATCTAAAACGTGGGGGTGGGGAGAGCGTGGGATCTTTTGGTCCGGGTGGCCAGAATAGTTAAATTAGGTACCTGTGGAGGCAAGAAACATTTAACCCAAGGGTATGGCCCCCCTTCCTTTTCAATTAATCCTCTCCATGTAATTACATAGGGAATTTGGTCAGGGTGTCCCATACGCAGACAGAAGGCGATTTCTTGTACCCTCCGGATGGTAGGCAGGTCGAAAGTTCCACCGGTGGGCACCCGACATTGAATGTGGGCCACTCAGAAGAGCAGAGAGTGACCCACTTTTCTTTTTAATTATTACACTGTTATTACTGGCAGTCTCCTGCACATCTGGCCAGTGTGCAAGGGTCAGATTTAAAGGAGTAGAGGCGCTGCCTCCCATGTTTAAAAGAATAAAATAGGAAGACTGGTAAAAAAAAAAAAAAAACCAGACAACAGATAACAAGCAACAAATTTAAAAAGACAACAGAAAACTGCCGGGACCAAACAGCACTCCCTTACTCTCACTCGGGAGCTGCTCAAACACCAAACCAAACCCACACTTCTTGCCCAAAATGGGGATCGGGACATCTCCCGTTCCCTCCAGGATCATTGTCTGGACACGTCTGCTCCAATGAGAGCTTGCCAAATACAAATGCGACCCATCGACCGCAACAAAATGAAATAAAAGGACAATGACACAGACGAAAAGTAGACAAGTGGGCGCTCTTACCGGTCAGGAGGCAACAAACCTTTTGGGCTCCAGAGGGTCCCAGTGGGGTCCTGGGGGATCCCAGGCAGTCCCCACATTGGGCGCCAAATGTTGTGCCCTGAGGAGGAGTCCCCAAAGAAGACCACCGCGATCGAGGCGTCTGAAATGCAACAGCAAGGTTTATTGCAGGATACAAGCCAGGCAGGGAACTTGTCCGTGGGCAACCAACGCAGTGAGGCCAGGAGGAATTGTTAATTAGGGCTTACACAGTCTTTTTAAAGGCAAAAACCACAGATTTACAGCCACCAGGTGGTCGAGTGAGATAAAGTGGGGGTCAGAGGACTTTCCAGGGTGCTGGAAACTGACGTGAAGTTCTCAGGCCGGTTGAGTCCCACTCAACTGTCAGAGAGTATTTTTATGGCTTGGAAACAAATGCTATACATGCAATCTAATTTTGGCACAACATAGGCTAGTTCCTGGAGCTTATGGACACCAGCGTGAACAATGGCTGCCTAGGGTTCAGAAGCTCCTTTCAGAGAAGGAGGCTTATTAATTGTTCTTTCCTGTTTGTGCAGCCTCTGGGTCCTCGGAAACTTTTTTGAGGACCTCTATCTATGAGTCAAGTGGAGTTTCTATTCTGCTAACTGAAAGGGAATAATTTTGGGTCTGGGGGTCGTTATTTTTCATCTCTACAATTATATTTGCCAGGTAGAAGGTGCATTACCTCACAAACATTGATAACCCTTGTCATGTTTTTGTCCCTATTTCCCTCCCTCTACCCCCTCCCCTCATCTTGTTTTTCCCCTTCCCTATCCTATTTCAAATAAACAAATAAACATATATACAATATACCAGATAACAAGGTAAGATACTGCAACAATATGAGATATCCATGGGACAGCAAAAGAGCTGAGAAATAACATAGTACATTAAGAACAACAATCACACATTATATGGCTAGTCTGAGAGATCTGGACCATTTATGCCAATGCAATGGTAAATGGTCAGAGGTTTCATACATTCAGGCATTCTTTGTTCTCCTTCCTCATCCTTCTGTCTCTCTAGCAAATTCCCTCAGTTGACCCTCACCCCATGGCCTTCCTGGTCTGTGTGTGGCTGACATAGTGGGCATAACTTTCTTTGTCTTATAAATGTAGTAGGAGCAGTTCAAGTCTGCCCGACCCCCCTCCCCTCACTTGAATGGCCTGGTCTTTGTGGTCTGCAGGAATTTAGGAGAAACACCATTTCCTCACCTTAAAAATCTGGTTTGGGGGCTAGGAGTGTAGCCTAGTGGTAGAGTGCTTGCCTAACATCCACAAAACCCTGGGTTCGATTCCTTGGTACCACATACTCAGAAAAAGCTGGAAGTGGTGTGGTGGCTCAAGTGGCAGGGTGGTAGCCTTGAGCAAAAAGTGTCCAAGGACAGTGCTCAGGCCCTGAGGTCAAGCCCCAGGACTGGCAAAAAAAATATCTGGTTTGGCTACCTCCCCCAATTCTCTTTACAGGCCCTGGAGATTAATATCTAGGAATAGACAAAGGCCATGTGGTGGACTTTCAAGGGACCCCATTCTTCCACTAAGCTTACTCCTCCAGATGAGCTTACTCATCTAGCAATAAGTATTCAAAGGTCAATTTGTATGCTGCCATACCTCTTTACCAAAATAGTTTTTAAAGGATTTTGTTGTTGTTATTCTGGTTAATCTGTTTGTTTCAGCATGGAGATTCCATTTAATTTTGTTTGTTGCTGGTGAAAGTTTTGCATCTTGAGTTTTATATGTTGCTTGGTGTTGCCTATTTTTCTAACATTGACTATGTGGTTCTATCTGTTAGGGTCCATGATCAAAGGAACAAGACTGACAGAAAGCAAAAGTTAAGCAAAGCTTTATTGTGTGCTAAGCATGGAGAATTACATCGACTGGTCAGGTCCCCTCTATGGGGAGAGTGACCCCTCCCAGCCTCACAGGCTAACTTTTATAGAACAAAACCACGAACTACAAGTTTACCAAACTTATGTAGCTGCTAAAGGATCATTGGTTACAAATTGTACAGTTACATATGTGCTTCTTCTTGTGGCTTGTCCTGATCTTGTTACTGGAGACTGACTGGTTTTTGGAACTGTTTTGTAAGTTTTTTAATGGTCAGGTTGGTTTGAACTTAAATAACAAGCTTTGTTTTGGTTTTCCTTTTCAGGCAAGGTCAGTTTGTACTTTTACATACATAACAGAATGGCCGTTCAAATAAGATGGAATTACTTAGGCTAAAAACTGGTCCTTACACTGTCATGCAATGGACAAAAATGCCTTTTTTTTGTAGGTTATGGGGCTTGAACTCTGCCTGGATGCGTCCCTGAGCTCTTCAGCTCAAGGCTACTGCCCTACCCTTGAAGCCAAGCCCCACTTCCTGTTTTCTAGAGGTTAATTTGAGATAAGAGTCTTAGGACCTTTTGTGCCCAGGCTGGCTTTGAATCTTGATCTTCAGATCTCAGCCTCCTGAGTAGCTAGGATTACAAGAGTGTGCCACTGCACCTGACCTCAAACTTAACTTTTATTCTTTTTTTTTTTTTTTTTGCCAGTCCTGGGGTTTGAACTCAGGGCCTGAGCACTGTGCTTGGCCTTTCTCAAGGCTAGCATTCTATCATTTGGGCCACAGCACCCCTTCTGGCTTTTTCTATGTATATGGTGCCAAGAAATTGAACCCTGGTCTTCTTGCATGCTCGGCAAAATACTCTACCACTGGGTCAAACTTCAGGCCCCAACTTTTATTCTTAATTAGTTCCATGTAGATCCTGCTTGAAAATGACTTCTATTGATCTCCTTGTTGCTGCAATTGCAAATAGAAAGGAGCTATTGGCAAGGGCTCTCATTTAATCTGTCAGCCACTCTCCTCCAATGTGTGGTATGCTGTCAGTCAACTGGGATATGCCATCCCAGCAACAAGCAACAATGCCAAGGCAACATTATCCCAGCAAGAAGAAGAGACCTACTAGAACCACCAGGACAGAACTAGTCCTGGCGACTAGGGTCCAAACAGAAGTAGCTGGGAAAAACTGTGCAAATAAGAGGAGTTGGTGTGGGGCTGAAATAGGAAATGGGGCCCCCCAAATTAAGTTGATTAGTGTCTGTCTATGCATAACCTCAGTGTAAACTTTAATTCATCTTGTGGACTTCTGGATTTCATCTTGTCTCACTAGGTGACGGTGGCCCTTAGGCAATGCTTAAACTATGAAAAATACCTTTAGTAATCTAATCCTGTCTTTTGCCCACCAGACTTATGAACCAATTTAAACTAAAGTGATAGGCTGGTTTAAACAGCCATTATGAGACAAACTGTAACCTCATTAGCCACCTGTGTGTGATCTGGTATGACTGTATAATCCTTTGTGTGTGTGTTACCATCCCATTGGTTACCTGTGCAAGATCAGACTTGACTGCATGGATTGTGCCTTTAAAAATCCATGTGGCCCCGTTTAGGGTCACAGTATTCAGCTTCCAAGGCTGGTACTGCAACTCTGGCCAGTCAGTGTAGGGACTTCCTCAATAAAGTTGCTTTTTGCTAGCAACTTTCTTGCAGTGGGTTCTGTCACTCCATATGACTAGGTGGGCTTGGCCACCTGGATGGGGGTCTTACCACTACAGGTCCAGGAGTGTGGCCTAGTGGTAGAGTGTTTGCCTAGCATGCATGAAGCCCTGGGTTTGATTCCTTGGTACCACATACACAGAAAATAACTGGAAGAGGTGCTATGGCTCAAGTGGTAGAGCACTAGCCTTGAGAAAGCTCAAGGACATTGCCCAGCCCTTGAGTTCAAGCCCCAGGACTGGCAACCCTCCCCCCAAAACAGAAAACAAAATGACAATCTAAGATCTCAGATTCACCTTGTAGATTGAATCCCTGTCCTATTTCAAAAAAATCTGTCAAGGGGCCGGGAGTTTGGCCTAGTGGTTAAAGTGCTGGCCTAGCATGCATGAAGACCCGGGTTCGATTCCTTGGTACCACATACATAGGAAAAAGCTGGAAGTGGTAGAGGCTCAAGTGGTAGAGCTCTAGCCTTGAGAGAGTCCAAGGACAGTGCTCAGGCCCTGAGCTCAAGCCCAGGACTGGCAAAAAAAAAAAAATCTGTCAAATTTCCATTTCCCTGATGTTGTACTGTTTTCAAGATGTGTTGTATAAATTCTTGCCCCATATCATTACACTACACTTTAGAATGTGACTCTCTCTCTGATTTCTCTAGCCCATGTCACACCTTTATAACACTACCTTCTCAGAACTGACTCTTTCCCCCCAAATTCCCACAGTCCACATAATGTGACCCAAGTGACTTCCCCTAAAAATTTGTCTAAATTCCAGTCACACTTGTCCACAGCTGCTGCCTCCATTCCTGCTTGGAGCATCCCGGCAGGTTTGTTCCCCAATACAGTCTTGAGCCTGTAACAGTCGCTCACCTCTCATTTCTTAATATCACCCCCAATTAACCACCAAAAATCTGGACTCAAGTGTTAGGGCCCTAGCCTTGAATACAAAAAGCTCAGTGACAGTGTTCAGGCCCTGATTTCAAGCCCCTGCTCTTGAAAAGCTTTCCCCCTCCCTCCCCCCCAAGGCTAGTGCTCCACCACGAGAGCCACAGCTCCACTTCTGTCTTTTTGGCGTTTAATTGGAAATGAGTCTCAGGTACTTTTCTGTTTGGGTAAACTTCAAACCTCAATCCTTGACTTTCAGACTCCTGCGTTGCTATGATTGCAGGTGTGTCCTCAAGGGCATGTCCTAGTCCATGTCCTGGGGTGATCTAGGGGCCCAGTTCGCTCCCTGAGTTCCTTTCTCAGCTTTCTGACTGCCAGGACAGAAACCCTTGTGCTCCCCACCATGACAGATGGACACTTTAATAGTCAAAAATATTTCTTCCCCTGTAGCCATGTTCAGGTGCTCTGGGCCCAGTGATAGACGTAGCTATAGTACATTAGGTTATACGGAGGGGAGCAGCATCATTCACGTTCACCTGTGCTGTGACAACAGCTTTAAGTGATTATGTGGCCCCCAGTTCTCTGCACACGTTTCCTTTTCCAGACGGTGGGCCGCGTGTGTCAGGGGGAGGCAGAGGATCTGTCTTCATCTCCGGGCGCTCAGCCCGTCTACCTGCTCCTGGTCTGGGCCTTCGCTCCCACAAGGTGGGTCAGCCTGAGGGATGGGACTATGGGAAGGGCGGGGAGGGGGAGGGGCAAAGGCCAGTATCGCGAGAGGCCGTGGTCTCGCGGGGGCGTGGCTCGCCCGGATCGACCGTTATTTTGGCGGCTGACGGTTAAGCTGCCAGCCGCCCTCCGAAGACAGAGTGGCGCCGTTTCCCGCCTTTTGTGAGGCGCCAAGGCGAGGCTCGCAGGTCGAGGCTCGCGCGGTTCGCTCGTGTCCCGGTAGAGGGCAGCCCGCGCGGCCACCGCGCCGTGCTTTCCCGCTTGTTCTTCGAAGGTGAGGGGCAGGTGTCTGAGTTCCTTTCGCCAAGATGGAATCCTGAGCGGGGAGGCCGGGGCGGCGGCACGAGGGCGGCAGCGGCCACGGCGGGAGGCGGTCCCGGGGCGTGCAGGCGGGCCTCGAGGGTGGCGGCTTCGGCGAGGCCCCACACCCTGCGCGGCGGGCGCATGGCTTGGGCCCCGGCAGAATGGCGGCGGGTGTGTGCGGGCCCCCCGGGGAGCTGCGGCGCACGGGGGCGGGGCGGGGGGAGGCGCGGCTGGGAGCCCGGGGGACGCGGAGGGCCCACGGGGGGCCCGGGGCCTGCGGGCGGGGGCCGGGCTCGGGGGGCACCCGAACGCCCTGCGACGGCTCGGTCCTTCTCTTAAAGAGCATCAGCGTTGTATTGCGGTTGCACTGAAACGCTTTCCACTGCTCCCCTCACCCCCACCCCGCTCCGGGGCCAATAGATAATTTGCAGCGCCAGAGAGAAAATGGAAAAGCAAAAGCCCTTTAAGCTGTTTGTGCCGCCAAGACTAAGCAGCAGTCAGGTGTCAGCCGTGAAGCCCCAGACTTCGGGTGGAGAGTCCAGTTTCTTCAAGGTAAGTATGTGACCCTCTCTTCTTCCCTCTTTCTCCCCCCACCCCTTGTTCAGGCGTGGGGCTTCTCAGGGCGTCAGTGCTTTCCTCTAGCTTCTTTTGGTCAAGGCCATCAGCTCCGATTCTGGTTTTCAGATGGTTAATTGGAGGTGAGAGTCTTGAGGGACCCTCCTGCTTAGGCTGGCTTTCTACTGTCCTTTTCAGATTTCAGTCTCCGGAGTAGCTAGTATTACAGGTGTGAGCCACTGGCTTTCATAATCCCCCCCCCCAATAAACAATGGTTTACTCGAGGATTTTGAATTACATCATTGTGTTGCACTGCTGAGTCTTACTGTGTGTACATATCATTTACTTTTCTTTCTTTCTTTCTTTTTTTTAAGCATAGTAGCGATCAGTGGGAACTCTGTATATTATAGCAGGACTTGTTGCTTAAATACATCTTCTTTCTTTAGAAGATTTGACGCCATTTATAAGATAGATAAGGTAGTCAAATATAAATCAGGCAAATTTCCAAAGAATTGGACAAACACTGACATATGGGCAGTAATTAATGTTCTGAGTGAGTTTCAAGTTTTGCCCAGAGTTTCTTGGTGGACAACAAAAGAGGAAAATGACCTTACAAAGGTGAAGCTTTTACCAAGTTTCTCAGGTGAAACAAAGCTTTTGATACCACTGATTATTTATTTTTGCCAGTCCAGGGCCTTGAGCTCAGGGCCTGGGCACTGTCCTTGGGCTTTCTCAAGGCTAGAACTCTTAACACTTGAACCACAGCACCACTTTTGGCTTTTTTCTATGTATGTGGTACAGAGGAATTGAACCCAGACCTTTGTGCATGATAGGCACATTCTCCACCACTAGGCCAAACTTCTGGGCCCTGACACTGATTTATTTAAAAAAAAAAATCCTTGTGGGCTACTTTAGTAGAATAATGCAATTTTTTGTTTGCACTGTGTGTTGGTCCTGGAGCTTTAATTCAGGGCCAGGGCACTGTCTTTGAGCTTTTTTCTCAAGGCACTTCCCTACTATTTGAGCCACAGCACACTGACTTTTCCTTCCCAGGCTGTCTTGGAACTGTGATTCTCAGAAATTTTCAGTCACCTGAGTTGCTGTAATTACAGGTGTGAGCCACCAGCAATATTTTAATTTATACATTGTAGAATTTTTTTAAGTCAGTGCTGTAGCCAAGACAATACTAAAATATATATTCATAGCTGGGTGTAGTAACACAAAACTATAATCCTACCACAAGGGAAGCAAAACCAGAGGATCTTAAGTTTCAGACCAGCTAGACTGCATAAGAAATTCTTGTCTTTACCACACTCCAGTGAAAAACAACGGAAAAAAATGCTACTAAATGGGGCTGGGAGTTTGGCCTAGTGGTAGAGTGCTTGCCTAGCATGCACGAAGACCCAGGTGTGATTCCTCGGTACCATATACATAGAAAAAAGCGGGAAATGGTGCTGAGGCTCAAGGGGTAGAGCTCTAGCCTTGAGAAAGTCCAAGGACAGTGCTCAGGCCCTGAGCTCAAGCCCTCCAGGAATGGCAAAAAAAAATGCTACTAAATGAGGACAATTTTTCATTTGAGGGGAAGATCACAAGGAAATCTAAGGAAACAACTATATGTTTTATACTAGTAACTAGTAAAATTATTTTTGGATACCTACAGCGTTTGTGTTAAATAATTTATATATATATATAGTCTAGATTCATTTTAGTAGTGAATATTCTTTTTTCTTTTTATTTATATTGTTTTATTCTTTTTTTCATATAATTTTTATTGTAATTATTAGAAGGGTTACATTACATTCACCGGATAGAAGGTGCATTACTTCACACACATTGATACCCTTTCTCATGTTTTGGTCCCCAAGTAGTGAATATTCTTAAACTTTATTTTAACCTGCTTTATTTGCCTCTCAAAATAGTGTGTTGTGGAATTGTTTAAGTGTAACTGGAATCTGTTTTCTAGGCAGGTGCTATGCTTCTAGCAATTTTTATTTGGCTATGTCTGAAATAGTGTCTCTATTTGTGTGTTGGCCTGAACTGTGTGTACCTGGGGATGGCAGGTGCATGCCACTAAGCTCCACCTTTAGTTGAGAACATATTTTGCCTAGATGTGCCTCAAACAGTGATTCCCTCATTTCAAGTAGCTACTGTATATACAGTAAAGGCCTTAAAATTATAGTGGCATCTTTAAGCAGATAAGTATAAACATGTTCAGGTGTTACACTGCTGTGTTTTCAGGTAGTTTGGAACAATATATTAAAGAACTTTATATTTCCAGAATTTCAACAAATGTATTGAAGATGAATTTGGTTTTCCATTTGCAATGGGCAATATCTCCAAAAACGTGAAAAACATTGATTCAGGTAAAGGCTTTAGAGAAGCAATATATTTGTTTACATAGAAATCATCTTATTATGTTCTTTGCTATTTATTGAGAACAAAGTAAGAATGATGTTCTGGACTTAAAACTAGACACAATTATACAAAAATCAAATATTGGCATATTTAATAGCAGTTATTTCTTATGTTGCAGATCCTGCTTTACAAAAACTTAATCTTTTGCCTATTCTTGAGAAGGTCAGTTCAACATAGAGTATGTAGGTATGATTGTTTATGTGAAGAAAACAAAAATCTTAATTGTTGCATTTTTTGGTCTAGTAGTCTTATGTATTTTGCTCTTATTTGGAAAGTCTTACATATATTTTCTTATAGAAAACACTAATTATTTTAGGTTGATAATTCTGGAAGTTGTCACTACCAGGAAGGACTCAAAGACTCTGATTTTGAGGTCAGATTTCCTATTCTTAATTTTATCATATGTGGAAAGTGAATATAGAATATATGTCTTTTTCAAACTTCTAAAGGATTATTTGGGTAGTTAAAAAATACATTCTTTTAAATGTTTTATTTCTTCTTTCTTTTTTTTTTTTTTTTTTTTTTTGCAGTGCTAGGGATTGAAGCCAGGGACTTGAACCTGGTAGACAAGAGTTCTCCTACGGAGAACTTTTTTTTTCTTTTCAGGTTGCTGGAGCATTAGACCTCTATGTTTTTTCTTGGCTATATAAGCTTCCATTTCTTTGGGGGCAACTTAGTTTTAAGCCATCAAACTCAGAAATAGAAAAATGGAGATGAATACACTATATGGAAAGGTTGAAAAGCCAGTATTTTATTAAATATTCTTTTTTTTTTTTTTTTGGTGGGTCTTGAGGCTTTAACTCTGGGCCTGAGTGCTGTCCCTGAGCTCTTCAGCTCAAAGCCACCACCCTGCCCTTGAAGAAAAATTTCATAGCCTGATAAAGTGTTAAATGTTTATTGCCCTGGCTAATAAAGTATAACTGAATTTTAAATTTTGAAATCTATTAATATTTTGATAACAAAATACTACCACAAGGCAGAAATCAGTGTACTTGAAAAAAAAATAGGGATTGGAGTGGAAGCTCAGTGACAGATAGAGCTCTTGTGTTATATCCCAGTACTGCAAAAGCACACAGTGAACATTCAAAATAACATGCCCTTCCTTCCCCTTACCCAAACCCAAGAAAACCCTCTGGCCTTTACAGTATAAAGTGAATCAAAGAAAAGCATGAAGTCTGAATAAAAGCTTAGTCTCAGTGAAAGTTTTATTTGGTGTTCGTTATTTTTTCTTTAAATTTTATATCCTTCTTTCTAAGTGAATGAATGAATGAATGTTTTGAAACTGTTGTTAAAACTTAACAGATGGGGGGGCCAGGAGTTTGGCCTAGTAGTGGAGTGCTTGCCTAGCACGTTCCTCGGTGCCACATACTTAGAAAAAGCCAGAAATGGTGTTGTGGCTCAAGTGGTAGAGCTCTCTAGCCTTGAGAAGAAAGCCCAAGGACAGTGCTCAGGCCCTGAGCTGAAGCCCCAGGCAAAAACAAACAAGCAACAACAAAGACCTTAACAGATGTCTTGCAGGGTAGGGTGATTTAGTAGTACTCCTCCCCTCCCACCACCCCTCCCACCACACACCATATTCTTCTATTGTCTGAAATGTTTCTAATTTTCAGTTAGGAATATTTTTAGTCATTTGGTTTTAATCAGTAAGGTACAAATTAATCCAGTGGCAAGTAGCTTTACTGGAGTAGCTAGTACCTCCTTAGAGTAAAAAGAGTTAATGTAGTTTTCATTATGCTGCTAGAGCCTAAGTGGATTAGAGAATTGGTCATCATTATCATAGGGTATTTTTGATAGGCAGTCGTAGTTTGATTTTATCAAAATACTGAAAAATTAACTTTGAAAAATCATTTAATAGAATTCAGAGCCAATGAGCAGACTGTATTCAAAATTGTACAAAGAAGCTGAAAAAATAAAAAAGTGGAAAGTGAATATAGAATCTGAATTGAAGCAAAAAGAAATGAAATTGCAAGAAAATAGGAAGATAATTGAAGCACAGCGAAAAGCCATTCAGGAACTACAGGTATAAAGAAATTTTGCATTGTAAATACAATAATATATTGCAAATATTATGAAGTATTTCAAGGAAAGTTAATCTTGTTTCTGTGCTAAGAATTTCTTTTGTGCTAGTTCTGGGACTTGAATTTGTGTTTGCTTAGCTTTTTTCCACTCATGGCTGGTAGTGCTCTATCATTTGGGCCATGTTTTCAGTTCCAGATTCCTTTACTGGTTAGTTGGAGATAAATTGGGTCCAGGATTTGTCTACCCAGGTTGGTGTCAAACCTCAAGATTCAGATTTCAGCCTCCTCAGTAGGTAGGATTATATGTGTAAGTTTCATGATAGGGATTTTGGAAATAATTTAATTTTAATTTTTGTGATTTGGGGGTTGGAACTTAATGCCTAGTACTTGACTTGAGTGATACCCTCAATCATTTTTGCCTTATTTTTCAGATAGTATCTTGCTCTTGGAATTTTTCTAGACCGACCACAATCATACTACTACACAGGTGGTGTTACAGATATGAAATACCATACCCAGCTTTAGATTTTGAAATAGGGTCTTGCTAATATTTTAGATGATCCTTGTACCTCTTTGTCTCAAGTAGTTTGGATTACAGGTATAAGGAACCACACCTAGCTATACAGATAGAGATTTTTTTTTGAACTCAGGACCTGAGCACTGTCCTTGAGCTTTCTGAAGGCTAAAGCTCTACCACTTGAGCCACATCACCATTTCTGTGGTACCAAGGAATTGAACCCTGGTCTTTGTGCATGCTAGACAAGCACTCTACCATTAGGTCAAACTCCCAGCCTCAGGATAGGGGTTTTAAGGTGTATTGATAGCTGTGATATCTTTAGGAATGGGAACAAGACAACTTGCATAAAACAAGGCAAAATGACTAGAGAAATAAGTTGTTTCATGTAAAGACTTAATTTATGGATAGTAATTTATTATTTAAATTTTTGTTATTGATACTTTATTTGATATAATTGCCTTGACATTATATCAGAATAGGTTACTAATGTATTTAACTTTGAGACTAGTTAACTAGTGAGAAAACGAGCTAAATTTAGATAAATATCACTTCAAAGTAATTAGTGGAGATAATATTGCACTAAAATTGTTGATCGGAACTTATATGATCAGTCAGCAAATTTTAGACTGAAGCAGTGTATCCATATTTCTACGGCATATCCATATTCTTTTATTATCATAGTGATGTATAGAGGGGTTACAGTTACATTCTTAAGGTAGTGGGTACATTACTTCTTGAACAATGTTACCCTTTCCCATATTTTTCTCCCACTTTCTCTCCCTTCACCCCTCCCAAGTTGTAGAGTTCATTTACAACTTACTGTCTTGTGAATATCGCTGGAATGGTATATTCACATGCTGTGACCTAAAGGTTTCTTTTGTACAGAAAGAATTCTTGTGTAAACTATTGCAGTATACAAAGAATGCTGCTTAATGACTGTGCTTGTTTATGTTGCTAAGCAAAATGTGAACTAATCTTCTGTTTTTACAAATTAGTTTGAAAATGAAAAAGTAAGCTTGAAATTAGAAGAAGAAATTCAAGAAAATAAAGATTTAATAAAAGAGTAAGTAATAATTATTTGTAAACTTATTTTTATTTTATATTTATTGAAGTGGTTTCCAAAAATTTATTGAGCACTTTCTATTATATACTGCCAATAATTTCTACTTGAGTGCTGTAGAGAAAGGAGGATATACCCCTTCTATATTCCTGGATTTGGCAAACTGGTCATTTTAAAATGTGAGGGAGAGTCATTGCTTAATATAAAAAAGATGGGTGAAGGTGATATTCTTGACATGACTGAAAAAAATCTGGAAATTCCTAATGTCCTGAGTATTAATAATAAAGCTTAAAAATGCTTTTATAGGGGCTGGGAGTTTGGCCTAGTGGTAGAGTGCTTGCCTAGCATGCACAAAGACCTGTGTTTGATTCCTCGGTACCACATACATAGAAAAAAGTCAGAAGTGGCGCTGTGGCCTTGAGAAAATCCAAGAACAGTGCCTGTTGTTGCCAAAGTAACCACTCATTTCCCATAAAAATTTGAAAATTATAATCTTATGTACTGTAAATTTGTCAATTTACTTACATATATCTATATAATATAGTTGTATATTATACATTAAAATTTATGTATATATACTAATTTATAACTATATTATATAACAATATATAATGCTATATATAATATGGAAGTATATATAATATTGAATTTAATAGAATTATATATTATATATATAATATAGAACATGTTATATATAATGCATATAACAATATACTAATGGCATGTGTTATATTCTTATAATATATCATAACAGTATTCTTATATAATAAAGAATAGGCACTAAACAATAATATGTAATAAAGTATCTGTACATATACAATATATGAAAAATATATACATAAGTATATATATAAGTAACTAAATAAAATACAAAATTATGTACATTGTTATATGTAATGTACATAATGTATTTATGTATATTATGTAGATATATAGCATTATTTATAGTATATTTGTGTATATATATCAGTAACTTCAACACGAAAACCAGAGGTTTAATATTTATACAATTAATTCCTCCTCAAGAAGTTATCTTATGGGCCGGGATTGTGGCCTAAAATCCATGAAGCTCTGGTTCAATTCCTTGGTACCATATACACAAAAAAGCCAGAAGTGGTGCTATGGTTCAACTGGAAGAGTGCTAGCCATGAGAACACTCAAGGACAGTGCCCAGGTCCTGAGTTCAAGCCCCAGGACTGGCAAAAAAGTGATATTATTATTATTATTATTTGAAAGTTACCCAGCTAGCTGGGCAAGCGGTGGCTCACGCCTGTAATCTTAGCTACTCAGGAGGCTGCGATCTGAGGATCAAGGTTCAAAGCCAGCATGAGCACTAAAGTCTGTGAAATTCTTATCTCTAATTCATCACTAGAAAACCAGAAGTGACCCTGTGGCTCAAGGGGTAGGGCAGTAGCCTTGAGTTGAAGAGCTGACTCAAGGCCTAGGTCCAGAGTTAAAGCCCCACAGACAAAAGAAAAAAAGTTAGACATCTAAAACATCTTTGGATAATAGTAAAAGAAAAATTAAGCTCTCTCTTTTCACTATTTCACCTTAGCCATATCTGGAAAGTTTATTGATAATAATTTGAGTAGAGAATTATTTTTCTTTATTTTTCTTATTATTTTTTGTCTGTCATTAGACTTGAACTCTGTGCCTGGGAGCTGTCCCTGAACTCCTCAGCTCAAAGGCTACTGCCCTACCACCTGGGCTACAGCAGTCACTTCCAGTTTTCTGGTGATTAATTGGAGATAAGAGTCTCACGGACTTTAGTGGGTGGGTTGGCCTTGAATGTGATCCTCAGATCTCGGCTTCCTGAGTAGGCAAGGATTACAGGTGTGAGCCACTGTGCCAGGCTTGAGTATATATTTCTTGGAGTTGTTACTTTTCCTTAAAAAGCACAACATTTACAAAATTATCTTTGCTAATACGCAGTCTGTTTTTCTTCATATGTGATGTGCTATTTACAAAATTTATGAAATAAAAATTGTAATAACTATAGTTTAATGACATGATTTTGCTTTGAGATTGATCAGCTTATACTTAGGCACAAATTTTTCTTATTTCAGGAATTATGCTACAAGGCATTTATGTAATCTACTCAAAGAAACCTGTTCTAGATCGTCAGAAAAGACAAAAAAATGTAAATACCTTTCTTGTTCATATGGTTTTTAAAATTAATTTATTGTTCATTTAGTAGTGATGGCAGAAGAAGAATTTGGGACCCATTTTGATGTGAACACATTTTATTTGTCTTTAATGATTTCTTTGTATAAGAATTAGCTATATTTTCAGTTTCCTGAGTTCTGTTCTTCCTGAAAGCTCAAAACATTGTTGGAAAGACAATGTATTTGAAAAATTATATACTTAGCATTTGAAACTGCTTCTCATTTTAGTGAAAATGGTTTTTTGAATAATCTTCTATTTTAAGTAGGAGGAGATTGAGTGACAAGAAAGAATAAAGGCATTTGGTTATACCAAATGAGGTCCTATCTAGTGAGGAGGTGAAGATTGGGAGAGTTGAGTCTAAGGCTGGCCTTCAGCAAAAATAAGACCCATCCAAAAAAATAAAAGCAAAAAGAGCTTCATGCTTTGAGACGAGTTCAAACCAAACCCTAGGACCAACTCCCTGCCACACACAAAAATGAATGGCTATGCTGAAGGTATGGTATAGCCATATACTGTAAAATAATGACATTTGGTCAACAGTGGATGCCATATGTGATGTTGGGCCCATAAATTTATAATGGAACTAAAAAATTGTTATCGCTTGCTGATATGGTGTAATCTGTCGGCAATGTATCATTTGTGTTTGGGGAGATTGGTATAAATAAAACTACTATCAATTGTTTTGAAATACAACACATCTTGGGTCAGGAGTTTGGCCTAATGGTAGAATGCTTGCCTAGCATGCATGAAGACCTGGGTTTGATTCTTTGGTTACCACATACAAAGAAAAAGCCAGAAGTGTTGCTGTGACTCAAGTGGTAGAGCTCTAGCCTTGAGAAAGCCCAAGGACAGTACCTAGGTCCTGAGTTCAAGGCTCAGGACTGGAAAAAAAAATTAAGACATCTTACTCAGTAGATAATACTTAATAATAAATGTTATTGTTACTTGTTTCTTCTGCTTTAAAAATTATTTTTATCTTAAAGTAGTTGTACAAAGGAGTTACCATTCAACAAAATAGTATATGAATACAGTGAATATTTATCAGTGTCACTCATTTCATCATTCTCCTTCATCCCTCCCGAACCTACCTTTTTTCTCAATTTTGTAGAATATGCACTGAATTTCCTGACTGTATCCCTCCCAGGTGCCCTTCCCCTCCACGCTTCCTCTCTTGGTCTGCCCAGTCTCTTTGCTCCCATCCCTATTTATGAGTATTGGATTCCTGGTTTACCATGCATTTTTATCATTATTTTATTATATTCTATTTACTGCCTTTTTTTTTAATACTGGAAATTCAGTCCAGGGCCTTATGTATACTGGATATTGCCACTTGAGTAATACCCTCATACTTTTCTTTCTTTTTTCTTTTGTCAGTCATGGGGCTTGAACTCTGGGTTTGGGCATTGTCCCTGAGCTCTTCAGCTGAAGGCTACTGCCCTACCTCTAGACTCACAGTGCCACTTCTGCTTCTCTAGTGGTTAATTGGAGATAAGAGTCTCACCAACTTTAGTACCTGGGTTGGCTTTGAACCATGATCCTCACATCTCAGTCTCCTGAGTAGCTAGGATTACAGGTGTGAGCCACCCAACCTGGCTTTACCCCCATACTTTTCATTTGTACGTTTTTTTCCCTTTTTTTGGTGTGTTGCTAATTTTATTTACTTAGGCTAGTGACATTCAACTTGCATTTTTTTTCTTGGTAATTCATTAGAAATAAGTGTCTCTAGGACTTTCTTGCCCAGGATTGCTGGTGTGAGCCACTGTACCCTGCTTTGCTAGTGTTTTGTTGGAAATTTTTTTCCCCACCATTCCTGGCTTAAGCTTAGGGCCTGAGCATTGTCCTTGGAATTTCTCAAGGTTAGAGCTCTACCACTTGAGCTTCAGCACCACTTCTGGCTTTTTCCTATATATGTGGTACTGAGGAATCAAACCTGGGTCTTCGTGCATGCTAGGCAAGCACTTTACCACTAGGCCAAACTCCCGGCCTGTTGGAAATTTTTATATTTGTGTTCATCAGGGAATTTAATCTATAGTTTTGTTACTGTGTCTTTATCTGGTTGTGAAAACAATAATGCTGACTTTATAAATTAGTTTAAAGTTTCAACTTTTGAAATAATTGAAAAGGAATGGTATTTTGTGAAAGTTATACAAAATTTAGTAGCAAAGCCATATTTTTCCTTGGCTTTTCTTTTTGAGAGACAATTTTTTTATGTTTGAGATTTTTATTTTGCCAGTAGTGGGGTTTATAGCCATTTGATACTTTTTATAGCTAATTTAATTATATTCCTTGTGTTGTTCAGATTTTTTTTTTGCCAGTCCTGGGGCTTGAACTCAGGGCCTGGGCACTGTCCTTGGACATTTTTTGCTCAAAGCTAGTGCTCTCTGCCACTTATGCCACGGTACCATTTCTGGTCTTTTCTGTATATGTGGTGCTGAGGAATCAAACCCAGGGCTTTGTGCATGCCAGGCAAGCACTCTATCACTAGCACTCTACCACTAGGCTACACTCTTGGCCCTGTTGTACAAATTTTTATGTCTTATGCCTAGAACTTTGTTTCTTCTAACTTTTCCTATTGTTGGCATATATTTCACAGCAGTCCTCTAAAATATGGACGTGGTGTTCACGACTGACATAAAAAGTATAAAATATTTGTCTTTCTTTTCTTTTTAGAATAATGAAAGGTTAATACATTTTGTGTAGAAAACTTTTTCCATCATATATATATATATATATATATATATATATATATTGGTGCTAGTCCTGGGGTCTGGGTACTGTTTCTGAGCTTCTTGTGCTCATAGCTAATAGTACTCTACCATTTGATCTGAGATCCTCAGATCTCATCCTCCTGAGTAGTTAGGATTGCAGGTGTGAGCCATCAGAACCTGGGTTTGTATTGGATTTTAAGTCACTATTTTAATTTTGTTTGGCTCTCTATTATGTCTTCTACTAATTCTGAATTTGATTTATTATTTTTCTTTTCTTTTTTAATTTTTGCCAGTATTGAGGCTTGAACTTAGGGCTTGGGCACTGTCCTTGGGCTTTCTCAAAGCTAGTGCTCTACCACTTGAGCCACAGTGCCACTTCTGGCCTGTTCTGTGTATGTGGCACCGAGGAATCAAACCCAGGGATTTGAGCATGCTAGGCAAGCACTCAACCACTAGGCCACAGTCTCCGTCCTTAGTAATTTTTTTTTTTTTTGCCAAATCTATGTTATGTTTTCTTTCATTTTGTTTCAAAGAAGTATTTTTTTTTTTTTGGCCTGTCTTGGGCTTTCTCAAGGCTAGTACTCCACCACTTGAGCCATAGCACCACTTCTGCCTTTTTTTTGTGTATGTGGTACTGAGGACTTGAACCCAGGGCTAGGCAAGCACTCTATCACTAGGACACTCTCCCAGTCCTTCAAATAAATATCTTTTAATTTCCCCTTTTAAATTGTTGGTCACGGGAACCTCAGAGCTCAGCCTCCTGAGTAGCTGGGATTACAGCCATGACCTACCAGTGCCCAGCTTATTTTCTTTATTGGCCCGTTGGTCACTTAGGAGATGGTATTTAATTTCCATGTACTTTTTACAATTCCTTTAGTTTTTCCTGTTGGGTTTTTGTTTTATCCTATTGTAAGCATAACATGGTGTGTTGATTTTTGATAATGTCTTAACATGTGGCCTGTTCCTGAGAACGTTTTATGTGTTGATGATGAGAATGTATATTGTGTGGTCTAGTATAGCTCTGAAATTCTTTTTTTTCTAGCCCCTGTGCAGTGATGAAAGTGAAAGTGTTTTGTTAATATTCATATTAAATAACAATAACTTAATAATAATAATATTTATGGTGTTAGAGACTGAAGTCCTGGCAAGTTAATCTCTTCCTTTGAAAAGGAAGATAAAGGAGAGATTGACTTTTGTATCTTGCAACCTTGGTATATAGTTTCAGGAGTTGTTTTGTTAATTCTTTTGGATTTTGTTCATAAAAAATGTTACATGTTACCAAACAACGATTCTTTCTTCCTTCTCAGTTGTATATTATTTATTTTATTTTTTGATCATATTGCATTAACAAGGATATTTAGTGAATAATGAAAAACATCATTTTTCTTGCTGAACTCTGTGGAAAAGCCTTTTTGTTTCTTACCATTAAGTAACATGATAGTTATAGCTGTTCATCAGCAATTCTTTTTTTTTTTTTTTTTGGCTAGTCGTGGGCTTGAGCTCAGGGCCTGAGCACTGTCCTTGGATTTTCTCAAGGTTAGAGCTCTTCCACTTGAGCCTCAGCACCATTTCTGGCTTTTTTCTATGTATGTGGTACCGAGGAATCGAACCCGGGTTTTCGTGCATGCTAGGCAAGCACTCTACCACTAGGCCAAACTCCTGGCCCCATCAGTAATTCTTAACAAAGTTTTGGAAGTTATTTTCTATTCCTCCTTTTTTTCCTTATCATGAAAAGGTGCTGGATGTATTTATTTATTTGGTATTTTTGTGATACTGGAGATTGAATTTGATTTTTGTACATGCTAAGCACATACTCGTCATCACTTGAGTCATGACCCCAGTCAATTTTTGTCTTTTGTTTTTGAGATAGGGCCTTCCTAACTTGAAATCCTCTGCCTCTACCCCTTGAGCAGTGCTTATGCAGGTTTTCTTTGTTAGTTTATAGTGTGATGGAATGCAGTAATTAAAAATTTTTTACAATTACTTACACAAAGATATTTTAGTTATGTACAGAATGCAATCATTTTAAGTGATGAACTAACTTAAATACTTGGAATCTCAATTGGGTATGATGCATAATTATTTTTGTTTATTTATTTATTTATATTGTAATGTATAGGGGGGTTACAGTTATATTTGCCAGATAGAAGGTGCATTACTTCTCACACATCGATACCTCTTCTTATGTTTTTGTCCCCATTTCCCTCCACCCAGCATAATAATTATTATTTTTTTAATAAATTATTTAGCTTGGTTGGGCAGAGTGGCTTACGCCTATAATCCTAGCTACTCAGGAGGCTGAGATCTGAGGATGAAGGTTCAAATCCAGCCCAGGCACAAAAGGACCTGAGATTCTTATCTCCAATTAACCTCTAGAAAACAGGAAGTGGGTCTTGGCTCAAGAGTAGGGCAGTAGCCTTGAGCTGAAGAGCTCAGGGACAGCGCCCAGGCCAGGTTCAAGCCCCATGACCCACAAAGAAAGAAATTTAAAAAAATTATATAGTTTGATTTACTAATGTTTTGCAAAGGACTTTTACATCTCTTTTTCTTGGTATAGGGTAGTGTTGCTATTATAGATCGAATTATGATACATTTTCTTCACTTCTGTCTTGTAAAAAAATAGTTGAAAAATGGCATAATTTTTCCTTAAAAATTGGCAGACTATAGCAGTGAATTCATAAAGCATTGTATATTGCCTGAGTGTTATTAATATTGGTTAAATTTATTTAACAGCTTTAGGCCTGTTGTCTTTTTATGGGTTTTGGCAAATTTTTGGTAATTGTTTGAACTCATCAACATTGTCAGATTTGTGGGGATAGAGTTGTTTGTGATGTTCTGTTATTATCCTTTTAATATCCATGGAATCGCCAGTGATATTATTCTGTTTTTTTTTCTTTTTTTCTTTTTTTTGCCAGTCCTGGGCTTGAGCTCAGGGCCTGAGCACTGTCCTTGGAATTTCTCAAGGCTAGAGCTCTACCACTTGAGCCTCAGCACCACTTCCGGCTTTTTTCTATGTATGTGGTACCGAGGAATCGAACCTGGGTCTTCATGCACATGCTAGGCAAGCACTTTAACCACTAGGCCAAACTCCTGGCCCCTTCTTTTTCTTTTTCTTTTTTTTTTTTTTTTTGCCAGTCCTGGGCTTGAGCTCAGGGCCTGAGCACTGTCCTTAGGCTTTCTCAGGGCTTGAGCCTCAGCACCACTTCCAGATTTTTTTCTATGTATGTGGTACTGAAGAATAGAACCTGGTTCTTTGTGCATGCTAGGCAAGCACTCTACCACTCGGCCAAACTCCTGGCTCGATATTATTCTGTTTTTGTCTCTCATTTTTAATAACACCTATTAGTCATATAAGGGATTTCTTTTTGACATGTTATATATGCACATAATGTACCTTGTTTAAACTCACCCCTCCTTCACTCTCTTTCATTGCCTCTATTCTCTTCCCAGACCAAGCTTCCTTGGTCCATTTTCACAGGTATGCATGAAGTATTTTTACCATATTTACTCACTTTTACCTTCACCCTCTTAATTTGACCTTTCCCTCCCATAGTGCACACCCCCATAAGACTGTATTTTTAGACGTTAATTGTTCAAAGAAGTATTTCACACATGTGTATATGTATGAAATTTATAATCAGACTGACTCTTGCCTTACCCTCACACCCTCACTTTCCTTATCTTCCCATCTGATATTATTCAGCAAGATTTCAGTGCATTTTGTTAGTGACATCCCTTCTTTTTGAGCCTGCCAAAGTCTTACCTTTTTTTGTATGTGTGTCAATCCTGGGGCTGTAACTTAGGACCTGGGCACTGTCTCTGAGCTGCTTTGGTCAAGGCTTCTTGAGCCACAGTGCCATTTCAGATCTTACTGTTTATGTGGTACTGAGGAATTGAACCCAGGGCTTCATAAGTGCTAGGCAAATACTCTACCACTAAGCCACATTTCCAATCCCACCCTCCCTAATGTATCTTCATTTAGTTCAACATATGTAGTTTATGTAGTTAAAAATATTTTTTTTCACAGGGCTGGGAGTTTGGCGTAGTGGTAGAGTGCTTGCCTACCATCCATGAGAACCCAGGTTTGATTCCTCAGTACCATATACATAGAAAAAAAAAAGCCAGAAGTGGTACTGTGACTCAAGTGGTAGAGCTCTAGCCTTGAGAAAATCCAAGAACAGTGCTCAGGCCCTGAGTTTAAGGCCTAGGACTGGCAAAAAAATTTTTTTTTCCGTTTCTCCTGAGATGTCTTCCTTGACCTGTGCCTTATTTAGAAGTGTTTATATTTTGTGATTTTCCTAGCTATCTTTCTATTTTTTATAGTTTAAATTCACTGTGGTCTAAGAACAAACATTTGTATGGCCTCTGTTCATTTAAATCTATTTGGTGTGCTTTTTGCTACTGTCTTTTGGAAATGTTCCATGTGAATGTTATTGCTGAAATAGTCATAGATGTTCAGGTGACTGGTGGTGGTCAACTGTCCTTACTGATCTTTTTTTTTTTTTGATCAGTTTTGGGGCTTAAACTCTGGGCCTGGGAGCTGTCCCTGACCTCTTCAGCTCAAGGCTACCACCCTACCCCTGGAGCCACAGTGCCACTTTCAGTTTCCTGGTGGTTAACTGGAGATAGGAGTCTCATGGACTTCTGTGCCTGGGCTGGCTTTGAACTGCAGTCCTCAGATCTCAACCTCCTGAGTAGCTAGTATTACAGGCACAAACCACCAGCACCCAGCTTGTCCTTACTGATTTTATGACTGTTAGGTTTGTCCATTTTTATAGGGGGGATATTAAAATATCCAGCTACATTATTGGATTTATTTTCTTTACAATTATATCAATTTAAATATATTTATATGTTTCATTTCAATTAATATATGATCAAAGGCAGTTATATTTTAATTATCTCTATGTAGTTGTACAAAGGATTTGCCATTCATCAAAGTAGTTTATGAGTATAATGTGTCTTGATCAGCATTACCCTTTTTAACATTCATTTTTTTCTGTACCTGTTTCTCTACATCTCTAATTTTGAGAGTAGTTGATGGCTGTATAACATTTCTTTTTATATAGGGAACTTTTTAGTATGCTTGTTTATTTTTTTCTTTTGAAGTGTGTAATTTCTAAGCTACTTAAAGAGTGGATGGGACCAAAACTGCATTTAATGCTATTTTTAGAGTCAGAACTGAGTTAGATATCTCAGTGCCCCTTATTAACATAGAACTTAATTCATTTTTTCTATGCTATTTGAAATTTTAATATGCTATAATTTTTAAATTTAATTTTGAAGCTTTAAAATTAATTACAGATGAATATGAACGGGAAGAAACCAGGCAAGCTTATATGGATCTAAATAGCAACATTGAGGTAAATGTTAGTGAAAATCTAAATTGTTTAAACAGAAATTCTAAGCAATGCATGGTATAGCTAAAAAGGTATGGATACCATTTCTTGCCATAAGGATTGTTGCTTACTTGTTTGTATATGATTGAATCACTAGTAAAATTCTGAAGTTTCTGTATTTATTAATGTTTTGTCACAGTAGCTTTTTGCTTACATAGTAGTGATATAATTTAACTTACCAAATGTTTTGTCTTGATCATTACCTTATGACTTGTAACCATTTACTTGAAATATATAAAGAATTATTAATCTGCATTGGGTTCTTGCTTGGCTTTGTTTTCTGATGTCCTATCATTTTCCACTTTGCTTTTATCTAAAGTTATTTTTTGATTTTTTGTGTCTCAACTTTGCTAGGCACTTTCTGATCTTATTTTGTTGAATAAGTTCTGTTTTTCTGTATCTCTTTACCTCATTTAACTTAATGAAGATAATTTAAAACTACATAACCTTTATTTGATAATGTGTAATTAAATGAGTATATAGGGTGTATAGGCATTATTAGCAAACTATTTGTTCAGAGTTACAAGGTTTTCATTATTCATAATTTTGTGAATTTATATGTAAAGATTATATGTTAAAATATTAATATTTTTGATTTGAAGAAGTATATTTAAAAATCTGAGTATTAAAAGTTAAACTTTATATTCCAGAAAATGATAATAGCTTATGAGGAGCTTCGTGTGCAAGCAGAGAATTCCAGGAAGGAAATGCATTTGAAGTGTAGGAATCCTGCTTAATTTTTATATTATTCTCCTGTTTACATTTTTTCCTAGATTTTTACTTTTTTGTATCTTATTCTTCATAGTTTATTTTGTACTTTTTTTTGTAGCCCCTCAATGTCTTTGGAATTTGTCCGTGGTTAAAATACTAAAAGTAGTTTTAGCTTTGATGTGATTTTTTTCTCCATGGAATAAATTATATTAGAGTTTGTATTTATTTTTTGAAATGTGGTTTGTTTTTGATTTTATTTGCTAAAGTACACATCATAAACTATATCCAAATTTGCTTAGTATATTTAATTAAGTTGTATATGTGTATTATTATAAGAATGTGGGATATTATGTAAATTCATCATTTTGCTAAATGGCTAAGACAAAATAACTAGTTCATTAGGCAATTTAATATAGTTTTGAGATAAATAAGATAGATAATTTTTAAATTTTGTTTGTAATGAAAAAGTTATACAATTATGTTAATTATGTTATGGAATATTTTATTTTTAAAGTAAAGGAAAATTATGAAAAGATGCAACATCTTGAAGAAGAATATAAGAAGGATGTAAATGACAAAGAAAACCAGGTATTTAAAAAAACCCTCAACTTTATTTTGCTAATCCTGGGGCTGAAACTCAGTATCCAGGCGCTATCCCTGAGCTTAAAGCTCAAGGCTAGCACTCTGCCACTTGAACTACAGTGCTACTTCCAATGCTATTTCCTTTTCTGTTTATATGATACTGAATAAACGAACCCAGGGCTTCATGCATGCTAGGCAAACTCTGTACCACCAAGCCCCATTTCCAGCCCTTAACTATTTTTAAATTAATTTTTTATCAGTTAACATTTGTGTACATTTATGAGATACAACGTAATGTTTTGGTTTATGTACATATTGGGTAGTCAACTCAGGGTAATTAGCATACTCATGAAGTAAATTAAAAAATTAATCATTTAAAATTTTAAGTGGTAGTGCAAGGTGTTTCAATTCAACATACCAATTTGTGTGTAGTAATGTATCTTGGCCATTTTCATCAATCACTGACCTATCCCAATCCCATCTATCCCTTCATTTCCTAGTTCCATTTTCCTATTGAACAATTGACTATTATGTCTGTATGTGCCCACCAATTCTCTTTCCATTCATCCCTTTCTCTCCCCTTAATCCTCAGTCGCCTGATCTGTTTCAGCTTCTTGATACTCATTTTGTTAGACTGTCAGTTGTTCAAAGAGGATGGAAATCAAATTCACTCTTGTATATACCACAGTTTGAATGTATGTAATTGCATACGGCCATTTATACAGTTTCATATTTACATTTTAATCTAACTTTCACATTTGAGAAGAAATGTACCTTTTGTCTCAGAGCCTGACTTTACTCAACATAATTTTTTTGCATGTCTTATCATTTCATTGCAACTGACATTGTTGTATTCTTCCTGATACATGTTTTCCTGATCCATTCATTGTTTGTGAGGCATTGGAAATGTTTCTATACATTGGCTATGGTGATTAAAATAGCAAAGAACATGAGTTTGTTGGTGCCTTTATTGTATCGTGGCCTGCTTGAATTGTATCTTGGCCTGCTTTGGGCACTGTCCCTGAGCTCTTTCACTCAAGGGTTTTTTTTTTTTTTTTAACTGAATTTTGATGTGTTTATTTTTGTAGATCCTGTATTTTTTCTTCCTATCTTGTTAAGTTCTTTTGCTTTTTTTTTTAAATTTTTTTTTATTGTAATTAGTAAAAGGGTTACATGATATTTGCCAGATAGAAGGTGCATTAGTTCACATACATTGATACCCTTTCACATGTCTTGATACCCATTTCCCTCCCCCCCCACACTCCCCACCCGTCTTGGTTTTCCCCCCTTCCCTATCAAATTTCAAATATCCAAATACAAATAAATTCAATATATCAGATAACAAAGTGAGATACTATACCAATATGAGATAACCAAGGGACAACAAAGGAGATGAGAGACAACATAGTACATTAAGGACAATAATCATTCATTATATGGCTTTTGTTTCAATATCCTGGAGGTCCTTTCAATTAGCTTCACATTATATGGCCTTATGTATCAAGATTTTGCTCTATTGCAACTCTCTGCTAGTAGAGCCCAAGGTTTCTACTGATTATGAAGAATGAGGGAAACCATTAAGCCTAAGTTCCTTTGAGTCTGGCTTACTTCACTTAATATGATTTTTTCTAAGTCTTTCCATTTCCTAACAAATGGGGCGATGTCATTCTTTCTGACAGCAGCATAGAATTCCATTGTGTACAAATACCACAACTTGTTGATCCACTCATCAACTGAGGGACATCTAGGTTGGTTCCATATCTTTGCTATGGTGAATAGTGCTGCAATGAACATTGTTGTGCTAGTGGGTTTAGTATGTCCTTGTTTCTGGATGGTTGGGTAAATGCCAAGTAGGGGAATTGCTGGGTCATAGGGGAGTTCTATGTTTAGCCTTTTGAGGCACTGCCACACTGCTTTCCATAGTGGTTGAACGAGTTTGCACTCCCACCAACAGTGTAGTAGTGATCCCTCCTGGCCACATCCCCTCCAGCATCTGTTGTCATTCGTTTTCCTGATCCTGGCCATTCTAACTGGAGTGAGGTGGAATCTTAGAGTTGTTTTGATTTGCATTTCTTTTATGACCAGAGATGTTGAGCATTTCTTCATGTGTCTATAGGCCATTTTTGTTTCTTCTTCAGAGAAGACTCTCTTTAAGTCTTTGGCCCATTTTTTAATGGGATGGTTGTTACTTTGGAGATTAGTTTTGGAGTGATTCAATTTTTTGAGTTGTTGATATATTTTAGATATGAGGCCTTTCTCCGTTGTTTGGTTGGTGAAGATCTTCTCCCACTCTGTAGGCTTCCTGATTAGTTTACTAGCTATGTCCTTTGCCATACAAAAGCTCTGCAGTTTAATGCAGTCCCACTTATCCAGCCTTTCTCTGATTTGTTGTGATTCTTGGTCCTTATTAAGAAAGTTTCGACCTGTGCCAAGGAGGCCTAGTGTATCTCCTATTCCTTCCTGTAAAGTTTTCAGTGTGTCAGCTTTTACCTCCAGGTCTTTGATCCATTTGGAGTTAATTCTAGTGCAAGGTGACAAAGAAGGATCCAGCTTTAGTTTTCTGCAGGTGCTTAACCAGTTCTGCCAGCACAACTTGTTGAAGAGGCTGTCTTTCTTCCATTCTATTTTTTTGGCTCCCTTGTCAAAGATTAGGTGGCCATAGGTCTGTGGTTTAATATCTGGGTCCTCAGTTCTATTCCATTGGTCTTCAGGCCTGTTCTTGTGCCAGTACCAAGCTGTTTTGAGAATTATAGCTCTGTAATAGAGTCTAAAGTTTGGAATTGAAATTCCTCCAGCGCTGTTCTTTCTGCTAAGAAGTGTTTTTGCTATACAGGGTCTTTTATTATTCCATATGAAATTTTGGATTGCCTCTTCTATTTCTTTAAAGAATGACATTGGGATGTTGATGGGTATTGCATTGAATTTGTAGATAGCTCTTGGCAAGATTGTCATTTTCACAATGTTGATTCTTCCAATCCAGGAGCATGGGAGGTTTTCCCATTTCCTTAGTTCTGCTTTAATTTCCTTTTTTAGGGTTTTAAAGTTTTCGTCAAAAAGGTCCTTTACATTCTTAGTTAAGCTAATTCCTAGGTACTTTATTTTCTTTGAGGCTATTGTGAAAGGAGTTTCTTTCCTGATTATTGCCTCGTTCCTCTCACTGTTGGTGTAAAGGAAGGCAGTTGATTTTTGAGGGTTGATTTTATAGCCTGCTACTCTTCCAAAGCTTTGAATCAGCTCAAGGAGCTTGGGAGTGGAGTCTATAGGATTCTTTAAATACAGAATCATGTCATCTGCAAAGAGGGATAGTTTTATTTCCTCTTTCCCTACTTGGATCCCCTTTATGCTTGCTTCTTGCCTTATTGCACTGGCTAGGAATTCTAGTACTATGTTAAAGAGGAGTGGAGAGAGTGGGCATCCTTGTCTCGTTCCTGATTTTAGAGGGAATGACTTTGAACCACAGTGCCACTTCCAGTTTTCTGGTGATGAATTGGAGATAAGATACAGACTTACTTGCCCAAACTGGCTTTGAATCAGGATTCTCAGATCTTAGCCTCCTGAGTTGCTAGGATTATGGGCCTGAGCCACCAGCACCTGGGATTTGCAGATTTGATAAATGCCCAAGAGTGATATTGCTGGGTCATAGAGTAGTTCTAATTTTAGTTTAATTTTTATTTTTTTAATTTTTTTTTGCATTTTTTATTGTAATTAGTAAAAGGGTTACATGATATTTGCCAGATAGAAGGTGCATTAATTCACGTACATTGATACCCTTTCACATGTCTTGGTACCCATTTCCCTCCCCCCCCACACCCCTCACCCGTCTTGGTATTCCCCCCTTCCCTATCAAATTTCAAATAACCAAATACAAATAAATTCAATATATCAGATAACAAAGTGAGATACTATAACAATATGAGATAACCAAGGGACAGCAAAGGAGATGAGAGACAACATAGTACATTAAGGACAACAATCATTCGTTATATGGCTTTTGTTTCAATATCCTGGAGGTCCTTTCAATTAGCTTCATGCTATATGGCCTTATGTATCAAGGTTTTGCTCTATTGCAGATCTCTGCTAGTAGAGCCCAAGGTTTCTACTGATTATGAAGAATGAGGGAAACCATTGAGCCTAAGTTCCTTTGAGTCTGGCTTACTTCACTTAATATGATTTTTTCTAAGTCTTTCCATTTCCTAACAAAGTTTAATTTTTAAATTGTTACTATAAAGGTAATTTCAGAAGGGTTACAGTTACATAAGTTAAGTAAAGAATACATTTCATTTTGGACAGTTTCACCCCATCTCTTGCTCTCTCCCAATTTTTCCCTCCCATCCTCACCCACAATTTGTATAGTTCATTTTCAACATAGTGTCTAGTGAGTACCACTACTGCATTTGCTTATTCTGTATCCCTCTATTTCTGTGTCTCTTCTCTTCTTATACTCCCAAAGACATACAAACAAACAGAAGAGAAAAGATACGAGCCAAAAAAGAAAATCTTTCGTGTTTCTATTCTCTGGAGTTCATTTTGATAAATATTATTTATTTATTTGTTTATTTATTTTGTCAGTCCTGGGGCCCAGAGGTCTGGGCGTAGTCCCTGAGCTCTTCACCTTAAGACTAACATCCTACCCCTGGAGCCACAGCTCCACTCCCCATTTTCTAGTGGTTAATAAGAGTCTCATGGACTTTTAGTAAAGCCTGGGCTGGTTTTGACCCGACTACAAGCCTCAGATCTCAGCCTCCTGAGTAGCTAGGACTACAGATGTGAGCCACCAAGCCCGGCTTGATAAATACCCATAGGCACATAGGCATTGTGTTTTTCTGTTCCTCTTCAAGCAGTATCCTTCTCTTGTCTCACTTTGTGTGAATGCCTAGACTGCTGTGTAATTTATTGTGTCCTGGTATAGTTTAGATCTAGCTTCTTCATATGAGAGAAAAGATGTACTGTTTGTCTCTATGAGCTTGGGTTAACCCACCTAACATGATTTGTTCTAGGTCCATCCATTTTGTTGCAGATGGCATACTATTATTCTTTTCTAATGGCTATGTAAAATTCCATTGTATATAGGTACTGCATTTTTAGATCCATTCATGTGTTGTGGGGCATCAGGTCTGTTTCCACAACTTGGCTAATGTGAATAGTGCAGCAATGAATTTTAGTTAGTTTTTGTTGGTGGTGGTGGGTGGTGGTCATGGGGCTTGGACTCAGGGCCTGGGCGCTGTCCCTGAGCTCTTCAGCTCAAGGCTATCACCCTACCCTTGAGCCACACCACCACTTCTGCTTTTCTAGTGGTTAATTGGAGATAAGAATCTCTGGGTCTTAAGTGCTGGGGCTAGCTTTGAACCTTGATCCTCAGATCTCAGCCTCCTGAGTAGCGAGGATTATAGGCGTGAGCCACCATGCCCAGCTGAATCTTAGGTCTTTTTTGATATCTCCAGTTTTTCATAATGGTTGCAGTAATTTATTCTTACTGACAGTGTGTTGTTTTTTTTCTCTCTACATTTTTGCCAGCATTTGTCATTTGTATTCTTAATGATGGCCATTCTAACTGGAAATGGAATCCTAGTATTATTTTGATTTGCATTATTTATGGTTATGTTGAGTATTTCTTCATGTATGTATTGGCCATTTGTACTATTTATTTGTTTATTTTCATTTGTACTATTTATGAGAAATATGTGTGTAACTCCTTTATCCTTCTATTCATTGGGTTATGAAATTTTTAATGTTTTAATTTTCTGAGCCCCTTGATATTCTGGTTTTTAAACCTTCATTAGACCTACAGCTGGCAAAGATTTCCCATTCTTCAGGCTGGCTGGCCAGCCTGCCTGCCTGCCCCTTCCCTCCCTCCCTCTCTCCCTTCTTCTCTTTTCTTTCTTTCTCCCGGCCCCCATTTCTTAATAGTAGGTATATCCAAATTGTGCTCACTGTTCTTTATTTCCCCATTAATGGGGCTAGAACTCAGGGCCTGGCACTGTCCTTGAGCTTTCTCAAGGCTAGTGCTCAAATCACTTGAGTCACAATACCACTTCCAGTCTTTTCTTTGTATGTGGTACAATGAATTGAACCTAAGGCTTTGTGCATGTTAGGCAAGCACTCTACCCTAGGCCATACTCTTGGCTACATATTCTTATATAATGATATTATTTTTGCTAACTCACGAAGTAGAGGTCCAAAAGAAATTTGATTTTCTAACTGTATAACAAATTTCTATGAGAGAGTTTTACTAATACACACATTCAAATTATAAGCCATTATACTAATCAATTTTTATTGACTCATATGCACTTACAGAATGCTAACCTTTTTGGTTTTTTATTCAGTGAATTTTCTTTAGTATTATCAGTTTATATTGCCGTTAAAATATATTACAAGAAATTTTCTTCAAACGAAGTCCTAATAAAATATATAATCATGGCCACTCAATTACCGTGCGTGTGTGTGTGTGTGTGTGTGTGTGCGTGCGCGTGCGTGTGCGTGCGTGTGTGCGCGCATGTGTGTGTGTGTGTGTGTGCGCGCGCGCTAGTTCTGGGGCGTAAAGTCAGGGCCTGAGCGCTTTCACTGAGCTTTTTTTCCCCTGACTAACACTCTGCCACTTGAGTCATAGCTCTACCCCTAGCTTTTTTGGTGATTAATTGGAGATAGCAATCTCATGGAGTTTTCTACCTAGTCTGGCTTCAAACTATAATCCTGAGATCTCAGCCTCCTGAGCAGTTAGGATTACAGGAATGAGCCACTGATGCCTGGATCCAGTTACTATTTTGTAGTTTATTTTGAAGTATGCTATATATATACTAATGAAAAGAAGGCAAGAGTTGCTAATTTCTATTAATATCACATAGTGGAAGACTTAAAATCGTAAATCTGTATTGACTGTCATTTGCAATTATATCAATTTCAGATTAACAGCATATCAGAGTGCTAGTCTCGTGCAAAAAGAATCTCAGGGACAGTGCTCCAGAACCGGCACAAAAATAAACGAAACAAAAGCCAACCAACTACACCAAAACAAAAAAAATAGAAGCTAAAAAGGCTTGAGGTTGGCCTAGGTGCTGTCCCTGAGCTCTTCAGCTCAAGGCTACCACCCTACTCTTGAGCCAAGTCCCACTTCCCGTTTTCTGGAGGTTAATTGGAGATAAGAGTCTCAGGTCCTTTTGTGCCCAGGCTGGCTTTGAACCTTGATCCTTAGATCTCAGCTTCCTGAGTAGCTAGTATTACAGGCATGAGCCACCGCGCCTGGCTAAGCTTACTAGTTTTGTGTATAGAACTTACACTTCTTCTTTCTTCCTCCTCCTCCTCCTTTTTCTTCTTCTTCTTCTTCTTCTTCTTCTTCTTCTTCTTCTTCTTCTTCTTCTTCCTCTTCTTCCTCCTCCTCCTCGTCCTCGTCCTCCTCCTCCTCGTCCTCCTCCTCCTCCTCCTCCTCCTCCTCCTCCTCCTCCTCCTCCTCCTCCTCGTCCTCCTCGTCCTCCTCGTCGTCGTCGTCCTCCTCCTCCTCCTCCTCCTCCTCCTCCTCCTCCTCCTCCTCCTCCTCCTCCTCCTCCTCCTCCTCTTCTTCTTCTTCTTCTTCTTCTTCTTCTTCTTCTTCTTCTTCTTCTTCTTCTTCCTCTTCTTGTGGAGACTCTTTAGTATTATTATTTGTTAGAATATATGTTGGGCTTTCCAAATTTCTGCCTGGGGATACTAAACTTGGCTCATGACATTTGAAGCTGACTTGGCAGAATAGGAAGAGCCAGCCTAGTCCCACTATTACCTATAATAACTTAAAAAATTTTTTTTTGTACCAGTCCTGGGGCTTGAACTCAGGGCTTGGGCACTGCCCTTGAGATCTGAGCCACAGCCCCTCTTCTGCTTTTTCTGTGTATGTGGTACCGAGGAAACAACCCAGAGCTTCCTGCATGGTAGGCAAGCACTCTATCACTAGGCCACCCTCCAGGCTCATGATAACTTTTTCGTTATATTCGTGTGTGTGTGTGTGTGTGTGTGTGTGTGTGTGTGTGTGTGTGTGTGTGTGTGTGTGTATGTGTGTATGTGTGTATGATGGGGCTTGAACTCTGGGCCTGGGCACTGTCTATGAGCTCCTCAGCTCAAGACTACTGCCCTACCCCTTGAGCCACAGCCCCACTTCCTGTTATCTGATGGTTAATTGGAGATAAGAGTCTCACAGACTTTAGAGCCCAGGCTGGCTTTGAACCAATATCCTCAGATCTCAGCCTCTTGAGAAGCTAGGATTATAGATGTGAGCTACCATTCCTGGTTCATTATATTCTTTCCCTATCCTTCCTCATGTCTGGAATGCCTGTGTTTACAAATTACTATTATTTTTTATGTGGTGCTGGAGATTGAACCTAACATTCTGCATATGCTGGGCAAGTAATTGCTCTACCAGTCTGTGTATTTCCAGTTTATTTTCTTTTTAGTTGATAGTCCTGTGTCTCTTGCAAAGACAGGAGCAGTGTTTTTTTTTTTTTTAAGATTTTATTAACATTGATTTTTTTACATCATATTTCAAATGCCATGTTTAATAGACAAGTATTCGAGAAGGGAATCTCTATATACAATCACTGGCACATAGATTTTAGAACATAATTAAAATTAAGCTGAGGGTTTATATGTCATAGATACATATTAATCTATGTAATAAAACACATGTCTCTAGAGTATATAGCCCATCATAGATGTTTATGTTTATGTAGTTATGTTTATATCTCCAAGACCATGTTCATAACCTTAGGTACTCAAATATTGAGTCGTTGCTCTTGTACTGTTTGGAGCTAATATCCACATATTAAGGATACCATGTGTCTTTTGTTTCTTTGATCTTGACTTACCTCATTCCACATGATTTGCTCTAGTTTCATCTACTTCCCAGCGAATGCCATTACTTTATCTTGTCTGTTGGCTATGTAGAATTCCATTGTATATATGTACCACATGTATTGGTATCCATTCATCTGCAGTAGGGCATCTGGGTTGTTTCGATCGCTTGGCTATTATGAATAGTGCAGAGATGAACATGGCTTAGCAGGTGTCCCTATCTCCTGGGTTGTAATGCTCAGGGTAGATGTCCAGGAGTGGTATGGCGGGATTGTAGGGAAGGTCTATTTTTAGTTCTTTAAGAAACCTCCAAACTGCCTTCCAGAGTGGCTGAACTAGTTTACATTCCCATCAGCAGTGTAGTAGGGTTCCCCTTTCTCCACAACCCTACCAGAATTTGTCGTTGTCTGAGTTCAGAATATAACCCTCTATACATTATCTTGATAATAAAAAATAAAACGAAATAAAGAGTAACAAAAAAAGAATATGGGCCATTCTAATTGGGTAAGGTGAGGCTTTTTAAAAAAAATTTGCATTTCCTTTATGGTCATGGATGATGTGCATTTTCATGTTCATTTTTTAACTATATTAGGAGTCTGGAGTGTTGAATGACCCTAGAGGAGTTTCACAGTTTTATTCTTTTTTTTTTTAAATAGACTTCATTTTCCTTATACTTCAGTCTTGTTTCACAGTATTGTCTATGTTACACAGTATTGTCTTTGATTCTTCCAATATACTGTAGTTCTTTGTTGTGAGTTATCTTGTATGTAATTTCTATTTTACTATATAGATTCTTTCTAATCCAAATTATTTTCCCTTCCTTCTAGCTGTTTTCCATCTTTACAATTTAATTTTTTTGTTAATTCTCCCAAGTGACTTAGGTGTTCATTTTCTTTTGCCTAAAACATTTTTTGTTCTATCATGAGTAATATTTAAGTGTAGCTATTTGTCTCTCAAACCAGGCTGTGACTTTTGTGAAGGTGAATTATATCTTCTGTATATTAATTCTTTATTATGGTTTCTATTTCTCAATTATATTTATTGATAAGTGAACCAGTAGATTTTATTATATAATCTTGGCAATATATTGAAATGCATAATATATGTTAGATATAACATGCCAGGTTTTTTTCATATATTTTTATTGTAATTAATAGAAGGGTTACATTATATTCACCTGATAGAAGGTGCATTACTTCACATACATTGATACCCTTTCTCATGTCTTGGTACCCATTTCCTTCCACCCACCCCCGCCACTCATCTTGTTTTCCTCCTTTCCCTATCCGACTTCAAATAATCAAATACACATATATACAATATATCAGATAACCAGGTGAGATACTGTAACAATATGAGATAACCAAGGGACAGCAAAAGAGATGAGAGATAACATAGTACATTAAGGACAACAATCATTCGTTATATGGCTTTTGTTTCTACATCCTGGAGGTCCTTTCATTTAGCGTCATTCTATATGGCCTCTAGTATCTAGGTTTTGTTCAATTGTAAATCTCTGCTAGGAGAGCCCAAGGTTTCTACTGATTATGACAAATGAGGGAAACCATTGAGCCTATGTTCCTTTGAGTCTGGCTTACTTCACTTAATATGATTTTTTCTAAGTCTTTCCATTTCCTTACAAATGGGGCAATGTCATTCTTTCTGACAGCAGCATAGAATTCCATTGTGTATTAATACCACATCTTGTTGATCCACTCATCAACTGAGGGACATCTGGGTTGGTTCCATATCTTTGATGTGGTAACTAGTACTGCAATGAACATTGTTGGTATGTCCATGTTTCTGGACGATTGGGTGAATGCCAAGGAGTGGAATTGCTGGGTCATAGTGGAGTTCTATGTTTAGTCTTTTGAGGAACTGCCATACTGCTTTCCATAGTGGTTGAACGAGTTTGCACTCCCACCAACAGTGTAGTAGTGATCCCTCCTGGCCACATCCCCTCCAGCATCTGTTGTTATTAGATTTCTTGATCCTGGCCATTCTAACTGGAGTGAGGTGTATGTAATCTTAGAGTTGTTTTGATTTGCATTTCTCTTATGGCCAGAGATGTCGAGCATTTCGTCATGTGTCTATATGTCATTCTTATTTCTTCTTCAGAGAAGACTCTTAAAATTTTTGGCCCATCTTTTAATGGGATGGTTGTTTCTTTGGAGATTAGTTTTGGAGTGATGTATTTTAGATAAGAGGCCTTTGTTTGTTGTATGGTTAGTGAAGATCTTCTCCTACTGTGTAGGCTTTCTAGTTAATTTGCTAGCTATGTCCTTTGCCATATAGAAGCTCTGCAGTTTAAAGCAGTCCCACTTATCCAGACTTTCTCTGATTTGTTGTGATTCTTGGTCCTTATCAAGAAAGTTCTGAGCCAAGGAGACCTAGTGTATCTCCTATTCATTCCTTGTAAAGTTTTCAGTGTATCTGTTTTTACCTTGAGGTCTTTGATCCATTTGGAGTTAATCCTAGTGCAGGGTGACAAAGAAGGACCCAACTTTAGTTTTCTGCAGATGCTTAACCGGTTCTGCCAGCACCACTTGTTGAAGAAGCTGTCTTTCTTCCATTCTATCTTTTTTCCTCCCTTATTAAAGATTATGTAGCCATAGGTCTGTGGTTTAATATCTGGGTCCTCAGTTCGATTCCATTGATCTTCAGGCCTGTTCTTGTTCATGAGAGTTTTTTTATTTGTTTATTCATTTGGTGAATGTTCATTATACAGCATGTATTATATGACATCTAAAAAGCTATATGAACAAGTATTTAACAGAATTATATATTATAGGAAATACTGAAAGTATAATATTTTTTAACTCTAATTTTTACAAAATACTTCATTTCAGGTATCGCTACTGTTGTTACAAATTACTGAAAAAGAAAAGAAAATCAAAGATCTAACATTTCTGCTGCAAGAATCCAGAGATAAAATTAATCAATTAGAGGAACAGACAAGTAAGAATTTATAAAGAAAATGTGACAGTGTGTCTCATGTATCGTTCCTTTTTAAACTAGTCCATACAGTTTTATTTTAGTATTTAATAAGTTTTAAATATAATCATGTGAAAGTCAAACTGCTAGCTAATCAGTGTGTAATGCCCATGTCTCAGGACGACCACCAGGGAGACCGAGAGCCAGACATTCCGAAATGCAAAAGCAAGGCTTTATTCAGGCGGGCACCATACAGTGGGAGCTTAGGAGGAGACCCTGAGCTGAATTTTTACAGGGCTTTTAAAGGCAAAGACCACAGATTTACATCAACACAGCAATCAGTGATTTGAGTAAGATGAGGTGGGGGTTAGGGCCATTTCAGGACAATGGAAGCTAATGAGAGGTTCCCATGCCAGTAGAGTCCTAATTAGCTGTCTGAGGATAGTTTTATGGCTTAGAAAACAAATGCCATCCCTTGAATTTACATGAATTCTGATTAATTTTAACACAGACAGGTCAGTTCCTGGGACTTAATGGCACCACAATTCTGTTTCTTTAATTTATGTGTACTTTTGGGTCACTCACAGTTTATATAGACAACAGATGGTTGCAGCTTCAGAATGGGGCGCTTTTTAGCTCCTCAAAAGTGCATGTATTTTCTTGTTATGTTCTAAGTCATAAGTTTAGAATACTCAATAGTATTACAATCCTTACCCTGAGTTGGATCAGCTAGGGAAAGGCATGATAGAATTACTTTTTTCCTTTCCCATACTTTAAACCTTCAGAGTTTATTCAGTGTGTTCCAAAAGGACATTAATTAATTTACAATTTTTTTTGTTAACACAAAATACACTATTGACTGATTGATTGTGGTGCTGGAGATTGAACCCAGGACCTTAAACATGCTATGCAAGTGTTCTACCACTGAGCTATATTTCAACAATTTTCTTTTTTTTTTTGAACAATTTTATATACTTAACCAAGAGTAATGTGATATTTTGGTTCATATACATACTGGGTTATGATCAATTCAGTTAACTGCCAATTCTGTCACTTTCGCAATTTGTTTATGAAAAGTTCTTTCAAATTCTTTCTTGTTCTTTGATACATTTCAGACATTACTTGGTACATATGGATTTTATTCTTTGGAGTAATTTTGTCTTAATATTATTGTCCTACAGTGATTTTCTGGTATTAATGGAGCTATGTGTATTTTTTCTGGCTTTGTTTTCTTGGACGAATACCTTGAAGTATAATTTTGGGATCATATATTAGTTGCATATTTACTTAAGAGCTTTATTCAGTTGTCTGTAACGTAGTCTCAGTAGGTATGTGTATCACCTGTTTGCATGAGACTTGAACTCTGGGCCTGGGCACTGTCCTGAGCTCTTCAGCTCAAAGCTACCACCCTACCCCTTGAGCCACAGTCCCACTTCCTGTTTTCTAGTGATTAATTGTCCTACATTCTTTAAGTCCTTTAGTGTCAGGGCTGGCTTTGAACAGAGATTCACAGATCTCAGTCTCCTGAATAGCTAGGATTAAAAGTGTGAGCCACTTTGTCCGGCTTATTTGCATCTTCTTAAGATTTTTGTGGCATCACTTTTAGCTGTTCTGATACATGTGAAGAGTCATCTCATGATTTTTTTGACTTGCCTGTTCATGATGGCTGATGATGTTGAATCTGTATTTTTTTCTCTGATGGAGTATCTCTTTATGTATTTTTTTTTCCCATATTCTTTTTTTTTTTTTTTTTGGATACTGGGGTGTGAACTCAGGACCAAGGTACTGTCTTTTGGCTTTTACAATTCAAGGCTGACAGCAAACCACTTGATTCACAGTTCTCCCACCACCTTTTTACTGGTTAATTGGAAGTAAGAGTCTTACAGACTTTCTTGCTTGTGATGGTTTTGAATCACACTTATCAGATCCCAGCCTCCCAAGGACCTAGGATTACAGATATGAACCACCAGCACTGGTTTCCAAAATATACTCTTAAAACAAATGAATCAGCCAGCTCATGCTGTATGTATGTCACAACTGGACAGTGATATAAAGCAAAATGAGGGATAATGATATGCAAGCAAAAATAAAGAGGAGTGGCACTATGGCTCAAAGTGGTAGAGCAGTAGCCTTGAGCTAAAAAGCTTAAGAACTGAGCCCACGCCCAGAGTTCAAGCCCCATGACTGACCAAAAAAAAAAAAAAAAAAAGAAGGGGGTGCCGGGAGTTTGGCCTAGTGGTAGAGTACTTGCTTAGGATGCATAAACACCCAGGTTCGATTCTTTGGTACCACATACATAGAAAAGCTGGAAGTGGTGCTGTGGCTCAAGTGATAGAGTTCTAGCCTTGAGAAAGCCCAAGGACAGTGCTCAAGCCCTGAGCTAACATCCCAGGACTGGCAAAAAAAAATAATAAAAGGCATATATATCTTTTTATGGAATATATTACAATTTTAACCTTTTAAAAACAACCATTTTGGTCTAAAGGCATGGCTCCAATGGTATACCATCTACCTAGCAATTGCAAAGCCCCAAATTCCAACCCCAGTACCAAAAAAATCATCTTGAATGTTTGAGAAAGAACCTTGTAAAGTTCATAAATGTTGATAATGACTAAAATTACTATGCCCGTGTGGACATTGGTCGATTATACCTGTAATTCTAGCTACTCAGGTGGCTCATGCCTGTAATCCTAGCTACTCAGGAGGCTGAGAGTTAAGGATTGTGGTTCAAAGCCAGCCCAGGCACTAAAGAACGTGAGACTTTTATCTCCAATTAAGCACCAGAAAATCAGAATTGATGCTATGGCTCCAGGGGTATGGCAGTAGCCTTGAGCTCAGGGACAGTGCCCCATGACTGACTAAAAAAAAAAAATTAGTTTTCTTGGTATTTGTTTTCTACTAAGAAATACCTATCTGTACATTTCTTTCTTACTTTCTTTCTTTTATTATTTTTTATTGTGATTAATAGAAGGGTTACATTATATTTACCAGATAGAAGGTGCATAACTTCACAAACATTGATACCCTTTCTCATGACATGGTCCCCATTTCCCTCCCACCCCCTATCTATAAATTTCTATTTTAGGATTACTGGATGAAAAATTAAAGGAATCAAATGAAAAGAAGCATTATTTGACATCAGAACTGGAAGATACTAAAATGTCTTTGCAAAGAAGTATGGTATGATTTAAGATCTTACTAATGTGTTGTAACAAATACTGCCAACAAATACTACATTCTAATACTATGTACAAGAATCCAGAGCTATAAGTAGAATATACTAGACGTCTCTTTATTAGTGATGTATAAAAACACATAAAAAGTTTAATTAATACACATGACTAGATTAAGTACCAAGAGGGTGATTCAGACTAGCTAAGTTTCATAGGAGATTTAAAAATTGAGTGAGCTCTATGGATTGAGAGGACTATTAAGTCTCAATGGAAGGATTTGTAACTGAAAGTAGAGGGTAGTGAGGCAGCAAATATACGAAAGCAGGTACAGTTAGCTTCTTTGTTTTGTACTTTATTTCATTTAGAGTTCTCAGAATGCTTTAAAAGAAGATTTACAGATAGCAACAAAAACAATACATCAGCTTAATGAAGAAAAAGAAGCTCAGATGGAAGAATTTAATAAAGCTAAAATTGCTCATTCGTTTTTGGTTGCTGAACTTAAAACTACAGTCTGCAAATTGGAGGAATTATTGAAAACAGAACAGCAAAGGTGCCAAAACTGAATAGCAGCTATTTGTAATATTCAGTGTCATTTCTGTTTATTGTCAGCCAATATGCAATTCTACAGTAACTAGTTTGCTAGCAAGTGTCACCTTCCTACATAAAGCTTGTATTGAGTAAGCATGAAAAGATATAAAAGTAGGCATTTGCTACCATAGTACCCATGAGTAATTTTCTTTTTTTTCATATTTTTTATTGTAATTAATAGAAGAGTTCCATTATATTCGCCAGATAGAAGGTACATTATTTTACCATGCCTAATTTTCTATAGAGTCAAGTTAAAAAGAAAAGTTCCTGGGCCAGATGTTTGGCCTAGTGATTTGCCTAGCATGCACGACTACCCAGCTTTGATTCCTCGGTACCACATACATAAAAAAAAGCCAGAAATGGTGTTGAAGCTCAAGTGGTAGAGCTCTAGCCTTGAGAAAGTCCCAGGACAGTGCTCAGGCCCTGAGCTCAAGCCCAGAACTGGCACACACACACATACACACAAAAAGTTCCTGAGTGTGATCCAGTGTGATTTTATTTATAGCGTGGGCTATTATTTGTTTCATAAGAGTAATTAATAGACTAGGAAATTTCTTTACTGGGGTTTGTAATGTCTCTGACTTAAAAATTTAGAAAATAAGCTGGGAGTTTGGCCTAGTGGTAGAGTGCTTGCATAGCATGCACAAAGACTGGGGTTTTATTCCACAGTACCACATACGTAGAAAAAGCCAGAAGTGGTGCTGTGGCTCAAGTGGTAGAGCTCTTGCCTTGAGAAAGCCTAAGGATCATGCCCAGGCCCTGAGTTCAAGCCCCAAGACTGACAAAAAATATTTAGAAAATATCCTGAGATAAAGTAGATTACTACTCTATAATTATTACTAACTGGAATAATTCATTCATTTGCATTTCATATAAACTCTTTATTTTTCATGACTTTCTATTAAGGAAATATTCATATTAAGATGCTTTATATAGGGTAATGAAAACAGGTTTTTGTCTCAAGAGAGAAATAAATCTACTTAGTACTTTTCTCTAATTGTTTATGCATAATGAGGGAAGAAAAGATAGGTGTGTGTGTGTGTGTGTGTGTGTGTGTGTGTGTGTGTGTTTCAATACTTGGCTAGTTTTTTTTTTCACTCAAGGTTGCCATTCTACCAATTGAGCTGGTATTTTGCTGGTTATAATGTAGGTAAGAGTTTCATGGTCTCTGTTCCAGCTGGCTTTGAACACTGATCCTCAGGTCTCAGGTTCTTGAGTAGCTAGGATTACCTGTGTGAGCCATTAGTGCTTGGGAAAATGTAGCTCTTTTAGCTATTCTCTTCTCCCTCTTTTACCCTCCTGTTCCTTCTGTCTTCCTTCCCACGTATCCTCTTTTCATCTTCCTCCCCATGTATCCTCCTTTCAGCTTCCTCCCTCTTCTTTCTGCTTCCTTTTCCTCCTTCCTTCTCTCCTTACCTTTTTTTCTCCCTCTCCCCTTTCTCCTCTTTTTTTTTTTTCTTGGCATTGCCAGAGATTGAACTCTGGGTCTCATGCTTGCTAATCAAGCATTACATTCTATATCTTTTTGCTGTCTGTGTTTATTAAAAAAAAAGTTGGAGCCAGGCACCAGTGGCTCATGCCTGTAATCTTAGCTACTCAGGAGGCTGAGATCTGAAGATAGCAGTTCATAGTCAGCCTGAGCACAATAATCTTATGAGACTCTTATCTCCAATAAACCACTAGAAAACTGGAAGTGGTTCTGTAGCTCAAGTGGTAAAGTGCTAGCCTTGAGCAGCAGGAGCTAAGGGACAGCGCCTACACTCAGAGTTCAAGTGTCAGGACTGGCAAAAAAAAAAATTCTTTTTCTTTTCTTTTCGCTTTTTTTTTTTTTTTGGTTAGTCTCATGCTTTTGCCTGGTTAGTTCACAGACTATGATCCTTCTATTTGAGCCTCCTAATATTGACATTAACTGCCATTCTTCACCCTCACCTTATATATTCTTGATTTACCTCCCTTGGCAATCTTCAGATTTTAAAATTGTGAAGTTACTTAGATTCATCTATTTCAGTTACCTTTGTTTAAGGAATTAGCAGGTAGACAAGTCAATAAAATTACATATGTTGTCTTTTCTCTAAGATATAATTTTGTGTAATAATATGCATTAATATGGTTTTCAGGTAAGAGACATTAGCTAGATTTTGAAGGTTTGTGTAGATGCAATTAACATAATTATGTATTTATAAGAATTATCTTTTTTAAAAATGTTATTCACGGGGCTAGTACTTAGTAAAATGTTTAATTACTAGGTATAAAGACAAGATATATCTTGAAGATACATCTTAAAATATATCAGTTGCCTCATTGTAACAGTTTTAGTAGATGAATTCTGACTGATTATTTTATATCTTAAACTAACAAGACTAGAAAAAATTGAAGATCAATTGAAAATGCTTACCATGGAGCTTCAGAAGAAATCAAGTGAACTGGGTAAGACATAGAGAATAACATGTACTTTGATCATATTAGTTATAAAAAATCGAATATGGGGCTGGGAGTGTGGCCTTGTGATAGAGCGCATGCCTAGTATGCGCAAAGCCCTGGGTTCAATTCCTTGGTACCACATACACAGAAAAAGCTAGATATGGCGCTGTGGCTCAAGTGGTAGAACACTAGTATTGAAAAAGCCCAAGGACAGTGCTCAGGCCCTGAGTTCAAGCCCCAGGAGTGGCAAAAAATTTTTTGAATATGGGATATTGAAAACTTATAAAAGACTGTTTTGTTTCATTATGTAGATATCTAGACACTTAAGTGTTGGGAGCCGAGTTTGGGGTCAGCAAGGCGCACCTAAGAGATGTTTGTATTTATTTATTGCTTTTTTATTTTTTTGCTAGTCGTGGGACTTGAACTCAGGGCCTGAGCACTATCCTTGGGCTTTTTTTTCCCCTCAAGGCTAGCACTCTGTCACTTGAGCCACAGCACAACTTCCAGCTTTTTCTATGTATGTGGTGCCGAGGAATCAAACTCCGGTCTTCGTGCACTCTACCACTAGGCCAAACTCCTAGCCCTGCTTCTTTCTTTCTTTCTTTTTTTTTTGTGCTACAGGGGTATTAATGCAGTCTAGTGCTTGTTAAGTAGGTGTTCTACCACGTAAGCTACACCTCTAATCTTTTTTACTACCATCCTGGACTGTGATCGTCTGTTTACATTTCTTAGTCATGTGCTACTTCTCCAAGCTTTTTTCTTCAGATGGAGGAGTATCACAGATATTTTTGCCTAGGGTGACCATGAACCATAATCCTCCTGATCTCAACCTCTTCAGTATTAGATTATAGTTATTATCCACTGTACCTAGTTCTTTCCCCTTATTTTAGTATTCAGAAGCCTTAGTAATTTTCAGTGAAAAGTGTCTGTTACATTTTAATTGATTTTTTTTTCATTTTATTGGCTTAATGCTCTGTAGTCCTGACTGGCCTCAAACTTGCAATCATCTTGCCTTTGCTTTTAATTGAATTTTTATGCTTGCTTAGTCATATTGGATTATGAGCTGTTTATTGGAAAATATGAAACTGTGTTATCAAAAGGTATTGTTAATATTCATTAATTTCATAGTTAAAAATGAAGTTGGGTAATTATTTCCTGAATTTTGAACCATGTAGTTAACTAATTCAAACAGCCTATTATAATTAATTTCTACAAATACAGGGAATTACAGATATTCAAAATGTTTTTCTAGTGTAATTGAAAGTGTTTTTATCAATTAAATTTCATGACTTGATAGACATTTTTCTAGAATATATTAATAATTTATAAGCTTATTAGCTCTTAATTCATGTATAATCAAAATAATTGCTACTATTGCATATATTTGGAGTGTTTGCTTAGCATTCAAAACTTGTTTGAATTCTTGGAACATATTTACACATTTTTTTTTTTGCCAGCCCTGGGGTTTGAACTCAGGGCCTAAGCATTGTCCTTGGCTTTCCTCAAGGCTAGTGCTCTACCACTTTAGCCACAGCACCATGTCAGTTTGAACTCAGAGCCTGGGTAGCTCTATTGAGCATCTTTTTGCTCAAGGCTAGCACTTTACCATGTTAGTCACAACTCCACTAATGGATTTAGTTTAGTTTAGTTTTAGGTTCTTTTTGTTGTTGTTTTTTAATTTAGTAGAGATAAGAGTTTCATAGCCCGGGTCCCATGGCTCACACCTGTAATCCTAGCTACACAAAGGCTGAGATCTGAGAATCTGCGTTCAAAGCCAGCCGGGCACTAAAGTTGGTGAGATTCTTATTTCCGATTAACCATCAGAAAACTGAAAGTAGTGGTGTGGCTCAAGGGGTAGACCTTGAGCTGAAGAGCTCATGGACAAATGCCTCCTGAGTAGCTAGGATTACAGGTGTGAACCACTGGTGTGTCTGGATTAGTCCTTAAGTTAAATAAAAATAAATTATTTTCATTTGAAATGAAACTTTTTGGTTAAATAAACTTGCAAGTGATTAGTTTTTCTCTTAGATTATGAATGGATATTTCATTTCATTGTTTTTTGTTTAAACTTCATGGACAGTACTACAAGTGAGGTTTTTTTTTTTTTTTTTTTTTTTTTTTTTTTTTTTGCCAGTCCCGGGGCATGAACTCAGGGCCTGAGCACTGTCTTTGCATTTTCTTAAGGCTAGAGCAATACCACTTGAACCATAGCACCACTTCCTGCTTTTTTCTATGTATGTGGTACCAAGGAATGAAATCCGAGTCTTCATGCATGCTAGGCAAGGTAGGCCAAGCTCCTGGCCCTACAAGTGTCTTTAAGTATATAGAGACTGAAAATTTCCAGCATTTTCGTTGTATTTTCAATACAACAAAACAATACTTCAGTTACTATACATATTCAGATTATTCATGGATATAATAGGGAACTTTGATAGGTAGTTTAAAATGTAAGAAAGAAAAAAGCAGGAGGTTTGGTTTGGAGAGACTTTTAAATTTATTAGCATAATGTCCTATTGTTAGAAGTATAGAAAAACATTGGAAAACACTTTTTTTAAGGTGGCAGGAAAGGTATCACAAAAGAAAGTAGGAGGGGCCAGGAGTTTGGCCTAGTGATAGAGTGCTTGCCTAGCATAGAGTGCTTGCCTAGCATGCACAGACTTGGGTTCGATTCCTTGGTACCACATACACAGAAAAAGCTGAAAGTGATGCTGTGGCTCAAATGGCAGAGCTGTACCCTTGAGAAAGCCCAAGGACAGTGTTCAGGCCCTGAGTTCAAGCGCTGGGATTGGCAAAATAAATAAGAAAGGACTTCAGGAAGAAACAGGAAATGCAAATAATCCAAGGTCTTCGTAAAGTAAAAAAAAAAAATAGTGTATTCTTAATATCAAATGTTTCCAAGCTTCATAATGTTAAAGACAGAAAATTACATTTCAAAATGGCTATTATTGATATTTGAGATTATAAATTTGTTAATATAATGGAGAGAGGCCATAGTTAATATAATTATGTTATGTTACTTATTTATTTATTTATTTATTTATTTGGTTTGTCACGGGGCTTGAACTTGGTCTGGGCACTGTCCCTGAGCTCTTCAGCTCAAGGCTACCACCTTACCCTTGAGCCAAGCCCCACTTCCTAGAGGTTAATTGGAGATAAGAGTCTCAGGTCCTTTTGTGCCCTGTTGGCTTTGAACCTTAATCCTCAGACCTCAGCCTCCTGAGTAGCTAGGATTACAGGTGTGAGCCACTGCCTGGCAATTATGTTATTTTTATTGATTTCATAGACATAGGTAGAAGAAAGACGTGCCCAATTGGAATTTGAAAATACGAGAAATCTGACAGCTTGAATGGGCAGATAGATTAATCAAATATTTTTGTTTTATATTCAAACAGGGTGTTAAGATGTAGTAGGAGAGATTAAAAGTTTTCCTACTTAAAGTTGATATATATTAGTAATAGCAACTAAAGTCTCAGAGAAAATGGGAGTATGAAATGCAAGATCCTTCAAGTTTGGAATGTAGGAGGCTAAGAGGCTAGTTTGATGAGTTGGAGGGTAAAGGCACATATTGACCACATTTTAATGTATTTTATAAAGCTCCATTGTCTTACTTTGCTTTATGAACTTTGAGCTCATTTGGCCATGGAGTTAACCGTATGGAAACATTACTATCAATATTCATCAGTTATAGTACTGAAGTTTTTTGAGACTGTATCTTACTATATATCTCAGCCAGGCTTCAAAGTCCTGATTCTTTCATCTTCATCCTCTGAATTCCAGGAACGCACCATTACTCTCAGCTATGCATTATTACTTTTGCACAATGGTTTTGAAGTTAGTATATGTTTCCTCTGGGCTTTACATGCTCTACTTATATTAATCTATTTCTTTTGCTTTTTCCCTTTCCGAGGACATGATTTCTTCTCTCAGAATTCCTACCCTTTTAATCCAGCCTTTAACATATTGATATTGTTTTTCTTATTTCAGAAGAAATGACTAAGTTTAGAACTAACAAAGAAGTAGAATTTGAAGAACTGAAAAAAATCTTGGTAAGTATATAGTTTTTCTGATTAATATATATTTCAATTACCTTCCAAAATAATGTTTAGTTCAGTGACTCTAGCCCTCAAAGTATGAATATTTCATACTAATTTTTTAGCTAAAATGTAAAATGTATTTGGTTTTAAACCTACAATTATACTGTATTAATTTTATTGCTTGTGGTTAATTGGGTCAAAATGTATAATGCTGGTGGTGCATTTAAATAATAGCTATGCTAGGTACCTGATATTCAGTAATTTTTAGTTGGTAATCAAAGTAGTGCTTAGTAGTGTAAAATATTACAAAGCTTTGTAAATAAGACAGCATTACATCACAAAAGTTAGTATTGATCTTTTTTTGTTATTGTTGAACTTTGAGTTCAAAATTTTTATTAATATGTTGGAGATAGGTACTAGTTTTACTTGGAGATAAAAAATATATTTCTAGTTGATTTATGAAGATTCAATTTTGAAAAAGATATGCAACATATAGATTCAGTGCCTATTTTTAGTATTCATGTAGTATAATGTTTAGTGAATTTGTAGGACAAGACTTCATTACATTTTTTTAATTTACTTATTTTTTGCCAGTCCTGGGCTTGAGCTCAGGGCCTGAGCACTGTTCTTGGACTTTTTCAAGGCTAGAGCTCTACCACTTGAGCCTCAGCACCACTTCCAGCTTTTTTCTGTGCATGTGGTACCAAGGAATCAAACTTGGGTCTTCGTGCATGCTATGCAAGTACTCTTACAGGTACTATACCACTAGGCCAAACTCCCTGCCCTCATTACAGTTTTATTAATTACAGTAGATATAGCACAGGCTGGAAAACTTTTTCATTGCTTCTTTCTTTCTTGCAGTGTTAGGGATCAAATTCAAGGCCTTGCATATACTAGACTAGTGTTCTACTCCTAGCCGAGCCAACATTTTCTGTAATTTACTAGAAATTATTATTGTTGTTGTTTGTGGGTTTCAACTCAAGGCCTGAATACAATTCCTGAGCTAGTGCTCTGCCACTTAAGTTACAGCAGCATTTCCAGTTTTCTGGTGGTTAATTGGAGATAAGAGTCTCATGGTCTTTCTTGCCTGGACTGGCTTTGAACTGCAGATCCTTGGATCAAGACTCTTTTGTTACTAGGGCTGTGTATGTGTTTTTTGTGTTAGTCAATATTTGTTGCTAAGATTTGTTTTGGCTCCAGTTTCAGTCCATGGTTGCTTGGTTTCTATTGATAAGGGATTGTGTTGAGACTGGACATCATGGCAGAAAAAGTGTGGTAAAGTTGCCTACCTTCTGACAGCTAGGAAACAACAACAAAAAGCACTTCCAAGCACTTCCTGTGTTCTAGTAGTTTAGTCAGTATGTACCCATCAGTGAATTTTCTAATTGATGAACATCACTATTTGGGAACCAAGTCTTCGATACATAGGCCCTTATGGTTAACATTTCATATTCAAATCATAGATTAGGTATTGAGACCAACTTCCCTATGGCTCATTTTGCTCAGGATTGCTTTGGCTATTTGGGATTTTTTTTGTGTTTCCATATGAATTGCAGGAATTTAAAAATTTTTTTGGTGAGGAATGTATTTTGATGAGATTTGTATTGATTCTGTGGATTACTTTGAGTACTTTGGCAATTTTAATTATATTTGTTCTATCAAACTTTATAAATACAAGACAGAGGTATTTACAATTTCTTGTTTCCATTTTTTTCCCTTAGTGTGTTATAATTTTCATAATAGCTGGGTGCTGATGATTCACACCTGAAATCCTAGCTACTCACCACTAAGATCTGGGGAATTCAGTTCAAAGCCAGCCTGGGCAGGAAAGTCTGTGACACTTTTCTCCAATTAACCAAAAAATTAGAAGTGACCCATGTTTTAAAGTGGTAGAACTTGAGCAAAAGAGTTCAGGAATAGCACCCAGGCTGAGTTCAAACCCTAGAACGGACAATTTTTTTTTTTCATAGTAGAGTTCTTTTTTTTTTTTTTTTTTTGCCAGTCCTGGGCTTGAGCTCAGGGCCTGAGCACTGTCCTTGGACTTTCTCAACGTTAGAGCTCTACCACTTGAGCCTCAGCACCACTTCTGGCTTTTTTCTATGTATGTGGTACTGAGGAATTGAACCTGGGTCTTCATGCATGCTAGGCAAGCACTTTAACCACTAGGCCAAACTCCTGGCCCCCAAAGTAGAGTTCTTGCACATACTTAGGTTTATTCTAAAGTATTTCTTTTTTGCCAGTCATGGGCCTTGAACTTGGGGCCTGAACACTATCCTTGGGCTTTTCTCAAGGCTAGAGCTCTACCACTGGAGCCACAACACCACTTCCAGCTTTTTCTATGTATGTGGTACCAAGGAATTGAACCTAGGTCTTCGTGCATGCTAGGCGGGCACTCTACCACTAGACCAAACTCCTGGCCTCTAAAGTATCTTTTTGTGTGACTATTGTGAGTGAGACTCACTCCTTCCTTCCTTCCTTCCTTCCTTCCTTCCTTCCTTCCTTCCTTCCTTCCTTCCTTTCTTCCTTCCTTCCTTCCTTCCGTCCTTCCTTCCTTTCGTCCTTCCTTCCTTCCTTTTTGTGGGTCCTGGGGCTTGAACTCTGGGCCTGAGTGCTGTCCTTGAGCTCTTTAGCTCAAGCCCTACTCTTTGAGCCCACAGCCCCACTTCCTGTTTTCTAAGTGATTAATTGGAGATAAGAGTCTCATGTTTTTTTTTTTCTTTTGAAGCTTTATACTTTATTTTTACTATTTTTTAATATATTTTTTATTGTAATTAATAGAAGGGTTACATGATATTTGCCAGATAAATGGTGCCTTAATTCCCACACAATGATACCCTTTCACATGTCATGGTCCCCATTTCCCTCCCCCTCTCCCCCACCCCTCATCTTGTTTTCCCCCATTCCCTATCCAGTTTCAGATAACCAAATGAGTCTCATGTTATTTACTGTCTGGGCTGGCTTTGAACCTTGTTCCTCAAATCTCAGCTTCCTGAATAGTTAGGATTACAGGTGTGAGCCACCCCACCCAGCTGAGATTACTTTCTTGATTTCTTTCTCATAGAGTTTATTATTTTGCATAGGAAAGTTCTGATTTTGTCTTTTGGCTAGTCCTGGGGCTTGAACTCAGGGCCTGCACACTGTGTCCTTGAACTTTCTACTACTTTCACTCTGCTATTTGAGGCACAACACCACACCCAGCCTTTTCTGTATATATAGTACCAAGGAATCATACCCAAAGCTCTGTGCAAGCTAGGCAAACACTCTATCATTATACCAAACTACTGGCCCAAAGTTAATGATTTTTATAACCTGCTGTTTCTCTGAATTTATCGGTACTAAAAGTCTTTTGGTGAAGTCTTTAGGATTTTTTATGTAAGCAATCATAAGAGCAGTGAACAGGGATAATTTGATTTCTTCCTTTTTAAATTTATATCCCTTTTATTTCTCTTGTATAACTTCTCTGGAAAATTTTTGGTACTACTTTGAGTAAGACTGCAGAGTGGATCCTCTTGAATTGTTTCTGGTTTTAGGAAAGATGCCTGTCAGTTTTCCCCTACATACTGTTGTCTTGGGTATTGTCAAATACGTTGGAATATAATCCTTGTAGGGTTTAGAGGCATTTCTTAGTTGATAGAATTCTAGCTAATGAGTGAAAGCATCTGGTACCATAGTTTAGTCCTTATCTCAGACCACAGAAAAAGAGAAAGAAATATAGTCCTTGTATATCTTATAAACACCATCCCCGAAAACCACACAGATGTAAGTAATGTAGAAAAGAGCAAGATTTAATGTCCAAAGTAGACAGGCTGATCTCTGGTGGGATAGAGATGAGCGAATTGCAGGGGAGTATTTATAGAGTATGGGGGGGTTAAAGACCAGAGAAGAAGCTGGGTGCAGGAAATCTTTGTAATTGCAGTTGGACACTGGAGATAAAAACATCCTATAGATGGCTCATTGCCAGGAAAACATCCTATATCTGGCATGTAGCCAAAAATTTTCTTTTTTTTCTTTTTTTATTGTGATTAATAGAAGGGTTACATTATATTCACCAGATAGAAGGTGTATAACTTCACAAACATTGATACCCTTTCTCATGACATGGTCCCCATATCCCTCCCACCCTCCCCCTGCTTATCTTGATTTCCCTCCTTCTCTATCCAATTTCAAATAACCAATTAAGCACATATAAAATATATCAGATAACAAGGTGGAAAATTGTAACAATATGAGATAATCAAGGGATGGCAAAAGAGATGAGAGATAACATAGTACCTTAAGGACAACAATCACTCATTATATGGCTTTTGTTTTCTTATCTTGGAGTTCCTTACATTTAGTGTCATACTATTTGGCCTAATCTCTCTAGATTTTGTTCTATTATAAATCTCTGCTAGGAGAGCCCAAGGTTTCTACTGATTATGACAAATGAGGGAGACTATTGGGCCTATGTTCCTTTGAGACTGGCTTACTTCACTTAATATGATTTTTTCTAAGTCTTTCCATTTCCTTACAAATGGGGCGATGTTGTTCTTTCTGACAGCAGCATAGAATTCCATTGTGTATAGATACCACATCTTGTTGATCCACTCATCAACTGAGGGACATCTGGGTTGGTTCCATATCTTTGTTATGGTAAATAGGGCTGCAATGAACATCATTGTGCTAGTGGATTTAGTATGCCCTTGTTTCTGGATGATTGGGTAAATGCCAAGTAATGGAATTGCTGGGTCAGAGCGGAGCTCTATGCAAAATAATACTTTCTATAGCTAGCCTATTGCCAGGGAAAACATTCTATATTGGAGCACATAGTCAAGTCCCAGCACCTTGCATCTGGACACAAGAAATAGCATGTGATTGGGAATGGGTACCTGAACTATGGCTACAGCATAACGCTGAAACAGTTGGGGCTGGGGGTACGTGCAGTTTGGGTGAGAATGGACGACTAAGGCCAGGCCTGGCCTGTGGATGTCTCAAGATGAAGGCTATCAACCTGAAATGGGGCAAATATGCCTTCATATCTGATTCCTTTAGGCCTTTTTCTCCTGAGCAGATGTTGAATTTTACTAAAGGCATTTCTATAGTTGTTGAAATGCTCATACTTTATTTCTGATTCTATCTATGTGCTGTATTACACTAATTGACTTAGTATATTTTGAAACCATCCTTGTATCTCTGGAATGAAACCAACTGTTTATAATATATAATATCTCTCTCTCTCTCTCTCTCTCTCTCTCTCTCTCTCTCTCTCTCTCTCTCTCTCTCTCTCTCTCTCTCTCTCTTTCCCCCTCCCTCTCTTTCTTTCTCTTTGGTTGATTGTGGGGCTTGAAGTCTGGGCCTGGGTGCTGTCCCTAATCTCTTCAGCTCAAAACTACTGCCCTGCCCTGGGAGCCACAACACCACTTCCAGTTTTCTGGCTGTTAATAGGAGATTAGAGTCACATACTTCAGTGTCTGGGCTGGCTTTGAACTGAGATCCTCAGATCTCAGCCTCCTGAGTAGCTAGGATTACAGGTATAAGCCACCACGTCTGGCTATGATATATCATCTTTTTTTTTTTTTTGCCAGTCCTGGGCTTGAGCTCAGGGCCTGAGCACTGTCCTTGGACTTTCTCAACGTTAGAGCTCTACCACCTGAGCCTCAGCACCACTTCCGGCTTTTTTCTATGTATGTGGTACCGAGGAATTGAACCCGGGTCTTCATGCATGCTAGGCAAGCACTTTAACCACTAGGCCAAACTCCCGGCCTGATATATCATCTTTTGAATGTATTCTTTGATTTAATTTCCAAATACTTTCCTGAAGAATTTTTTTTTATGCCAGTACTGAGGCTTAAACTTAGGGCCTAGACACTGTCCCTGAGCTTTTTTTTTTTTTTTTTTTGCCAGTCCTGGGGCTTGAACTCAGGGCCTGAGCACTGTCCTTGGGCTAGAGCTCTACCACTTGAGTCACAGTACTACTTCCAGCTTTTTTCTGAATATGTGGTACCAAGGAATTGAACCTAGGGCTTCATGCATGCTAAGCGAGCACACCACCATTTAGGCTACGTTCTCTGGCCCCTGTCCCTGAGCTTTTATTTCATTTTTGTGCTGGTCCTGGGGCTTGAACTCAGGCTCTGAGTTCTGTCTCTATGCTTTTTGTTCACAGCTAGCTATCTACTACTTAAGGCAGAGCTGTGCTTGTGGCATTTTTGTTGCTGAGTTGGAGATAAGAGTTTTGTGGACTTTTCTGCCTGGACTGGCTTTGAACCATGATCCTCAGATCTCAGCCTCCTGAATAGCTAGGATTATAGGCGTGAATCACCAGGGTCTGGCTTCTTCCTATTCTTGCTGTTGTTGTTGGTGGTGGTGATGGTTGGGGGGCTTGGACCCTGGACCTGGGTGCTGTCCCTGAGCTCATTTTGCTCAAGGCTAGTGCTCTACCACTTGAGCCACATTGTCATCTCTGGCTTTTTTTGAGTAGTTTGTTGGAGGTTAGAGTCTTATGCACTTTCCTGTCTGGGCTGGATTTGTACTGGGATCCCTAGATCTTAGCCTCTTCAGTAGCTAGGACTGCAGGCATGAGCCACCAGTGCCCCACTTCCTTCCTACTTTGTTGAGATACCCACAAAGATTTAAGCAGGACTAGTTTAGGGATGGAAATAAGTTTAGTTCTTCTCCGGATTGAGAAGAACTCAGTGTTAGAGTGTCTTTGTAAACTAAGAAGATTTGGGCTGATCACCATCACTGCATAAGCAAATAGATAAAAAAATTGAAGAAGTATAAACAATTATAACAGCAGTAATAAAAAGGAAGGAGGGAAAGTAATACTAGAATTAGTAATAGCCTTGCCAGCATTTGTGTTTTCTCCCCTCCCCCCCATAAATTATTTTTTTGTCTTTTGATAGTCATTTTAAACACGTCACGTGACATCTTTTCTTGGGTTTGATTTATATTTTCTTTGTGATTCAGCTCAGCATTTTTTCATTTGTATGTGTTTTCTTGAGAAGTGCTTAATTTTTTAGTTAAAGTTCTTCATTTTCAAATTTATTTTAGTTTTAGTTGTCTTTTTTAATATTTAGGGTTGAAGTTTTAAATTCTCTAATTTATTTGACAAAGTGAGCCTGTTTGAGGGAGTAGGTTAATTCAAAATCATTTCATAGGAAAAAATGAGAATAAGAACTAGAGATTTTTAGCTGGGTGTTGTGGCTCATGCCTATAATCCTACCTACTCAGGAGGCTGAGATCTGAAGATCTCTGTCCAAAGCCAGCCTGGGCACTAATGTCTGTGAGACTCTTCTTTTCCTTTTTTTTTTTTTTTTGTGTGTGTGTGTGTATGTCAGTCCTGGGATTTGAATGTAGGACTTGGGCACTGTCCTTGGACATTTTTTGCTCAAGGCTAGCCCTCTGCCACTTGAGCCACAGCACTATTTCCAGCTTTTTCCGTGTATGTGGTAGCAGGGAATTGAACCTAGGGCTTCGTGCATGCCAGGGGAGCGTTCTACCAATAGGCTACACTCATGGCCCAAAGTCTGTGAGATTCTTTTTTGTTTTTTGGGTTTTTTTTTTTTTTCCAGTCCTAGGCTTGAGCTCAGGGCCTGAGCACTGTCCTTGGACTTTTTCAAGGCTAGAGCTCTACCACTTGAACCTCAGCACCACTTCCAGCTTTTTTTCTATGTATGTGGTGCCAAGGAGTTGAACCTGGGTCTTCTTGCATGCTAGGCAAGCACTCTACCCCTAGGCCAAACTCCTGGCCCCATCTGTGAGATTCTTACCTCCAATTAATCACCAGAAAACTGGAAGTGGCATTGTGGCTCAAGGAGTAGGGCAGTAGCCTTGAGCTGAAGAGCTCAGGGACAGTGCCCAGGTCTAGAGCTCAAGTCCCATGACCAATCAAAAACAAAACAAAACTAGAAATTTTAAAACATTTAAGAAAAAATTAAGGGAATGATGATATCTCTATTTAGTTATTTATTATTTATCATGTGAAAGAGGAATTAAATTTATGGTACGGTGCTAGAATTGAGTAAAAAAAAAAAGGTTAGGGACAGCTCCCATGACTTAAATGCAGGCCGTAACACACACACACACACACACACACACACACACACACACACACACACACACACACACACACACACACACACACACACCCTATGACACCATATTTCTTTTCTTTTTTCCAGTCCTGGTTTTTTTTTTTTTTTTTTTTGCCAGTCCTGCGCTTGAGCTCAGGGCCTGAGCACTGTCCTTGGACTTTCTGAAGGCTAGAGCTCTGCCACTTGAGCCTCAGCACCACTTCTGGCTTTTTTCTATGTATGTGGTACCGAGGAATTGAACCCGGGTCTTCATACATGCTAGGCAAGCACTTTAACCACTAGGCCAAACTCCCAGCCCCCAGTCTTGGGTTTTTAACTCAGGGCCTGGGCACTGTCCTTGGGTTTTCTCAATGCTAGAACTCTTCCACTAAACTACAGCACCATTTCTGGCTTTTTCTGTGTATATGGTACCGAGGAATTGAACTCAGGACTTTATGTACACTAGGTAAGCACTCTACCACTAAGCCATACTCCTGGCCCCACCATATTTCATTTTTTGACTTTGCTTAGTAAAGATTCGTTTTATCTTTCAAAGGAATTTTAGCAAAAAAGGAGTTTATCATTTTCTTTGGGTAATTATTATTAACATGTGTAATTTAGGTTTTACAATGTGATAATGTTTTTTAAATAGGCAGAAGATCAAAAGCTGTTAGATGAAAAGAAGCAAGTTGAGAAGATTGTTGAAGAATTAAAAGGAAAAGAACAAGAACTTGCTAGTCTGCTACAAACCAGAGAAGTTTGTTCAAAGACAAAACTTTGTTTCAAATGTTATATTAATAGAATAGAGATTTATAGAATAGATTATGGGTTAGTTTTATGGTTTGTAAAACATTTTCTTTGCAGAATTCTATTTAAAAGTATATGTTCTGGCTGGGCTCCAGTGGTCCATGCCTGTAATTCTAGCTATTCAAGAGGCTAAGTTTGGACAGTAACATTTAAGGAATCATTTCTACTTGCTGCTTATAACAATTATATTTCTTAAACTCTTAAAAAATGTTTAAAATTGTGTATTTGAAACTTAGCCTTTATTAAGGTAGATTCTTAGTTTTAAAACGTTTCATAGAGCATATATTACTTTAAAATTGACCTACTTTAAATTGTTATTTTAATCCATACACAATTATGTTGCAGCTATCTTTTTTTTGGCCAGTCCTGGGGCTTGAACTCACAGCTTAGGCACTGTCTATGAGCTTCTTTTGCTTAAGACTAGCACTCTACCACTTGAGCCACAGCACCTCTCCTAGCCTTTTCTATTTATGTGGTACTGAGGAATAGAATCCAGGGCTTCATGCATGCTAGGCAAGCACTCTACCACATTACCAGCCCCATGTAGTTACCTTTCTTATTATAGTATGATCATCTTAAGTTACACAACTCTATCTGATTTCATTGGTTAATATATATTTCCTTTGTAATGTAACATTTTAAGTAAATTAGCTACTTGGTAGAGTAAAATTGATAAAAATATTTCATAATACATAAATATCATTTTTCTAAGTTGAATCTCAGAATATCAAAAGTTTGTTTTATTTCATTTGCCATTACATGTGTGTTAAATTGATTATCACTTCAGGTCTGCTTATATTTAAATATATGACATCCTGATAAATTTTTATCATATGTGTAATTTAATTGCTGTGCTTATAGTTTTTAAATGAAAACTTGGAAAAAAGACTTGTCATAGAAATATTTATTTTGCAGAAAGAGGTACATAATTTGGAAATACAGTTAGCTGCACTTGCAACAAGTGAACAGCATTGTTTAAAACAAGCTGAAGATCTGAAAACTGAGCTTGAAAAAGAGAAGTATGTTTTCTGTCTATATAAACAGTTTAATCAATAACTAAGCTTTCTTGTTATAATAAGTTAGTAAATTATTTTCTCTATATGATTAAGTGAATTTAAAATTTTCTTGTTCCTAATTAATGATTAAAATAATTTTATTACTTAAAGAAATGTATATCATTCACAGTTAAACCGCAGTAGATCAATACAGTTATTCCTGCATATTTACTAGGATTGCCTCTAGGACATCTGAAGATACTAAATTTGCTGATGTGATTATAAAATGATATAATATTTGTTTGTATATAGAGGCCAGGAGTTTTGCCTCGTGGTAGAGTGATTGCCTAGCATGCACAAAGACCTGGGGGTTCAATTCCTTGGTATCTTATACATGGGAAAAAGCTGGAAGTAGTAATGTGTTTCAAGTGGCAGGGCTCTAGCTTTGAGAAAGCCCAAGGACAGTGCTCAGGCCCTGAGTTCAAGCCCTGGGACTGGCAGAAAAAAATTTTATATAAGTTATGCATATCCTGTTATATCTTTTAAATAATTTCTAGATTACTTATAGTACCTAGTATGATGTAGATTTGCTGTGTAAATGGTTGTACTGCTCTATTATGTAGGGAATAATTGCAAGTAAAAGAAGTTAGTCTGTATGTTCAGTTCAGATGTAGTTTTTTTTCTGAAAAAAAATTTTTTTTTTTGCCAATCCTGGGCTTGAGCTCAGGGCCTGAGCGCTGTCCTTGGACTTTCTCAAGTCTAGAACTCTACCACTTGAGCCTCAGCATCATTTCTGGCTTTTTTCTATGTATGTGGTACCGAGGAATCGAACCCGGGTCTTCGTGCATGCTAGGCAAGCACTCAACCACTAGGCTAAACTCCCGGCCCTCTGAATATTTTTGATCTGTAATTGGTTGACTACAAAAATATGAAATCTGTGGACATTGAGGATTAACTATATTCCATTTTTGGAGGTATTTACGTTCCCATGGGAAAAATCATTTGCAGTTTTAATTGATTTATGTTACTTACGGTATATTTGCTTTTCAGTTTTCACTGCTTAGCAAGCAATTTGATTTTTCCTTCAATTTCCAGTAATATCAAATAGGAAAAGATAATAGTTGCTCCTGAAATCATATAGTATGGCAACATACTACCCTTACTTCATTTAAGATTGGTCTTGGCTACAACTTAAAACAGTCTTTCTTCCTGTATATCTCATTTTGAGAGCCAGGTGTTGGTGGCTCACATCTAAGTACTCAGGAGGCTAAGATCTGAAGATAGCTATTCAAGGCCAGCCCAGGCAGAAAAGGTCACAAGACTCTTACTTCCAGTTAACCATCAAAATCCAGAAGTGGCTTTTGTTTGTGGCTTGGAGGCACTGAAGGTTGGCAAGAGTGATCAGACCCTGAGCTCAAGCCCCAGCACACACACACACTAATTTTTTAGAGACTTTATATGAGCAGAGTTTAATATTGTATATAAATATTAAAACCATTTTATTTCAGTGAAAATAATTAAAAATAGTGAATGCTTCATGTGGTATTCTAGTCAAATTATCAGAAATTTAAGAAAATTTCTAAGAGGCAGACTTTGAGAAGTAAAAAGATAAATATGTGAGGAAAATAACTTGTTGAAAACAACTATGTAAACAGTTGTTATACTGTATTTTTCTCTCAAATGACATAATGCATGAGAACATGGGATATATCTTGATATTTTGAAAACTTAACGTGGAAAAAATTCACATATTTATAAAGCAAAGGAAATAAGATAATGAATCAACATAAATCTTTCACCTTGCTTCAGGAATTATTGGCTGATGAAAAATTTGTTTTATTTACACTCCTAGCTCTTTATTCTAATAATATTTCAAATATACCATATTTCATTGTAAGTATTTTAATGTGATGTATTTTTAAAAAATAGACTTAAGAATAGTGAATTCACTGCACGATGCAGCAAGCTTTCATTAGAAAACAAACAAATTGCACAAGAAGCAAGTGACAAGACCCTAGAGCTCAAGAAACAGCAAGAAGATATTAATGTGAGTTGACAGATTAATAGTAACTTTTATTTCTTACCTCTAAAATTTTAGGGGTTTAGACTATATGACCCTGTGAAGATCATTTCAGGTGTAAAATATCTGTTTGTTGTTGTTGTTGTTGTTGGTTCAGGTTCTGGACTTGAACTTAGGGTTTGGGGACTACCCCTGAGCATTTGTGCTCAAGGCTAGTACCACTTGAGCCACAGCTCCACTTTCAGCTTTTTGCATATATGTTGTCAGTGGAAAAAATGATATTAGAGTATTTGAGATTATATCTACCTTGGTGGAAAGGAACACATCTGAGAAACAATAGCATAGAACAGGTTTTGTTAGGTGCTATAAAGAGGTTTGTAGGGAAATAGTAAATAATGACATAGATGGGTACTGGTTGCTCACACCTATAATTCTAGCTACTCAGGAGACAGACCTAAGGGTCCTCTTTTGAAGCCAGTGCAGACAGGAAAGTCCAGGAAATTCTGATGGACACTGATCTACAATAAGCCACTCAAAACAAAAACAAAAACAAAAAAACCCCCTCTGAAACAAAAACAAAAACAAAGAAAACAACCAAGTTCTAGCTTTGAGCACAAGAAGCTCAGGCAGTTCAAGCCCCAGGATCCTCACACAACAAATGAAGACTGTGGGATAGGGTAGGTCTATGCAAATTAAATAGACTACTCTTTTGCATTATATGTAACTAAATAAGTTTTATGGAAAAGTTTTAAATATTTCTATCTTTTGTTAAAATAATTTAAACAATGCTGATTATCTTTTTAGAATAGCAAAAAGCAAGAAGAAGAAATGTTGAAACAAATAGAAAATCTACAAGAAAAAGAAACACAATTAAGGCAAGATTAATGAGTTGGCCCATTTGGACTTTAAAATTTTTAATGTCTTTTTTCTGTTAAGTTACTATAAGACTAATTTGGATTAAATATGTTTAATACTGCATAAAATAAAAAAATTAGACTTAAGTTACTGTAAGCAATTATAGGTAAAATTATAATAATGTATTTCATCTAGTGTAATTAGATGAAAATTAATTTTAAAGCATCATAAACTTTCTGATTTTTTTATGGTTTCAGGTCACATATCTATAAAATTTAAAAGAAAAAACTTAAAAGTTATTTCTAATTATATCAGTATTATAATATTTGAATATTGATGCTCATTATGTGACTTTTGCTTATAGTCACTAATAAGCAATACTATATATGATTGTTCCAGTAATACTATTTACTAAGCCAGGCACTGGTGGCTCACTCCTATAATCCTATCTACTCAGGAGACTGAGGATCGTGGTTTGAAGTAGCCTGGGTAAGAAAGTCTGTGATGCTCTTATATCCAATTAACCACCAAAAAACTGGAAGTGACACAGTGGGTAAAAGTGGTAGAGTTCTATCCTTGAGTGTAAAAGCTTAGGAATAGCACCCAGGCACTAAGTTCAAGCCCCATAAACAACATAAAATTTTACTAAATAATATTTAACTTATTCAAAGTGATATTTAAATATCTGAATAAATGACGTTTAACTTTATAACAGTATTTAATTTGATATATATGCATACATATATTATATATTGGTAAGCCATGGGGCTTGAACTCAGGGCCTAACCACTGTCCCTTGGACTTTCTTAAGGCAAGTCCTCTACCACTTGTGTCACAGCACCACCTCTAGCTTTTTCTGTGTATGTGGTAACAAGAAATTGAAGCAGGGCTTCATGCATGCTAGGACAGCATTCTACTAAGCCAAACTCCCCACTCTCATTTATATTTATAATAACTTTGAATTAATTTATGTTTAATATAAATTTAGTTTTATTTAACATATACATTTAATTATATTTAGTTGTTTAAAATTTCTTATTGATTTGTTATATTAATATCTAAATAACATTGATGCTGTAAAACAAAACCAACTAATTTTTCTTGAAATTTCTAAGTTTTATATTTTGGGTAGGCTTTGGAATGTTTTTTAAAAAATAATACTGGAGTTTGAAGATAGACCCTTGTGCTTGCTCAACTTGAGCTCTGTCACTTGAGCTATATGACACTAGCCATAAGCTTCAAAATATTTCAGTTGGTTTTTCATAATTTATCCTTTGTAAAATTATTTGTTTATGCCTTTTTCCATGAATCTTTTAAGGGATTTATTAGCATTAAAATGCTAACTTTGGTTTTTGTTTTTTGTTCTTTTACTAAATGAGAGGTTTTTGTTTTTTTTTTTTTTTTTTTTTTTGCCAGTCCTGGGCTTGAGCTCAGGGCCTGAGCACTGTCCTTGGACTTTCTCAAGGTTAAAGCTCTACCACTTGAGCCTCAGCACCACTTCTGGCTTTTTTCTATGTATGTGGTATCAAGGAATCGAACCTGGGTCTTCGTGCATGCTAGGCAAGCACTTTAACCACTAAGCCAAACTCCTGGCCCCTAAATGAGAGTTTTTATTTTGTATTTAATTTAATTGCCTTTCCTTTTGTGATTTTTACCATTGCTTAAGCCATTGTATAGTTTGGGGATAAAATGTGAAGACTCATTTTAGAGTAGGCTACTTTTTCTTTCTTTCTTTTTTTTGGCCAGTCCTGGGGCTTGAACTCAGGGCCTGAGCACTGTCCTTGGGCTTTCTCAGGTTAGAGCTCTACCACTTGAGCCATAGCACCATTTCCAGTTTTTTTCTATGTATGTGGTACCAAGGAATCGAACCTGGGTCTTCATGCATGCTAGGCAAGCACTCTACCACTAGGCCAAACTTCTGGCCTAGAGTAGGCTACTTTTTAAAGAAGGCTACTTTTTAAAATTTTTCAAATTATCTGGATAATTTTTATATGTCTACCTCTTTCATGAAATTATAGTTTTATACTAATAAATATACCTTTGAATAATAGCATATTGATTATGGTTTTTTGGGACTATAGTTTGAACTCAGATCCTCATGTTTTCCTAATTCTAAATACAAATTGAGTAATAAGTTGAAGATTATTCTGATTCAATTTTCAGGACAGTTATCCTTTAGAAACACAGATTTAATACTTACACACTAGAAATAATAAAAGGAGCTGCAATTTGTAAAATAGCTTTGACTATTGATCTGAGAAAATCATCACTATTTTCATATGTGCAACAGACACATTTCTAATTTTGGAAAGGCTAGTATATGAATATGGCATGAAATTTAAAGATAAAAAGGTGCATGTGAGGAAAGAAAAGTATCTTTCTTACCGTCTTCCAAGTCTTCCTGTAAACCGGTTTTCCTCTCCAAAATCAATTATTTCTCATGTATGTTGAGAGATTAAATGTGTATGTATAGTAGTACATGTGTGTACAGTTTTTGTCATGTACTTTATTTGTGTTCATTTTTATAATTTATTTGCATAAATTTTAATGCCTTGGGGTAATGACTCATGAATAAGAAGACATTAAAATGAAATCTTGACTTAAGCAAGTGTTTCTATTGATCTTAAAAATAGGGGCCGGGAGCATAGCCTAGTGATCGAGTGCATGCATGATGCCCTGGGTTCGAATCCTCAGTTTTACATATTCAGAAAAAGCCAGAAGTGGTACTGTGGCTCAAGTGGCAGGGTGCTAGCCTTGAGCAAAAAATGTCCAAGGACAGTGTCCACAAGCCCTAGGACTGGCAAAAAATAAATAAATAGATGACTATCAGGATTCAGATAGCTAACTTTAAAATAAACATATGAATTAGTTTCCTTGTGGAAGTTGAAAATTTTCAATTACACAATTCATGAAAAATTACCAAGAGTATGCAAAACAAAATGATAGTCAACAGAAATAATAGTCAATTCTTTAAAAAAATCTCAGAAAAAAAATGAGGATATAATTTGGATTATAATGGTTCTCATTTTTATTTTAATAGGAATGAACTGAAATCTGTGAGAGAAGAGCTAAAACAGAAAGGAGATGAAGTTAAGTGTAAATTGGACAAGAGTGAAGAAAATGTATGTTATACTTAACAATAGATTGTAATATCAAATATCTAAAAATAAGTGACATTGTTTTGTGATTTTAGATACTATCATAGATCATTACCACTGAAAGTAGTAATAGAGAAAATTGGGTTATTTTGCCCATATAATCTGTGTCTGTAATAGTTATACAATTCTAAATTTATTTTACATGCTTACTATTTAATATCAAATTATATTTCTGGGTTAAATAACAGGCTTGTGCTGTGGTAATATAGCACATATTCTAAAAAGTTTGTATTGAACCTCAGGGAATTTTTCCTAAGGTCAGATAGCAAGATTTTAGGGAAGAATGTCATGAAACTGGATTAGTGCACAGTATATGATGTGACTATACCCTGTAGAATAACATACAGAGTTGGAGAAAATCATGCCAAAATACAAAACTAGATATTGAAGGCTTTGCATTAATCCATTCAACAATTATATTTTAGTCTCTGCTATGTTCCAGGTCTTGTTTTTGGTATTCATTTCAGATTCATTTGCTTCAGTAAAAAGTAAGCTATTTAGTAACATTTTTACTGGGGAGATGGTATCTTTTAATATTTGAAAATGAAATAGAAAGGGAAGAAACATAAACATGCTGGAATAATTTGGAAGATTATTCAAAATAGTTAAACATTTTGAAAAAATCTTGGAGAAGACTCTGGCACAGTTGTCTTATTATTGATCTAGTATATGTGGATAAGGGGATACAGTAATCGGACAAGTCTGAACTGCATACTCATTCCTGGAGTCAGAATTAGCCTCTGTCAAACTACATGAGTAAATAGAATTATGGATTTACAATAAAGGAATCCTTGCAAAAAGAGTGCTAGACAGATCAAAACACTGGTTCTTTGCATGAATGCTGTTGGAGCCCATAGAAAGAACATTTAATCTAAATTTAAGTCAAGGAAAGCTTACTAGAAGTGATATTCAGTTCATTTGGATTTATAGCAATTAGTAGAAAGTGCAGAGATGGACATCAGTGTAAAAGGAAGAATACTCTTACTAGTTTTTTTTTAAAAAAACACTTTATATGGACAACCCAATATGAGAGAGCATGACATATTTAAACAACCAAAGTTTATCATGGCTAAAAGTAAAATAGTAGCTTAAGATAGTGTTAGTAGTGGATAGCGTGAGAAAAGATGATGGTTAAATAGACATAAGAGTGAAGAGATGAGTAGAGATCACTCCAGAATAACATATTACAGCTTTATCTTGTATTTCACTTTGCCTACTGAAAAAGTTTCTAGAAAGAATTTGTTATAATTATTTTTAGATGATTTGTTTGACTTGTATTCTTGTAGTTTTAAGAGAATTATAATGAATGGGCCAAACACATTCCTAATTTTTCTGTTGTGTTATTTTACTTAATTGGAATTTATTGTTGTCCTAATTTTTAAAATTAAGAAGCGAGCCTCCATGCACTAGTGATTCACACCTGTAATCTTAGCTACTCTGGAGGCAGAGATGGGAGGATCATAGTTTGAAGCCAGCCTGGTCAGGAAAGTCCACAAGACTATCTTCAATTAACCACCAAAAAAGCAGGGAATAGAGGCGTGGCTTCAGTTATCAGAGTGCTAACCTTGAGCACAAAAGTTTAGGGACAGGGCCGGGATCGTGGCCTAGTGGTAGAGTGCTTGCCTAGCATGCAGGAAGCCCTGGGTTCGATTCCTTGGTGCCATACACACAGAAAAAGCTGGAAGTGGTGCTTTGGCTCAAGTGGGAGAGTCCTACCCTTGCGCAAAAAGTGTCCAAGGATAGTGCCTAGGCCCTGAATTCAAGCCCTAGGACCAACAAAGAAAAAAAAAAAAGAAAAAGAAATAAGCCTCCAAAGTATGGTTAAATGATTAAGAAGCAAAAGAGCTGTCTTTATACCAACTTTCCACCAGAAAAATTGGTTTTTTTTCTTTTAGCTTTTCATTTATTAGTTAAAATCAACTTGAAAAAATGAACTTACTGTATTAAATACATGTTATGGAATTAAATGCTTAAACATATGTATTAGAAGCACAATCAAAACACTAAGCCTGGTGTTTTAATGGGGAAAACCTGAATTTGATTATAATGTAAATCCCAAACCATCTATTAAAATTTTAGAAGTACAAGCCAGGACCAGTGGCTCATGCTATAATTCTAGCTACTCAGGAGGCTAATATCTGAGGATCAAGGTTCAAAGCCAGCCCTGGCACTAAAGATGGTGAGATGCTTATCTTCATTTAACCACTAGAAAACCAGAAGTGGTGCTGTAGCTCCAGGAGTAGGGTGGTAGTCTTGAGCTGAAGAGCTCAGGGAAAGCCCCAAAACCCAGAGTTCAAGTCCCATGAACTACAAAAGAAAAAAAAAATTAGAAGTACATATGTTATCTCTCATCTCTTTTGCTGTCCCTTGGTTATCTCATATTGTTACAGTATTTCACCTTGTTATATGATATATTGTAAATTGGGTAGGGAAGGGAGGAAAACAACATGAGCAGCTGGTGGCGGGGAGGGAAATGGGGACCATGACATGAGAAAGGGTATCAATGTTTGTGAAGTAATGCACCTTCTATCTGGTGGATATAATGTAACCCTTCTATTAATTGCAATAAAAATATATATGAAAAAATTAGAAGCACAATAATTATTGTACTAATGTGGATAATACTGATAATAAGGAATTAAATGAAATGCATAACAAACATATCACATAAAGCTGTAACGTATTACAGCTTTATCTTGTTGTATTTCACTTTGCCTACTGAAACAAGCTTCTGGGAAGAATTCATATAATTATTTTTAGATGATTTGTTTGACATTTATTCTTGTAGTTTTCACTATATAACCTTAGTTTAGATATGTAGTATTTAATGTTTACCAGTTTGAACATCAGTTTTCTCAACTTTAAAGTAAATAATATGTGTCCTGTGTATTTCATTGGATTGTTACAATGCTATGATTACAAATATTTGTAAAAGATTTGAGACATAAACATTTATATATAAGAAATTTTAAAAAATTAAGATTAAATTTGGCGATGCTGATAAAATGATGCAAAGCGAGTTTGAATTAAGGTAAGAATGATGAATACTGGTATATAAACTTTAATACATGTACTAATTTCTTTTTAAATTGACAGATAAACATATGAATGGAACAGAAAGTAATATACCATATATAGGCAAAGTAATATTTCGATGTATGTATACAGTGTGAGATAATTAAACCAAGCTAGTTAACATATCATTGCACATACAAATATATTTTTAAAAACGATTTTTTAATAAAAATGTAATACTTGAATAACTTTCTAAAAGAAGAAAATTAAATTTTGTTAGCATTTTAAATCTGATATCCAATATTATCTTTTAGGCTCGAAACATTGAATGTGAAGTTGTAAAAAGAGATAAACAAATGAAGATACTAGAAAACAAGGTATTTTCAAGTTTTAAAAACCTATTTGGGAGTAGGGAACTTTGTAACCATATCTTACTAAATTATGAGGGATCAGACTTTTTATTGTCTATACAAAGAAATGTAAATTCTCTTTTTGGAGTCCTTGAGCTAATGCAGTATTTTTTATTGCAATTTTGTTTGAAAAGACTCTACATTCATAGTTTAATGACCTCAAAAAACTCTTAGCTTTATCTTCTGTTCTTCAAAATTTTCATACTCCAAGCAGCTACTTTCATTTGTAAATATCCTTAAAATGGTAATATGCCTTTACAAATAATTTTTAGATATTGCTTCCATTTCTACAATCAAGATTGCTGCAGAACAGCATTTTTAAAAGCAGCAATCTGTTTTTAGTTTCCTGGCTACCATCTTAATTTACTTCTTCCTTCTCTAACCTTACTGCATACTTGATTTAAACTCAGACTTTCATATAATTAAGTCTTGTGGAAAGTACAGTTTAATATTGGAAGTTCTGATCTGATTTTTTGCTCAAGACTAGCACTCTACCACTTGAGCCACACATGTACTTTTAGCTTTTCGGTAGTTAGAGATAAGTCTCATGAAGTTACCTGCCTAGGCTGACTTTGAGCTGCAATCCTCCTGAGGAGCCAAGATTACAAACATAAGCTCAACTTAAATTAACTGTTCTTAGTAATAATAAAAAGATAAGTTCAATAAGCTCTAATTTTGAAAATAATTTATATTAAAAGAGGATACAGATTAAATCACTTTAATTATTATTATTTTTTTGTCAGTCATAGGGCTTAACCTCAGGGCCTGGGTGCTGTCCCTAAGCTCTTTTGCTCAAGGCTAGTGCTCTACCACTTTGAGCCACAGCTCTACTACTGGTTTTTGAGTGGTCAATTGGAAATAAGAGTTTCACAGAAACTTTTCTGCATGGGCTAGCTTTGAAAGTAGTCTCAGATTTCAGCCTTCTGAGTAGTTAAGATTGAAGACATGTAATTTTTATTACATTATACAGAAAGAAGATGGGGATGTGGCAGTCATATCATTTTAGTCATATCATCTTGGGGAACTCTTTAGTAATGTCAGTTATAAGACTTTTTAAATTTAATTTTTAATTGTTATAAAGGTGATATACAAGGTGATATACAAAGGTGATTACATATGTCAGGTAAAGAGTACATTTCTTTTCGGACAATTAAAGACTTTTTTTTTTTTTTTTTGCCAATCCTGGGCTTGAGCTCAGGGCCTGAGCACTGTCCAAGGCTAGAGCTCTACCACTTGAGCCTCAGCACCACTTCCGGCTTTTTTCTATGTCTGTGGTACCAAGGAATTGAATCCGGGTCTTCATGCACGCTAGACAAGCACTTTAACCACTAGGCCAAACTCCCAGCCCAGACTTTTTTTTTTTTTAAGGAAAACTTGGTAGGGGAAAAGTAGCTATCAACATCAACTCTTAAGGGAAATAAATTATGATACTCTGAAGAATAAAGGACTAAGAAATACATGCAACATTGTGGTCTTTCTGGCAAAGTAATACTTGGTTTTTGCCCTTAGAGCTTAAATTACTGAGCACTTGTTTGACTTGCATGCTCATGACTGGTGCTTTATCAATTGAGCCATGTCTCTTCCAACCTGACTTTTGTTTTGTGTGTATGTGTGAAGTTAATTGGAGCTGGAGTCTCAAGGACTTTTCCACCGAAGGTGATGTTAAACTATGATCCTTCAGGATCTCAGCCTCCTGAGCAGCCAGGATTATAGGATGTGAGCTACCAGCACCAGAGTCAAAGTGATATTCTTTAAATTTGTATAGTATTTATTTGATAAGATGAAGAAATAACTGACTTTTCTGTGCATTGACTTTTAAATTTCACTTAAATTTTGCATTGGCAGAAGTTCCAAACATTTCCTTTTCAAATCTGCTTGTCTTTTATGGTCTCCTGTTTATTTTTCTTAGTTAAAAGTCTTTAATTTTTCAAATGTATTAAATATATCTTTTATATTTTGTGGCTAGTCATTTTGATACCTGATATGTTTTCAGGTGTAATTCCACTGTCTATCCATTCTTTTGACTTTTATCAATTGAGCCTTAGTTTTGATAATTTTGTCAGTCCTTGGAATTTTGTTTGTGGGAATTCCTTTAAGACTGTGTTGAGGTTCATATCCTCTCTCAAAGTTTTCCTTGTGAGCACTGTTTTTTTTTTTGTTTTGAAAGGTCTGTACAAAGATTAAATTTTTTCGCAGTTTATCTCATGGCTTTTGTCTTGGATGGGTTCAAGCAGCTATCCTTAGAACAAACGCTGACTTTAGTGTTAGCCCAAGCCTACTAGTATCACTTTACAGTGATAATTGAAAAGAAACAGATTTCATGCATTCTAGCCTTAAACAAAATTATTTCCGTTAGATAGATAATTCTGAATCTGAGTGGTTTTTCTACAAAAATGAAAACATGTATGTTTTAGGAATTAAAAAAATATGCATGCCTTTTTACATATTTATATTGGTCAATATATATGCAAATATACATCTATAAAAACACTTCTTCCTTTGTTTTTTAATTGTCTGAAAGAGACTTCGTTAAGTCTTGAGATAGGTAACTCACTGGTTTCTCAGCAGTGGTACACAACTGTAAACACTAGGGAGGCTAAAGTAGGAGCATATTGAGTTTGAGGACAGCTTGGGCTAGCTACAATGGTGAGACTGTCAAAAAAAATCACTGGAAATAAAGAAACAATAGTGTTATTTAATTCACTTAGAATTTTAGGTGATTATGACTTCATGTGAGTGTTATAAAAATAATATTGAGCAGTGTTTTTTGCTACTGAAGAAGAGGCAATTATTTTTCTGAATTTTCTTTCACTTTGATGAAAATTAGAATAATTTATATATGTGTGATATTTCCAGCTCCTTAAAAATCTATTATTTTTATACTATTTCAAATGTTTCTTAGAGTAATAACTTTTTTTTTGCCAGTCCTGTGCTTGAACTCAGGGCCTGGGCATTGTCCTTGGGTTTTTTTCTCAAGGCTAATACTCTACCACTTGAGCCACAGCACCACTTCTGGCTTTTTTTTGTATATGTGGTACCAAAGAATTGAACCTAGTCTTTCTGCATACTTGGCAAGCATTCTACCACTAGGCCATGCTCTTGGCCTGAATAACTTTTAATTTAGTTCTGTACATGTGTGTGTAGATGAAATAGTTCCACAAATAAAATATTAGAAATTGGTTTAAGCCAGGTTCCAGTGGCTTGCACCTATAATATTAAATACTACGAAGGCTGAGATGTGAGAATCATGGTTTGAGCTCAGCCTGGACAGGAAAGTCTATAAGACTCATCTCCAATTGACTTAAACTCAGGGTCTTGGCGCATTTTTGTTCTAGGCTCTACCACTTGAGCCATATCTCCACTTCTTGATTTTGATGGTAGTTTATAAATAAGAGTCTGATGAATTTTTCTGTCCAGGGTGGCTTCAAACTTCCTGAGTAGATAGGATTACAAGTGTTTGCCATTGAGTCTGGCTTAGTTGGTATGTTAGTAAGAGAAACTAGAGGAGATATAGAATATCATGTTAGTTTTCTCTTCTTAATATAATAGCCTAACAGTCTGAGAAATGAGAAAGGGAGAATAATAAGGAAGAAGACAAATAGTTATTCTTACCTCTGGCTGCTGCTTTTCACAATATTATTATTGGCAATATGATTAGGCTCTTTAATCAGGGGGCATATTTAAATTAAATTCACACACACACATTTTTTTTAACCAGTATTGGGGCTTGAACTCAGGGCCTAGGCACTGACCTTGAGCATTTTTTGCTCAAGGTTAGTACTCTACCACTTGAGACACAGCACTACTTCTGGCTTTTTCTGTGTTTTTGGTATGGAGGAATCAAGCCAGGGCTTTATACATGCTAGGCAAGCACTCCACCACTAGGCCACACTCCTAGTCCCATATGTTTTTCATGTAGGTAAACATTGAGGATTTCTATACATTTATGGAAGCATCACAGAGAAACCTCTTTGTACAGTTAATAAATGCTAGTAAAAATTTCAAAAATTTCAATTTCAAATTTATATTAGAATGTTTATTAAGATTATAACTTTACATAATCTTTACAGTAATGGAATTCATTAACAGCATGATGTTTCAAGTGACCCTGTGTTACTTTATGTAATATTAGTATAAAATTACTCATTTTGACTGGAATATTGAATAAATATGTTAACTTCTCATGATTTTGCAGTATAACAATTTAAGAAAACAAGTTGAATCTAAAACAAAGTGTGTTGAAGAGCTTCATCAGGAGGTATGTTATGTTTATTAATATTCTCAAAAACAAGCCTGTATTTTCACTATAGATTTAGAGAATAATGCTTTCATTTCCATTAGTAATTTAATCCTGTGTGAGTAACAGTATTGGAATCATTAAATGTAATTATTTTAAACTTTTAACAGAATAAGACATTGAAAAAAAAGAGTACAGCAGAAAGCAAGCAACTGAATGCTTATGAGATAAAGGTATCTGACATTTTCCTTCTTTTAAATATTAGTGGGTATGAGTTACTTTTGATGATTATTTGTTTGGATTGAGGATATTAATACTGTAATATTATAATAGGTTGCATACCTGTGATTTAGCTGGATTAGACTCACCTTAAAAATAAGTTTGTACAAGCTGGCCACGCCTGTAATCCTAGCTAGTAAGGAGTCTGGAATCTGAGGATCTCAGTTTGAAGTCAGCCTGATCAGGACAGTTCATGAGATTCTTATCCACAATTAACCACCACAAGTGGAGCTGTGGCTCAAGTTTGAGAGCACTGGCCCTCAGCACAGAAGGCTCAGGGACAATGTCCAGGCCTAAGTTCAAGCTTCAGGACTGGCACACAAAAAAGGTGTGCATATTCTTTATTGGTGTGTATACTCTATATTTTTGCTCATGCAATGAAAAGTGTGATTTAATTACTTTGAGAAAGAGCTTAGAGTCTAAATTGGCTAAGCATGGTGATACATGTCTAGAATCACAGATGCTCAGGGGTCAAGAGTAGGATTACAGTATAAGGCCAGCCAAGACAGAAACATGAGACTCTATTTGAAAAAAAAATTAAAAAGCAGAAGGGGGCCTTGGAGCTTGCCCTAGTGTTAAAGTGCTTGCCTAGCATGCACAAAGACCCGGTTCGGTTTCTCAGTACCACACACATAGAAAAAGCTAGAAGTGGTGCTGTGGCTCAAATGGTAGAGCTCTAGCCTTGAGAAAACCCAAGGACAGTGCTCAGACAATGAGCTCAAGATCAGGATTGGCCAAAAAAACAAAAAACAAAACCCCCCCCAGAAGCGTTAGGTTGTGTCTCAAGTGACCCATCAGCTTTGCAGAAAACAAATTAAATCCCTTGAATGTAAGCTTATGATGCCTAGTCTGTATTTTTCCTAATTTTTTTTTTTTTGCCAGTCTTGGGCTTGGGCTCAGGGCTTGAGCACTGTCCTTGGATTTTCTCAAGGCTAGCACTCTACCACTTGAGCCTCAGCACCACTTCTGGCTTTTTGCTATGTATGTGGTACCGAGGAATCGAACCCAGGTCTTCATGCATGCTAGGCAAGCACTCTACCACTAGGCCAAACTCCTGGCCCCTTTTCCTAATTTTAAAAATGATTGACACTTAACAATCATCAGGCAATTTGGAATCTTAAGTGGAAAGCTGGCACTTGATTGGCTGGCCCTCTACCACTTCAATCATGTCTCCAATCTGAAAGCAGTACATTTTTTGTTTATTTTTGTTCTTTAACCCCCCCCCCCACCAAAAATGAAAACTCTTCGTGGGCAGGGTGAATACTTTTCACAATTTCTGGACTATTTGGTGTTCCAACAAGTAGTGTTCATAGACTTTTCTCTACAATTTCTTTCCTTTTTCCTTTTTTCTTTTTCCTTTCCTCCCCTCCCCTCTCCTCTCTTCCTCTCCCTTGTCCTGTCCTGTCCTGTCCATCATGGGGCTGTAGCTCAGGGCCTGGGAACTGTCCCTAGGCTTTTTTGCTCAAGGCTAGTGCCCTACTTTGAGCCACATAATACCACCTGCAATTTTCGGGCGATTAATTGGAGATAAAAGAGTCTCAGGTACTTTCCTGTAGCTGGAATTATAGGCATGAGCCACTGGTGCCTTGCTTTCATCATCTGTTACTATTTTTTCTTTTTAAAGAATATACTCATCCTAATGGATGTGAGTGACATCTCATTATAGTTTTGATTTGCAATGGTTTTGCATGTTTTGATGTGTTTATACATTTGCATTTGATATTTATTGGCCACTTGGATATCTTCTTTGGAAAATGTCCCATTAAATCCTTTCCCTTTTAATCAAACAGATTGATTTTTCTTTTCTTTTTGCCTTTGCTCATTTTAGATATTCCTCTCTTTATTATCGAGTTTTAATAGTTATTGATATACTCTGGATATGTGTCATTTGCCAAACAATGTTGTTGTGTTTTCCATTTTGCCTTTTTTAAAAATTCCTTTTTCTTTTTGGGTGTGTGTGCCAGTCTTGAGGTTTGATCGCAGGCTGTTCCTGAGCTATTTGTTTGTTTGTTTTTATTCAAGGCTACTAGCACTCTACCACTTGAACCATAGCTCCACTTCCAACTTTTTGGTTAATTTTACGTAAGAGTCTCATAGCCTTTCCTGCTCATGTTGGCTTTAAACCATGATCCTCAAATCTCAGACACCTGAGTAGTTAGGGTTACAAGTGTGAGCCATTGGACCCAATTGCCTGTTCAGGTTCTGTTCGTTCTTTCTTTCTTTCTTTCTTTCTTTCTTTCTTTCTTTCTTTCTTTCTTTCTTTCTTTCTTTCTTCCTTCCTTCCTTCCTTCCTTCCTTCCTTCCTTCCTTCTTTCTTTTCTTTTCTTTTTTTTAAGGACTGAGACTGATACTCAAACTTGGTACCTGCTGCTTTCACTCATTGGCTAGAGCTCTACCAACTGAGCTATGCCTCCAACACCCATCTTAATGGTAACTTTTGATACATGGATCTTTCCAACAATTCTAATGCCTTAATTTATCAGATTTTTATGAATAAAGTATGCTAAGGAATCTTTATTGACCTCATGAAGATACTTTTATAATTCTTTTTAAAGATTTTAAGCAGGGCGCTGGTGGCTCACACTGTAGTCCTATCTACTCAGGAGGCTGAGATTTGAAGATCATCATTTGAAACCAGTTTAGGCAGAAAAGTCTCTGTGAGACCCTTATCTTCAATTAATCACTCAAAAAACCCAAAGTGGCGCTGTGGTTCCAAGTGGTAAAAGTGCTAGCCTTGAGCAAAAAAAGCTCAGGGACAGTGCCCTGACCCTGAGTTCAAGCCCCATGACAGACAAAAAAAAGGAGGTTTCTATCTGTTTATACAGTTACTTATTGTCATAAGACATGTGGAACTGTTTCTAATCAATTTAAGTGCTTATTAAGTTCAATAAAAATAGGTATGTTTGCTTATTTTATATTGCATGTCAAGACTACATATTTTACAGGATGAGCTTTTGTAAAAAATGAAGCGCATCTCACTATGAAAAATTACTACTAATAAGTGATGCTTAGAGCCAGGCCTAGTAGCTCACCCCTGTAATCCTAACCAGTCAAGTCGCTGAGATCTGAGTGGTGCCAGCCTTGGCACAAATAGTCCAAGAGACTCTTATCTCCAATTAACCAAAAAACCGGAAGTGGTATTGTGGCTCAAATGATAGAGCAGTAGCTTTGAGCTGAAGAGCTCAGGTACAATACCCAGCACCAGAGTTCAAGCCCCATGACTGACAAAAAAAAATTCACAAAACTACAGAATGAATATGGAATATGTTCAAGTAATTCACAACATGTACTAACATTCATGTATTTTTTTTTTTACTTAAGATCAGTAAGTTAGAGTTAGAAGTGGAAAGTTCAAAACAGAAATTTGTAGAAATGACTAACAAGTATCAAAAAGAAGTTGAAGAAAAAAAGAAATCAGAAGAAAACCTTTTGGGAGAGGTGGGTTAACTAAACTTACACTATGGGCTTGAGGGCTAAGCTCAAATAAGGAGACTCTTTCATGAGGCCCTGGATTTAATCCCCAGGAAAGAAGAACTTATTTATTACACTGAAATACTGTGTTTGATGTCTGCCAGCATTTAAGGAAAAAGTAAAGTTGTTAATTTTGAAATTGTGATTTAAGAAAGTTTAACAAATTCATATTTAATAGAAGATAAAAGTATTCTAAAGTTTTGAATATTTAGTAGCATAATATTGGAAGTGCTAAGTAAAATTTCACTAGATAAAACACTAAAATAAATTGAAACTGATTAATTTTTTATTTGTTTTTTTCTACTTTTTTGGTGTTTGACTTTTATGTAAATAGAGCATATGCTTTTTACTTTTGATTTAAATTTGCTTTTTGTTCATCAATATAGTATTAACTTCCTACGTATTTGGTAGGTTGAGAAGGCAAAAGTAACAGCTGCTGAAGCAGTAAAATTACAGAAAGAAATTGATATACGATGTCAACACAAAATTGCGGAAATGGTAGCACTTATGGAAAAACATAAGGTAGGTAATATTAAAAATTATAAATTCAAAATAATATTCTGACTTATCAGAAGAAATTATTTTCCCTATAGCCATAACTATTGTGTGTGTGTGTGTGTGTGTGTGTGTTAGTGTGTGTTAGTGTTAGAACTGGAACAGGATCTTGCACTGTCATTCAACTTTCTTGTTCAATGCCGATGTTCCACCACTTAAACACACTACAGTATGGCATTTTAGTGGTTAATTGAAGATGGAATCTCACAGACTTTTCTGCCCAGGCTGTCTTTGAATTATGATCCACCAGATCTCAGTTTCCTAAATAGCTAAGATTATAGGCGTGAATCACCAGTGCAAATCTCTATAGTGACTAGTTAGAATCCTTTTGATCTCCATTTCTTTAAGTTTCTACTTAACAATTGTGCAGCTGAGTTTGGGTATCATTTCATTGAGTAAATTTTTCCTTAATACCTAATAGTAGATATTGTAGAGAGATGTGATCACTTTTTTTTTTTTTTTGAACGTCATGGGACTTGAACTCTGGGCCTGTGCACTGTTCCTGAGCTCTTCAACTCAAGGCTACTCACTACCACTTGAGTCACAGTGCCACTTCCAGTTTACTCGTGGTTAATTGGAGATAAGAATCTCATGGACTTTTGTGCCCAGGCTGGCTTTGAACCATAATCCTCAAGATCACAGCCTCCTGAGCAGCTAGAATTATATGTGTCAGTCACTGGTACCCAGCCCATAATCACTTTTTTATCTTCTGATATTGGGCTTGAACTCAGTATACCTATGTGCGCTATTCTGTAGCTTTTTTATTTAAGGCTGGTGTGCTACCACTTTCAGATTTCTATTTCTTGGTTGTTTGTGTGTGTGTGTGTGTGTTTAATTGGATATATAATTCTCATGGTCTTTACTGTCTAGGCTTGCCTCAAACCATAATCCTTAGATGTTGTCCTCCTAAGAAGCTAGTATTACAGATGTGAGCCATAGGCATGTGGAAAAACTAATTACTTTCATGAAGCTTTCTAGTTGTCTTACACTTCTTATAGGGATGGCTTTAATAATGGGGTTTGGTCTCAAGCCTTTTATGTGCTTTACTACTTAAGACACCCTCTAACAGCTTACTTTAGTTTATTTTTCAGTAGAGTTGGCTTTTTGTTGTTTTTTGTCTAAGTGTCCTTTGATTTTTTTTTTTTTTTTTGCCAGTTGTGGGCTTGAGCTCAAGGCCTGAGCACTGTCATTTCTGGCTTTTTTCTTTTTTTTTTCTTTTTCTTTTTTTTTTTTTGCCGGTCCTGGGCTTGAGCTCAGGGCCTGAGCACTGTCCTTGGACTTTCTCAAGGCTAGAGCTCTACCACTTGAGCCTCAGCACCACTTCCAGCTTCTTTGTATGTATGTGGTACCAAGGAATCGAACCTGGGTCTTCGTGCATGTTAGGCAAGCACTGTACCACTAAGCCAAACTCCCAGCCCCATCCAACTGAAACTTTATAAAGTCCAGTTAAAAAGTACAGATCTCAGTTTCCTGATTAGCTAGGATTACAAGTGTGAGCCACTGCACCCAGCTTTTGTATTTTTTAAATGAAGAAAGTCAATGTCTCCAATTGAAAAGAGGTAATTTCTTGTTCTTTTGTTAGGTTTTTCTCAGATGGTGGTTTATCTTTCGCTGTTTAGGTTACTTGAAAGTTGAAAAAATGTATAATTCAGAAACTAAAATACACACACACACACACACATATACTCAATATATAAACATCTTTTTTCAAGTGTTAAATATGTTAGGATACCAATCTTGAAACATAAACTATTTGTTTTTATATATACCTAAAATATTTTCTTTAATACAGCACCAGTATGATAAGATGGTTGAAGAAAGAGATTCAGAATTAGGACTATATAAAAGCAGAGAACAAGAACAGTCATCAGTGAAAACATCTTTGGTGAGACACAGAACAAAAATACAAAAAGCCAAGTTTTAGAATGTTAGCATGGCTGATGGTAAAGAATATTAAGTAAAGTACATTTTAACCTACAGAATTGTAGTATTACATCTGAAAGAGATCTGATAGAACTCCTTAAGTAGTTTTCATTTTATTTTCTGAAATGGTAGAACAAATTCTTTCCAACTGAAGCTTTATTTAAAATGTTTTTTTTTTTTTGCCAGTCCTGGGGCTTGAACTTAGGGCTATTCTTGGGATTTCTCAAGGCTAGCCCTCTACCACTTGAGCCTCAGCACCACTTCTGGCTTTTATCTATGTATGTGGTACTGAGGAATCGAACCTGGGTCTTCGTGCATGTTAGGCAAGCACTGTACCACTAAGCCAAACTCCCAGCCCCATCCAACTGAAACTTTATAAAGTCCAGTTAAAAAGTACAAATTTGAAGCTCTGATGGTTAGGAAAGGAGAATGAGATAGATTTGGAGAAAAGGAGGAGAGATACTCATAATATTAAGTGCTTTTAAAAGATTAAAAAAAAACCCTTAATGTTTAAGTTAGCTATGTTCAGTTAGCAGCCTTTTATATCTATAGATTTTATTTATTTAACTTACACTTAATTTTTCAGTACTTGGGTTTGAACTAACAAACCTTGGTCTTCTTAGGGTGGTGCTTTACTTTTGAGACATGCCTCCAGCCCTTTTTCACTTTAGTTATTTTTCAGGTAGAGCCTTATATCTATCCCTGTCCATCCCCGTGCCTCCAGAGCTGGATGTGACTGCAGTCTTCCTGCCTATAGCCTCTCACATAACTGAGATCCCAGGCACTGATCCACCTTGCTCAGTTATTTGATTGAAACATGATATTGTTCTTTTTTCCCCCCTGAGATTATCTTCAACTATCAACCTCCGGATCTTTGCTTAAATCTTTATAGATCTAAATTTCCTTGAAGCACTAAATTATACTTTAATTGTCCTAAGGAACATAAGGAAACACTTCATGTTTTTTTATTTTCAGGAGAATGAGCTGTCAAATATAAAAAATGAACTTCTGTCCATGAAGAAGCAACTTGAAATAGAAAGAGAAGAAAAAGTAAGTATTGTGGCATTATAGTTAAAAATTGGTAGGTGTTTGTTGCAACTTTTCATTTAAGAATGTGGTCATTGGGCTGGATGGGTTGGCTCATGGTTGTAATCCTAGCAACTCAGAAGGCAGAGATCTGAGAATTGAGGTTCAAAGCGGCCTGGGCACTAAACTCTGTGAGACTTATCTCCAATTAACCACTAGAAAACTGGAAGTGGTACTGTGGCTCAAGGGATAGGGCAGTACCCTTGAGCTGAAGAGCTTATGGACAATGCCCAGGGCTAGGGCAGTATCCTTAAGCAGAAGAGCTCAGGGACAGCCCCCAGGCCCAGAGTTCAAGCCCCACAACTGACAAAAAAACAAACTGTGGTCATTGGGAAGGGAGTGTGTAGTGGTAGAGTCCATACCTAGCATGCATGAAGCCCTGGGTTTGATTCCTTGGTACCATATAACACAGGGGAAAAAAGGCTAGAAGTGTTGCTGTGGCTCAAGTGGTAGAGGGCTAGCCTTGAGAAATTCCAAGGACAGTGCTCAGGCCCTGAACTCAAGTCCCAGGGCTGGCAAAAAAAAATATGTGGCCATATTACAAAAAAAATCTGATAAATTTAAGGAATGAAAAATAGACTTTTCCCTATTGCCTTTTTTTAAAAGTAAGTATTTAGAGCATTATTTCATTCTTTTTTTTGTGTGTGTGTATGCTAGTCCTGGGGCTTTCTCAAAGCTAGAGCTCTACTACTTGAGCCACAGCATCACTTTCAGCTTTTTTTCTATGTATATGATACTGAGGAATCAAACCCATGTCTTCCTGCATGCTCGGCAAGCACTAGGCCAAACTCCTGGTCCCCATTATTTCATTTTGTTAACTAAACACATATGAAATCATATTTGGGGGGGGGCCTTTGGGTTTTTTTTTTTTTTTTTGAGCCAGTCCTGGTGCTTGAGCCCAGTGCCTGGGCATTGTCCTTGGGCTTTCTCAAGGCTAGCACTTTATTGCTTGAGCCACACTACTTCTGGCTTTTTCCTGTGTATGTGGTACCGAGGAATCAAACCCAGGGCTTCATGCATGCTAGGCAAGTTAGGCCATGCTTCCATCCCTAATTTGGGCTTTTTGTGGTTCATTGGAGGTAAGAATTTCTTGATCTTTTCCTGCCCTGGCTGGCTTTGAACTGTGATCCTCAAATCTCAGCATCCTGAGTGGTTAGCATTTCAGGGCTGAGCCATTGGTGCCTGGCTCATAAGTGTTTTTTTTTTTTTGTTTTTGTGCTAGTCCTGAGGCTTGAAATCAGAGTGATGAACTTCAGCACTTTTGCTCAAGGATAATTTAAGCCACAGCTCCACTTCCAGTGTTTAGTGGTTAGTTGGAGGATAAGAGTCTCATGGACCTTCCTGCCTGGGCTGGCTTTGAGCCATGACCTTCGGATCTTAGCCTCCTGAGTATTGAAGATTAGCAGTATAAGCCATTGGGGCTCAACAATATATACTTTTAAGATTAAAAGTGCAAGGCTGGGAGCTTACTTAGGAGAGTACCAGTTTATGAAATGTGAAGACCAAAATTGACAAAAATAAATTCTAAGTATAATATGGCTATCTGAGAAATATTTCACATATTAAAATGTTTGTATATTTAGTTTGTTTTTTAGCTATTCATTGTTTCAGAAAAATGGTTTATTTTTTTAAATGGACATAAGTTGCTTTTCTTTTTTTGAATTTTTTTTTTTTTTTTGCCAGTCCTGGGCTTGAGCTCCGGGCCTGAACACTGTCCTTGGACTTTCTCAAGGCTAGAGCTCTACCACTTGAGCCTCAGCACCACTTCTGGCTTTTTTCTATGTATGTGGTACCAAGGAATCGAACCCGGGTCTTCATGCATGCTAGGCAAGCACTTTAACCACTAGGCCAAACTCCTGGCCTCTTTTTTTGAATTTTTTAATTAAAGAATTCATTAACATTGATTTTTAAATCATATTTCAAATGACATGTTTAACAAACAAGTATTCAAAAAGGGAATCTCTGTATACAATCACTGGCACTTAGATTTTAGAACAAAATTTAAATTAAGCTGAGGGTTTGCATGTCATAGATACATATTAATGTGTGTAATAAAACATTATGTCTATAAAGTCATAAATTTTTATGTCTATGTAGTTATGTTTATATTTCCAATACTATGTCTATAACATTGGGTACACAAATATTGAGTCATTGCTCTTGTAATGTTTGGATCTAATATCCACATATTAAGGATACCATGCACCTTTTGTTCCTTTGCTTTTGACTTATCTTGCTCAACATGATTCACTCTAGCTTCCTCCACTTCCCAGTGAATGCCATTATTTTTTCTTGTTGGCTATGTAGAATACCATTGTATATAAAAAAAAATAACTCATTACACAAAGGACACTCAGCAGAAATAACATTAGTTATCATGGCCTGCTTTGAAAGACAGGCAATAGTTAACATCAACTATATATAGAAAAATGGTTTATGATTGTAATATTTTGAAGTTTGCAAAGTGAATTGACTCACATTCTAAAATAGCCAATATTCTTTTGCTTTCTGTATGGCAGGTACTGTGCTATGTATCGTACTTGTGTCTTACCCTACAAGAACATTGTTTGTAGTACTTATTGTCTTCATTTTTATAGAAATTAGATTTTTTTCCAGGTAACATACTAAGAAAATGGAATGACTAAAATTCAAAACTAAGTCTATTTTGCATGACTTCAGCACTGTTTACTTAGTCACTCTGCAACAACCTAGGTATCAGAATTTCAGTTTTAAGGCTGTGGATTTACTGACGTTGGTTTTGTACTTAATTCCTTTCATCCTTCTCCATCTGTAGAAAATTTCACCTTTCGTTTTACATATATGAGCTTACTGTAAAGTATTCTTTTTTTTTTTTTTGCCAGTCCTGGGCTTGAGCTCAGGGCCTGAGCACTGTCCTTGGACTTTCTCAAGGCTAGAGCTCTACCACTTGAGCCTCAGCACCATTTCTGGCTTTTTTCTATGTATGTGGTACCGAGGAATCGAACCCAGGTCTTCATGCATGTTAGGCAAGCACTTTAACCACTAGGCCAAACTCCCGGCCCCTAAAGTATTCTTTTTTAATTAAAGAATTTATTAACATTGATTTTTACATCATATGTAAAATGTCATATTTAACAAACAGTTATTCAAGAAGGGAATCTCTATATATAATCACTGGCACTTAGATTTTAGAACATAATTAAAATTAAGCTGAGGATTTATATGTCATAGATACATATTAATGTATGTAATAAAACATTATGTCTATAGAGTCATAAATTTTTATATCTATGTAGTTATGTTTATATCTCCAAGACCACATCCATAACATTGGGTACCCAAATATTGAGTCATCGCTCTTGTACTGTTTGGATCTAATATCCACATATTAAGGATATCATGTATGATACCATGTATGAAATTGGTTTGTTCAGTTTGCTTATCTCTTCTTGGTTCAATGTGGGTAACATATATTTATTTAAGAAATCATCCATTTCTACTAAATGTTCCTGTTTCTTTGAACATAGGCCCTGGAAGTACTTATTCGTAATGTACTGAATTTCTTGAATATCAGACGTGATCGCTCCCGTAGGATCTCTAATCTTGTTTATTTGAGTCTTCCCTCTCCTTTTTTTTTTGATGAATCTTGCCAGGGTTCTGTCAATTTTGTTGACTTTCAAAGAACCCAACTTTTTTATTTATTAATTTTATGTACGGTAGATCTTATTTCACTCTCTGATATTTCTGATTTCATTTTTATTATTTCTGTCCTTCTAGTTGTTTTAGAATTAACTTTTTCTTGCTCCTCTAGGTTCTTCAGTTTCTTCTTTAGGTTATTTATGTGAGTTTCTTCTGTCTTTTTAATATGGGCTCCTAGTGTGATAAATTTGCCCCTTAAAACTGCTTTTGCTGTGTCCCATAAGTTCCTTTGTGATGTATCTTGATTGTCATTACTCAAGAAAGTTTTGAATTTCTTCTTTGATTTGTTCTGTAACCCAGGAGTTATTCAGAACTGTGTTGTTCAGCTTCCAAGTGTTTGAGTGGTTTTTTTACCCTTTACTATGCTGTTTAGAATGTCTGATTCCAGTGTGATCAGATAGAATGTAGGGTATTATATCAATCCTCTTGTATCTGCTCAAGTTTTCTGTATGAACTATTATATGATCTATTTTGGAGTGTATTCCATGTGCTGCTGAGAAAAATATATAAAATTTTGCCATTGGGTGGAAGACTCTGTGTATATCTGTTAAGCCCAGCAGGGCTATGGTGTCATTTAACTCAGAGGTGTCTTTGCTTATCTTTTACTGATTTGATCTGTCTTTTGGTGAGAGTGGAATATTGAAGTCTTCCACTATGACTGTGTTTGAGTCCATCTTGTTCTATAATTCTTAGAGAGTTTGCTTGACATAGTTAGGTGCTCCCATGTTGGGGGAGTAAATGTTTATAAATGTAATATTCTGGTTATGAATTGTCTCCTTTACTAAGATGTAGTGGCCATTTTTATCTTTATGTACTGATTGTGCTGAGAAGTTAATTTTGTTAGAGATTAAGATTGTTACTTATGCTTTTTTGCAGATATGTTGAAGTGGAAAATTCTTTTCCATCCTTTCACTTGGAGTTTGTTTCTGCCTTTGGCAGTGAGGTGGATCTCTTGGAGACAGCATATTGATGGGTCTTGTTTCTTAATCCAATCTGCTATTCTGTGTTGTTTGATTGGATTGTTCAGCCCATTCACATTTAGGGAAATTATGGAGAAGTGATTAGCGTCCTTTGTCATTATCTATTTTCCTTCTGTGTTTCTCTCTCTCTTTCTCTCCCTTTGTGTTTACTGATTTATGGGTGATAGCTTCTTGATGGGAGTTCTTGCTGTTCTGAAATTTGTTCTTAATTATTTAATATTTTTTGTAATGCTGATTTAGTGTGCATATATTCATATAGCTTCTCTTTGGAATGAAATATTCTTGTTTCTTCCTCAAGTATAAATGCTAATTTTGCTAGATATATCAGTCTGGGCTGGCAGTTGTTGTTCTTCAGGGCATGAATGATATTTTCCCAAGCTTTTTTTGCATTTAGGGTTTGCGTGGAGAGGTCTGCAGTGATTCTAATTTTTTTTTCTATTGTAGTATAGCTCTTTGTTTTTGCAGCATTTAAGATCAGGTCCTTAGTATTCAGGTCTAATGTTTTAACTATGATGTGTCTGCAGGAGTTCCTTCTGGGGTCAGTCTTGTTGGGGGTCCTGAAGGCTCAGTAATGTGAGACTTTCCCTTTTGAGGTTGGGGAAGTTCTTTGCTATAATGTTGGTGAATAAGTGTTGCATTCCCTTTGTTTGAAACTCCTTCCCTTCATCAATTCCTATTATATGAAGAATAGATTTCTTGGCTGCAATTCTTAGACTTCTCTTTGGTGAATTCTGACTTATTTCTGCAGACTGATGAATCTCTGTTCCAGCTCTTGTGTTTTATCTTCCATTCTTGATGTCCTATTCTCCATCTCAGTCAATCTGTTGCTTAGCACTTCCATTTTAGTTTGCCCATCATGTCTGCTCTGAGGGTATTCGTCTTTCCATCTAGGGAAGTATAAGGTTTGTCTATTTTTGTCTCCATTTCTCTTTTGAAATCGAGGAACTGTTTGGTGATTTCTTGCTTATATTCTTGTAATTGTTTTTGGAGTTCTGCTTTAATCTCTTAAGTCATATCCGCAATCATCTCCTTGAACAGAGTCATGTCTTGAGTCTCTTCATGTGTCATTTCTTTGGATGGTGACTTCTCTCTCATCCCTTCACTCTTGTTTCCTTTTGGGATTGGTGTGGGACTTTGATTACTTACATATTTCGTTATTTGTCGCTGTGATTTCCACTGAGTTGGTAGAATTTCCACTGAGCTTGTAGACTATTGTTGTAGGCTTGCTCTGTGGTCAGTAGGCGGTGTTCTTTACTTGGTTTGGGGCTGGTGGTTCTGGGTATCTGTGTATATGTGTGGTTCTAGCCAAGTTAGTTCTGTTGCTGACTGGATCTGAGCTTGCAGCTTTTGCTGGTGTGTCCTCAAATTCCCAAAGGCTATGTGCAGCTACACACCTAGGTCTCAGCTAGCCCAACTTCTAGTTTGCTGGTCCTGTACCCAGGGGTGTGGCCCAGCTGAGGACATGGGCTCTGGGAGTTTCTGCTGTGCCTTTCTGATTCTCAGAGCACCAGCTCGCTCCTTGCTGGTCTGCCCTCCAGTTTCCTGCTGTTTCAGGGTTGGTATCCCTGTTCTTTCTGTTTTTCTGTACTTGGGCAGAGTGCATCCCTGATTTTTGCCAGAAGTACTGGGCCGCTTTTGGTGAAAAAGCTGATAATATTTTAGGTGACTCTAAAAGGTTTGATGTTTAAGAACATCAGTGGCTCATGACTATAATCCTAGCTACTGAAGAAACTGAGATCTGAGGATCATAGTTTGAAGCCAGCCTGGGCAGGAAAGTCCATGAGACTCTTATCTCCAATTAACCACCAGAAAATTAGAAATGTGTACAGGTTGTAGTATGAATGTCACCCAGACCTGCTCTTCTTTCACCCGTTTGTGTGTGTGTGTGTGTGTGTGTGTGTGTGTGTGTGTGTGTGTGTGTGATTTGTGGGGCTTGGATCTGGCCTGGGCACTGTCCCTGAGCTCTTCAGCTCAAGGCCATCCTCTGCCCCTGGGCCTGGGTGTTGTCCCTGAGCTCTTCAGCTCAAGGCTACCTCCCTTCCTCTTGAGCCATAGCCCATTTCCTGTATTCTAGTGGTTAATTGGAGATAAGAGTCCCAAGTTCTTTAGTGCTGGGCTGGCTTTGAACAGCCATCCTCAGATCTTAATCTCCTGAGTAGCTAGGATTACAGGTGTGAACCGCACTGCACCTGGCTACTTCTTGCACTCTTAACTGGTGAGAAATAAGCTTAACATTGTAGATCTCCAAGAATTAGTATTTGCTAAAGCAATTTTTAATTATTCATGATTATCAATATTTTTGTTCCCAGTATACATATACTAGGAAGGATGTGATAAGTGTGATGTTAGTGCAGTTTGTCCATAAAGACTATCAGGTCTACTTTTTATTTATAGTCTCTAGGCTTGTAAATTTAAGTCTGAAATTTGGTCACAGGGCTGTCATTCTCTACTCTTGCTTCTCAAGTTTATTCTCTGTTTGCCAAGCCATATCATAGGCACATTTCATATATTCAGATTATTTAGAAACCTTAATGGGTACCTACTTTTGAAACTAAGAACTCATGATCAACTTGCCTCCATCAAAGATGCTTTTTTTTTTTTTTTTTTTTGCCAGTTCTGGGCCCAAGCCCAGGGCCTGAGCACTGTCCCTGGATTTTCTCAAGGCTAGAGCTCTACCACTTGAGCCACAGCACCACTTCTGGCTTTTTGTTACGTATGTGGTACCAAGAAATTGAACCTGGGTCTTCGTGCATGCTAGGCAAGCATTCTAGCACTAGGCCAAACTCCCGGCCCAAAGATGCGTGTTTTTATATGAACTAATTCTGATACCTGGTGTATTAGAATAGACCCGCAAAAGTTAGAGACAGAACAGTTATAGAAAATGCTTTCTTCTTCCCTCTATAAGCCCAAGACATTCTGAAAGTTCATGCAATATTGCTAGTTTAGTAAATACACAGTCTCCTAAAAGACAGCGTTATAGCTCCATAGGGTCAAGTTGACCCTAGTTGTCATAACCAAATATCAGTCACTGGTGGATGACAGGATACATAATAGTAACAGCAACGCATATATTAAGTCAGTTTATTTCCAGCTTCTGCCTTTGATTAATTTAGTTCTTTGGTTAGGAGCAGTATTGTAGGACAGGTACCTTTGTATACACAATTAAAATAGATATAGACATAGGTATTCTGAGCAAGCAGGCTGTTTTTTTTTTTTTAATGGTACTGAGGTTTGAACTTAGTTTTTGGAAAATTTCCTTTTTCTGAGACTTTTTATACTTTGCTGGGGCTATAAGGCTGTTCTACAGATGATTATCATATTGCATTTTCATTTCTGTAGGTCAGGCTTAAATTTTCTTTTTTCCTACTGAATAAATCCTGTAGCCTAGTATATAACACTTGATCTTTTGACTACAATTTTCCATGTGTGTGTGTGTGTGTGTGTGTGTGTGTGTGTGTGTGTTTTGTGGGTCATGGGGCTTGAACTCCACCTTGGTACTGTCCTGAGCTCTTCAGCTCAAGGCTACCATCCTACCATTGTACCAAGCCCCCTTTCCGTTTTCTGTCAGTTATTTGGTTAATTGGAGATAAGAGTCTCAGGTCCTTTTGTTCCCTGGGCTGGCTTTGAACCTTGATCCTCAGATCTCAGCCTCCTGAGTAGCTAGGATACAGGTGTGAGCCACCGTGCCCTGTTTTTTCTATGATTTTTATTTAGACTATTTCTGTATACATACTCTATTCTTCAGTGTAAGTTCATTTTACAAATAAATAAGCCAAGAGTCAGTGTTTAAGGTACTTAATAGCACAGATAATACTAGAAAACAGAATAACAAAATAATTAATTAAAACCGAATAAGTGATGAATGGAGAAATGAAGGGTGAAAAAATATAGTACTGATATTATATGTGTGTATGTGTGAAAGTGGAGCCAGGTAGTTTTGAGGAGTGAATGGGACTAACAGAAATGGGGAGAATAATGGAAGGGGAGATATTGATCAAGATGCATTGTACTCATGAACTGACATGTTGAAATGCAACCCCTTTGTACAACTACTTAAAATAATTTAAAAACATTTTTATATAAAGGAATTAATTTGTTTTTTTATTATTATTTTAGAAGATTGAGACATAAGTACTGTTTTTGTTGTTGTTGGTCATAGGGCTTGAACATAGGGACTGCATACTGTCTCTGAGCTTTTTTTTTTTTTTTTTTTTGCACAAGGCTATCATTTTACCACGTCGGCCACATCTCCACTTCTGGCATTTTTGGTGATCAGTTGGAGATAAAAGTCTCATGGACTTTTTGCCTGGGCTGGCTTCAGGCATGTTCCTCAGATTTCAGCCTTGTGAATAGTTATACTTTTTTTTTTTTTTTTTTTGGCAAGTCCTGGGCTTGAGCCCAGGGTTTGGGCTCAGGGCCTGAGCACCATCCTTGGGCTTTCTCAAGGCTAGCACTCTACCACTTGAGCCTCAGCACCACTTCTGGCTTTTTTCTATGTATGTGCTACCAAGGAATCGAACCTGGGTCTTCGTGCATGCTAGGTAAGCACTCTACCACTAAGCCAAACTCCTGGCCCCACCACAGGTTTTTTTCTTGTTGTTGGTGGTGGTTGTGGGACTTGAACTCTGGGCCTGGGTGTTGTCTCTGAGCTCTTTAGCTCAAGGCTACGGTCCTACTCCTTGAGCCACAGTGCCATTTCTGATTTTCTGGTGGTCAGTTGGAGATAAGAGTCTAACAAACTTTGAATTGTGATCTTCAGATCTCAGCCTCCTAGATAGCTAGGATTACAGACATGAGCCACCATGCCTTGTGCTTATTGTTTTCTTTAAAAATATTTAATAGAAAAGATTTTTAGTATTGAGAATATTCATTTATGGTTATAGCAATGCTTACTTTGTATATATTAAATATTTATTTTAATAGGAAAAACTGAAAATAGAGGCCAAAGAGAATATAGTCACTCCAAAAGAAAAAGTAGACAAGGTAAGAGTTTTGTGTAATTCTGTTCTTGCAATAATGAATTTATTTTCTAACATTTACTTAGAAATAATTATTTTTGCTCATAAATAGGAGACTAACATATCATATAATTTAATTTCTTTTTTTGTGGGTTATGGGGCTTAAACTTGGTCTGGACATTATCCCTGTGCTCTTCAGCTCAAGGCTACCACCCTACCCTTGAGCCAATCCCACTTCCCGTTTTCTAGAGGTTAATTGGAAATAAGAGTTTCAGGTCCTTTTGTGCCCAAGCTGGCTTTGTACCTTGATCCTCAGATCTCAGCCTCCTGAGTAGCTAGGATTGCAGGCGTGAGCCACTGCACCTGGCCATAATTTAATTTCTTAAATTGCACTATTGACTAATCAAAAAACATTAGCCAGGACTTTCAAAACTCTGTCTTTTAGAGATGTCTTTAGTCTTCATAATTCTTACTATCAAGTAGTTGATAGTAATTGATACTATCAATTAGGTACATATGCCTTTCCCTCTGAGAAGTTTCTCTAGGTTGAGGTAATATACTTGGATTAAAATTTCTGATGCTTGGCTGAGGATATAGCTTAATGGTAGAGCATTGCCTAACACATACAAGGCCCGAGGTTTGACCTTCAGCACTTCCAAAAATCTTCTAAAGTTGAGATGATCTATTCTGAGTTTTTGCTTACAGTTGGTGCTCTACCATATGAGAAACACCATCAGTCTTAATTTGAGTTTTGGGGTACTGAATAAATGAATTTTGTTCTCCTATTTTAAATCTGGACCAAGTGAGATGAAAGATTCTCAAGATAATACCTATTGTTGCTAAACAATATTGACTAATGTGGTTTATCAGTAATAAGAGAACCTCCATTCTACTGTGGATTGAACTCAGGACCTCACACGTGCTAGAACTGAGTTTCTTCTGAAATGCCAAATAAGACAAATTTATCTATTTTGTCATAAGTAGACCTTGACCTGAGATAGATCTACCTTTATCATAGCTTTCTGTCTCAATCTTATGGATTGAGGGCAGATAAGTAATTTTTCTTGAACTTAAAAGGAGGAATAAGGAATAGACTCTACAATATGTATTTGTCCTGTGTTTCCTTCAAGTTTTACCAGTCCTATGAAGTCACTATTTTTTTTTTTTTTTTTTTTTTTTTTTTTGTGGATCATGGGGCTTGAACTCAGCCTGGGTGCTGTCCCTGAGCTCTTCAGCTCAAGACTACCCCCTTACCTCTGGGCCTGGGCATTGTCCCTGAGTTCTTCAGCCCAAGATTACCACCCTACACTTGAGCCAAGCCCCACTTGGGCTAGGATAACAGGCGTGAGCCACCGCGCCGGTTGAAGTCACTATTTTTACCTAAGGATGCAGTGAAAAGTTAGGGATGTTAGCCTAGTGGATCATAAAAAGAAACATGTGAAAGAAAGCTCCAGATATGGGAAGAAGAGTATGTTTCTATAATGACTTGATAAGACAGGATTTTTGAAGATTTGTGATTTGACCAATATTTAAAAAAATAATTATAAATTAAATAGTCTTCTAAGCCCCCACACAGGCTTTATGATTATAGTTAAACTGAAAGTGAGAATCAGAAGGGTTTGGGAATAGCTCGCTAGCTAGACCCAGTTTTTTTACATTTGATTTGAAAGAGAGAGAAGACAAATATTGAACCTATTAGTGAATATTTATTGCTTTCTTATCTCAGACACAACACTAAGATACTTGAAAGACATTATATTTGAAGAAAGTACCATCATAAGAAAATAATCCAACAGGATTATAGACTTAGTGTCTGAGAGAAGTAAATTGTTTAAACACTAATATGCTTTTATAAATGTAGAATATATATCATTAGAACATGTTTTGGTTTCTATATAAAATACAGTATAATGTAATATAATCCTTGTATGTGTTATTAGATATTATCTGTTACCTATATTATCTGGGGTGTCTGGATAATATATGTGTATAAAAAATACCAGACAACTGGGCTCGGCGGTTCACGCCTGTAATCCTAGATACTCAGGAGACTGAGATCTGACATAAAGGTTCAAAGTCAGCCCCAGTGCAAAAGGACTTGAGACTCTTATCTCCAATTAACCACTAGAAAATCGGAAGTGGATCTTGGCTCAAGGGTAGGGTGGTATCCTTGAGCCGAAGAGGTCAGGGACAGTCTTCAGGCTTAGTTCAAGCCCCATGACCCACAAAAAACCAACCAAACAAACAAACAAAAACCAAAGACAGGGCTGGGAGTTTGGCCTAGTGGTAGAGTGCTTGCCTAGCATGCACGAAGACCTGGGTTCGATTCCCTGGTACCACATAGAAAAAGGCCGGAATTGGCACTGTGGCTCAAGTGGTAGAGCTCTAGCCTTGAGAAAGCCCAGGAACAATGCTCAGTCCCTGAGTTCATGGCCAGGACTGGCAAAAAAAAGTATCAAAGACTAAAGTAAAAGAGTAAAAAGGCTCAAGAACAGTGTCCAGGCCCTTAATTCCAACCCCCGGGCTCGCAAAAACAAACAAACAAAAAAAAACCACAGACATAAAATACAACTAGGTCTTTTTTTGGTTATACTGCTAAAGTGTCACAGGCATTATATAATAGTCAACACATTTATCAAATGTGTTTATGTTTTAGGATAAGTTACTTCTTCATGTTTCAGTTTTCTGAAATAAAAACAATACTAAAGTCTTTATAAGAATTACATGGGTGGGGCCGGGAGTTTGGCCTAGTGGTTAAAGTGCTTGCCTAGCATGCATGAAGACCCGGGTTTGATTCCTTGGTACCACATACATAGAAAAAAGCTGGAAGTGGTGCTGAGGCTCAAGTGGTAGAGCTCTAACGTTGAGAAAGTCCAAGGACAGTCAGTGCTCAGGCCCTGAGCTCAAGCCCAGGACTGGCAAAAAAAAAAAAAAGAATTACATGGGTACTTTTTGTTAAAACATTTGTTTAAAAATGCAGTAGAGGAAAAAGTGCATGTTGTATGTATATTTATGACTGGCAGTATAACTCTCATAGAATATAATTTGAAAGGAAATGAATGTTTTCATGATCATTTCCATTATTGCTATAATCATGTAAAGGGATAAGTATTCTCCAGTGTGAGTGAGGTGGTATGGGGAGGGTCCTTTTAGGCTATCAGGTAAATGTCAGTTCCCTGACATAGCCACAAGATGGTGATGCAGTAACTTTGAATTCCCATTCTCAGGCCTACAATTGGAACCTTCAGTATGTAACTTGTCATTTTTGAATGTTCTAATTGTAGCTCCTCATAAATCCATGAAACAGAAAAAAAATTTACTTTTATTAGAACTGTGCAAGTGTGATGTGAAATATGTAGGAAAAGGGATACAGACATAGAACTGTAAAGAAATAATACCTAAATTTATACCTGGTAGAAAAATAAGTCATTTCGTAATTACTAGAATTAGTCAAGAAAGCTATGAACCATTTCATTTAGCTTCTTGATTTTATAAACATGAATAAATTTGAGCCTGAAGATACTTGGAGATTTAAAGTTACCTAGCAAGATAATTAGGCAAATACTTAGATATTTATATAACTATTAAAATATTTAGAAAATAACGTATTACATGGTTCCTACTTCTGTATTTTTTCTTTTTCTTTTGTTCTTTTTTGCCAGTCCTGGGCCTTGAACTCAGGGCCTGAGCACTGTCCTTGGACTTTCTCAAGGCTAGAGCTCTACCACTTGAGCCTCAGCACCACTTCCGGCTTTTTTCTATGTATATGGTACCGAGGAATCGAACCCGGGTCCTCATGCATGCTAGGCAAGCACCTTAACCACAAGGCCAAACTCCCGGCCCAGACCTTGGGCTTTCTCAAGGCTAGAGCACTACAGCTTTAGCCACAGCACCACTTCTGGCTTTATTATATTTATTTTAATGTATATAGATCCGAGTAATCGAACCCTGGTCTTCGCGTATGCTGAGGCAAGCACTCTACCACTAGGCCAAATTCTACCCCCTGTTTTTAGAACGTGAATGAGGGTGTTGAAATTGAGAGGGAAGAATGGTGGAGAGGAGAAGCAAATGAGGAGAGGGAAAAGAGAGAGAGACTGGGGGAGAGGGAGGAAGAAATAGAAAAACGAAGAAAGAGAATGAAGGCAAATTATTTTGTTGCTTTTAGGCCATTAGAATGAAGCATAGATTGAAGTTTTTTGCCACAAGAGATTTTTTTTTTAAATCTTCAGCTTCTGATCAATAGATAGTTGGAATCTCACTTGTTCTAACAGTGACCTTGTGACTATAAATAGCAGTGGATACTATATACATCTTAAATGGACTCTTATCAGTAATACATCTGGAAATAAATTGTAGGTCATTTCAGTACTAACCTCACTAGTTACTTTACTTTAAAAAAGTAAATGTACCAATCAGGAGCTAGACCTGGTAGTGTAAACTTGTAATCTCAAAACTCAGGCTGAGGCAAGAAGACCTGGAGTTTGAGGTAAGTCTGGGCTATATCATGAGATCCTATCATACAAATCAAACAACATAATTAATGATGGTTTTATTCACTTTTGTTTGATTCAGAAAACACAGACACATGTATTGGAACCACCAAAAGTTCCTTACCAGAAATTTGATTCTACAGCAGCTCCTCCACAAAATGTATCTCGAAATTTCTCATCAGTTAATCATGGCAAATCCAAAGATAAAAGAGACTATGTGTGGACTAAAGGCAATTTATCTTCATCAGTACCAAAGGTTGGTTACTAAAATTTCTAAGACTAATTTTTCATATAAAAAGGTTCTTGGGGGCCGGGAGTTTGGCCTAGTGGTTAAAGTGCTTGCCTAGCATGCATGAAGACCCAGGTTCCATTCCTCGGTACCACATACATACAAAAAAGCCAGAAGTGGTGCTGAGGCTCAAGTGGTAGAGCTCTAGCCTTGAGAAAGTCCAAGGACAGTGCTCAGGCCCTGAGCTAAAGCCCAGGACTGGCAAAAAAAAATAATAATAATAAAATAAAAAGGTTCTGGGGGGCTGGGATTGTGGCCTTGTGATAGAGGGCTTGCCTAGCATGCATGAAGCCCTGGGTTTGATTCCTTGGTACCATATACACAGAAAAAACCAGAAGTGGTGTTGTGGCTCAAGTGGCAGGGTACTAGCCTCAAGCAAAAGTGTCCAAGGACAGTGCCCAGGCCCTGAGTTAAAGCCCCAGGATTGGCAAAAAAAAAAAAATGGTTCTGGTTTCACACATCATATACCTAATAACATAGAGATATATGAGAATGATTGAGTATGAAATGGCTTTATTTGTTTTTGTCACTTCCCCCAACTTATTGGTACCTTGAGTTGATATTTACTAATACAATAACTTGTACTAACTAGTTGGCCATTCATTTACCAATGTGTAAGTCTGATGTGAGATATCTGGTTCTGACTTGATGTTTAACAGTGTTATCCATTAGGTCCTTTTGCTGTTTATCTGACACCATTTTGTTGCCAGAGTCCTGTACTTAGCAATCATCTTAAGAGTTTAGACACTACAAGCAAGGTGATACAACTTTAGTTATCTTTTATATGTTTGCTTAAGCTATAGTGAACCATGAAGGATTTTCTCTTTCTTATATCTTTTTCCTCTGAACAAATTGGTTTTCTAGGTACATACACTTATGGGGATTGAGAGGACAGTCTCTTTTATTGAAGGTACTACTCACTTTTAGAAGCATACTCTTGGAGTTCTTGATTCATTTCTCTTACAAGTTGAAGTGAAAAGTATTTCAATTGTGTGCAGGATTGGGGGTAGGGGTGCACACCAGTGCTGTGCTTTGAACTAGGAGCTTGGGCACTTTCTATTTTGCTCATGGATAGCATTCTACCACTTGAACCATAGTTCCACTTCTGGCTTCTTAATTGTTCATTGGAGATGAGTCTTGCAGACTTCCCTGCTCAGGCTGGCTTTGAACTATGACCCTCAGATCTTAGCTCCTGAGTGTTTAGGATTACAGGTATAAAGTATCAGTGCCTCCAGCATGTATTCAGTTTATCTTCACCTACTACATTGAAATGTCATGCTGCTCTCTTGATTTCCTTAAAATAATTGGAAAAGGAAAAAACTGCATCTGAGAGAAAACATTGACTTTTGTGTTCTGAGTCTGGCTTATTTTACTTTTGACATGATTTCATTTTATGGCCAAAAATACAACATTGTATAAATAAATTGCATTTTTTGGTTGGTCATGGGCTTGAACTCTGGGCCCCAGGTGCTGTCCCTGAGCTCTTGAGCTCAAGGCTACTGCCCTACCCCTTGAGCCACAGCACCACTTCCGGGTTTTCTAGAGGTTAATTGGAGATAAGAGTCTCATGGACTTTAGTGCCTGGACTGGCTTTGAACTGCAATCCTCGGATCTCAGTTTCCTGAGTAGTTAGGATTATAGGCGTGAGCTACCGTGCCCAGCATACACTGCATTTTCTTTATCCATTCATCTGATGATAGATACCCAGGCTGATTTTATAACTTGGAAAGTAAATTGGTTGTGAATAGTAAATAGTATCATGATAAAGGTATTCAAGTGTCTTTTTTTTTTTTTTTTTTTTTTTTTTTGCTTGAGCTCAGGGCCTGAGCACTGTCCTTGGGCTTTCTCAAGGCTAGAGCTCTACCACTTGAGCCTCAGCACCACTTCTGGCTTTTTTCTACATATATGGTACTGAGAAATCAAACCCCGGTCTTCGTGCATGCTAGGCAAGCACTCTACCGCTAGGCCAAACTCCCGGCCCTTCCATGTGTCTTTATAATAGGCCAATTTTGACTCCTTCAAGTATATAGTCAAGAGTGCTATAGCTGGATTATATAGTAATTTTATTGTTGGTTTCTTTTGAGGAAACTTCATAATGAATCTATAGTGGCTGTACTAGCTTACATCCTCACCAGTAGTGTTTACAATTCCTTTTCTCCCACATCTGTGCCAGTATGGTTTGTTTTGTAGTATTGGAGTTTGAAACCAAAGCCTCATGCTTGTTACACAGGTCATTTGAGCCACACCTCTAACCCTTTTTGCTTTAGTTTATCAAGTAGGGACTTCCACTTTTGTCCTAGGACTAGTCTAAAACCATAATCCTTACCCATGCCTCCCAAGTAGCTTACAGTGTGAACTACTTATTTGTTGAGAATAGTGTACCAGATGGATATCTTTCTGATATTCATCTCTCAGATAGCTGGGATTACAGACACACCACAACCATACTTTAATTCTCTCCCTCACCCCCTTGTTCCTCCCAATGATAGCATTCTGATGAGTAAGACAATCTCAATGTAGGATATGTTTTTACCTATAGATACGGTTTGAATTTAAGGTCTTGTGCTTATTAGACAAATGTTTTACCATTTGTACTGTGCTCCCAAACCTTTTTTTTTCTCTTTTCTTCAGATATAGTTTTGCCTGTGGTCAGCTTCATACTGTGATTCTCATATACTTTTGCCTTTTGAATAGCTGAGATTACAGTTATCTACCACCAACTAGCTTTGAGATTGAGCCCTGTTAAGTTTTTGTGTGGATTGGCCTCATACCACAATCTACTTATTTTTATCTATCAATATTTGGGCTTGAACATAGGGTCTGTGTGCTATATCTAAGCTTTTTGGTTAAGGCTAGCATTCTTCCAGCTTTTTTGGTAGTTAATTGGAATGAGTCTCACAGACTTTCCTGCCTGGGCTAGCTTTCACTGTGATCATCAGATCTCAGCCTTCTGAGTAGCTAGACTTACAGGCATAAACCACACGTGCCCAGTCCTATCAATGCCATTTTAGTTTGCCTTTCCCCGATGACTAAAGATGTTGAACACTGTTCATGTATGTATTGGCCACAAATAATCCAATCAATGAATTGGGAAATAGGACACAACTTGCCCATAATAGCAAGAACTGACTAATAGAACTGAATTACATCAAACTAAAAAGCCTCTGATGCCAGGCACGTGGCTCACGCCTGTAATCCTAGCTACTCAGGAGGCTGAGATCTGAGGATCAAGGTTCAAATCCAGCCAGGGCACAAAAGAACCAGAGACTCTTATCTCCAATTAACCTCCAGAATAGGGTAAGTGGGGCTTGGCTCAAGGGCAGGGTGGTAGCCTTGAGCTGTAGAACTCAGGCACAGCACCCAGGCAGAGTTCAAGCCCCATAACCCACTCCCCCCCCCCAAAAAAAAAGCCTCTGATAATTAGCAGAGTGAAGATATAGTGTATAAAATAGAAAATCTTGGGGCCAGGAGTTTGGCCTAGTGGTAGAGTGCTTACCTAGCATGCACGAAGACCTGGGTTCGATTCCTCGGTACCACATACATACCAAAAAGCCGGAAGTGGTACTGAGGCTCAAGTGGTAGAGTGCTAGCCTTGAGAAAGTGCAAGGACAGTGCTCAAGCCCTGAACCCAAGCCCAGGACTGGCAAAAAACAAAAACAACAACAACAAAAAACTTTTAAAAAAATGAGAAAATCTTTGCCAGGTATTCAGACAGGTCATGCTAGACAAGCACTCTCTCACTACACTTCTGGCCCAGGATGCTGATTTTGAAGTTTGCTACTTTGCTTGAAAATGTTTCTCATATCCGAGTGTCTTCTAGTGGAATCTTTATGATATTTTAAGTATAGAATCATAAACTATGCAAAGTGGAATGATTTGACTTCTTCCTGACCTAAAGCCATAGTGGAAAGGTTCTTTTCTGGACTTATCTGATTAGGGTTTAAATGCTTCCTGTTTTTGATTTTTTATTTCTTTCCCTAGATTTGGGGGTTTTCTGCTGTAATTTTATATCTTAATGCCTTCTTCTATACCACAGAATCATATATTTGGTCTCTTTAACATGTCCTTGGTTCCTAAAGATTATCATCATGATATTTTTATTACAATTTGAATGGTGTTTTGCTCAGACTGACTTTTAACTGTGATCTTCAGATCTCAATCTCCTCATAGCTAGTATTATAGATGTAAGCCTCTGGCACCTTACTGTATTATTATTGTTTTTGAAGAAAGAATATTTTTAGTATCAAAAACATTTAGTATCAAAAAACATTGAAAACATTTTTCTGTGAAAAATTTCAGCTTCATATATTTGTCAGAAATGGATATTTCTTATTGCTCAAAACTCAAATTGCCATGACATGATTTATTAAATTCTTTTTATTTATTTATTTTGTTGGTCGTGGGGCTTGGACTCTAGGCCTGGACACTGTCCCTGAGCTGTTTAGCTCAAGACTACCACTCTACCACTTGAGCCATAGCACCATTTCCAAATTTCTGGTGGTTAATTGGAGGTAAGAGACTGTAGTGCCCAGGCTGGCTGTGAACTGCAATTCTTAGATCTCAGCCTCCTGAGCAGCTAGGATTACATATGTGAGCCCCTGGGGCCTGGCTCCACTTCCAAGTTTTGGTTGTTTAATTGGAAGGGACTTTATTTATTTATTTATTGTGGATCAAGGGGCTTTGAACTCAGCCTGGGTGCTGTCCCTGAGATCTTCACCTCAAGTCTATCACCATACCACTGGGCCTGGGTATTGTCCTTGAGCTTTCAGCTCAAGGATATACTGCCCTACCCTTGAGCCAAGCCTAGGCTGGCTTCAAACTGTGATCCTCAGGTCTCAGCCTCCTGAGTAGCTAATACTACATGCGTGAGCCATAGGTACCCAGTGACTTATTAAATTCTTTATTATTTAAAAGCATTACATATTGTTTCATTTAATGTGATAATGTTTTCCTTTTTGCTTTTGCATAGGTCTATACAGTGAGGACCCCGACTAAAATCCAAAAGCATCCAAGACAAGAAAAGAATGTACACATTGAAGAAAAAAATAAAAAGAGAAAAACAGTCTTTGACTTTGATACTCATTCAGACAGTTCAGAAAATACTGATCTCCTGGTAAAAAATTACAATTACTACTTCTTGTTTACATAGTTTATTATTTGCATCCTTTATTGTTGTTTATGCTGGTTCTAGGACTTGTTCTTAAGACTGGAGTGCTGTCCTTTTATTCTCTTAAGCCTAGTGCTCTGCCACTTGAGCCACAGCTCCACTTGCAACTTTCTGATACTTAATTAGAGGTAAATGTCTTATGGACTTTTCTGCCTGGACTGGCTTCAAACATAATCCTCAGATCTCAGTCTCCAGAGTAGTTAGGCTACCAGCACTGGGCTTTTATTATTTTTTTAAACATATATATATATGTATATAGTATATGTACAAAGTAAACTCCAATAATGAAATATATAGCAAACTTTTAGTATAGCACAGAACCTTTATATTTTTGTGGCATTTTTGAAAATTGAGGGTATACTCCTCAAACAACATCAGAGATTGACAGATGTGATTTTAAAAACATGATGTATATAACATTTGCTTTTGATCCCAAGGCACAAATTAATTGAAAGTGAAAGGGTGGGGAAAAAAAGGAAAGTGAAAGGGTGGAAAAAGGTATTTCATGCAATAAGTAACAAAAAAGCACTGGTATGACTATACTATTATCAGATAAAATAGACACTAAATTAAAAAATATATAGACAAAAAGTATATCTTAATGAAAGATTTGGTACAATAAGAAAATAAGTCATTTTAAAACATTCACTGGGGCCAGGAATGTGGCCTAGTGGTAGTGTGTTTGCCTAGCATGTATGAAGCCCTGGGTTTGATCCCTCAGTACCACATATACAGAAAAAGCCAGAAGTGGTGTTATGGCTCAAGTGGCAGAGTGCTGTCCTTGAGCAAATAGTGATTAAGGATAGTGCTCATGCCCTGAGTTCAAGTCCCATGACTGGCAAAAACAAAACAAAAAATCCACTTACAGGCTTTTAAAATACATAAAGCAAAACTTCATAGAATGCAAAATATACAGTTTTGAAGTATTTTTATGTAATTCAATACACCACTTTCACTAATGGATAGAACCACTAGAAAAATAAACATAAGCAAAGAGAGAGGATTTGTTTGACACATAGAACACTAGCAAACATAGAACACTATCCAACAATAGATCACATTTTCTTACATACAGAGGGTATTCATCACAGATATTAGTGTATTTAAAAAAGATGCATGCCACATAAAGCATTTTCTGCAACCATAATCGAATCAGTAAGAAAAGCATAACTAGAATATAAAATTTATGGAAACCAGTACACTATCAATAAATGAAAGAAATTTAGAGGTGTTCTCTATGATATGTGGAAAGTAGATTTAAAATACACTGGGATATCATAAATTATACAGGATTCTAGACACACAGTGAGGCCAAAATAGGACACTTTTAGGAGAGAAACACATAGGTACAATCCCTATGTGTCTTCATATTTATTTAGTTACTTATTTATTTATTTTGTTGCTTGGGGAGGCTTGAACTCTGGGCCTTGGTGTTGTCCTTGAGCTCTACAGTTCAAGGCTACCACCCTACCCCTTGAGCCACAGTGCCACTGGTGGTTAATTGGAGATAAGAGTCTTATGGACTTTAGTGCCCAGACTAGTTTTGAACCTCAATCCTCAGATCTTAGCCTCCTGAGTAACTAGGATTACAAGTGTGAGCCACTGTGCCCAACATGCTTCTATATTTATATAATATTATCTGTCTGTCTGTCTATCTACCTATCTTATCTATCCATCTCTCTCTCTCTCTCTCTCTCTCTCTCTCTCTCTCTCTCTCTCTCTCTCTCTCTCTCTCTCTCTCTCTCTCTCTCTCTCTCTCTCTCTCTATTGATTGACCAAATGACCAAGCCATTGCTCAGTAGATCTCAAAATGAACTCCAAGATATGTAAACAAAATATTTCTTTCTTTAAATTTTAAAAATGCTTTTGATGATTCAGTCTTCTTTGATTTATGAACAGTGTATTAACATGTATATCTTTGGAGAGGGAAGGTACAGAATTTGAGGGAGCTCACTGGACACTAATGAAAATGAACTATATACACTTTGAGGGTAGTGAGAGAAGGAAGACTATACAAAAGGAAATGTACTCATTATCTCACTCATGTCATTTCTGAACATTCCTTTAATAATATAAATAAAGTGAATTTATAAAAAACATCTAGAGATGAAAGAAAAGAAAAATAATACGCCAAAATTTATGGAATACAACAAAACCATTGCAGGGAATTCTATAATTATAAATGTTTTAATTTTAAAAAATAACCTCAAGTCAGTAGTCAGATATTAGGATTAGAGTTTGGCTCAAGTGATAGAGTGTTTACTTAGTATGCACAAGATCCCTGATTCAGTCCCAAACACTGAAGAAACTTTATGTAACTATAAAGTGAAGAGAAAGTTGAATCACATCTAGAAGAAGATGAATATTTGAGCAGAGATAAATTAGAAACCAGAAACAGTCCAATGATTAAGACACTCATTTTAGATCCAAAGCCTCAAATTGATTGAAAGTAAAGGAATGATTAAAATGTTCTATGAAAGCTTGGCTCACAACTGTAATCTTAGCAACTCAGGAGGTTGAGATTTGAAGAATGAGGTTTGTAGCCAACCCAGGCAGGTAGATTGGTTATCAATTAGTCATCAATAAGCCAGAAGTAGAGCTGTAACTAAAGTGGTAGAGTGCTAGCCTTGAGCACAAAAACTCAGGGACAACACCTTGGTCCTGAATTCAAGCCCCAGGACTGGCACTCCCTCAACAAATCTAGGTCTTTTTTTTTTTTTTGCCAGTCCTGGGCTTGAGCTCAGGGCCTGAGCACTGTCCTTGGATTTTCTCAAGGCTAGAGCTCTACCACTTGAGCCTCAGCACCACTTCCAGCTTTTTCTATATATGTGGTACCAAGGAATCGAACCCGGGTCTTCATGCTTGCTAGGCAAGCACTTTAACCACTAGGCCAAGTTCCTGGCCTCTAGGTCTTTTTTGTTTTTTTTTTTTTGGCAGATTGAGTTGATTGTTTTCATCTTTGCCTTCTTTCTTTTTTTCTTTTGCCTCCTCCCCTCCTCCCTTACTCTATTCTTCTTTCTTTTTTTTTTTTGCCAGTCCTGGGCTTGAGCTCAGGGCCTGAGCACTGTCCTTGGACTTTCCAAGGCTAGAGCTCTACCACTTGAGCCTCAGCACCACTTCCGACTTTTTTCTATGTATGTGGTACCGAGGAATCGAACCTGGGTCTTCATGCATGCTAGGCAAGCACTTTAACCACTAGGCCAAACTCCCGGCCATATTCTTCTTTCTTATATGTAATACATTGATAAAGTTTTAATGAGGGGGCTGGAAGTTTGGCCTAGTGGTTAAAGTGCTTGCCTAGCATGCATGAAGACCCAGGTTCCATTCCTCGGTACCACATACTTACAAAAAAGCTGGAAGTGGTGCTGAGGCTCAAGTGGTAGAACTCTAGCCTTGAGAAAGTCCAAGGACAGTGCTCAGGCCCTGAGCTCAAGCCCAGGACTGGCAAAAAAAAAAAAAGTTTTAATGATACAGTATTATTGATGGCAGTGCTAATATAATATTATAATATTTCAATTTTTCTTCAAGAGCATGGTTTCAGAAGAAGAGGCATTTAACAAACAATATAATGATAACAATACACCAGCATCTCATCTTTGTGTCAGGACACCAAAACAGGTATCTTTAAAGTTTTATTTCAGGAAGCAAGTTTTAAAAGCCACGTTTTTTTTTACAAAAATTAAAATATGACTTTGTTTTACTTTGTATTTAGACTCCCTCATCTCTAACAACTCCTGGATCTGTGAAGTTTGGAAGTCTGAGAAAAGTTCAAGAGAACCGTTGGGCTGTAATTAGTAAAATGGATAGAAAGAGAAAACAAAAGGAAGCAGAAAAGTTATTTGTTTAATATCAGAAAAATCAATGTAATAATGAAGCTTAATATCTAATTTATAGTTCATGTTTAATTCTTTTACAAAGAGTTAAAATTTACTTGGAAATTGTAACTATAATAATTTGTTACTTAGTAATTTTTGTCTAAATGTGAAATAACTATATTATCTGAAAACTTGTTATATTCAGATAATTATATGATTATATTTTGTTACCTTCACTTGTATTAAATACTAAGTTTTCAAATCTTTAGATTTAACCTTTGAATGGTAGAAATGCATTATTGAGATCTTTTCTTAATTTCCTATTAAAATACATTGAATATGAAGAAATGTCTCATTGATCCTGTAAGGATAGTAAATAGCTGGTCATAATTTTAAGTTTTAAAAATTGTTTTTTTTTCTAAAACTTGTATGTGATCTACCTTTTCTGGTGTTCTAAAATCTCTCTACCTAGATAGACTTACCTTTTCTAAGATTTTAGAACTTTTTTGATATTGCTTTGTTGAATGTGTTTCTTATGCTTCCTCAGTACTCATAAGTTATAAGTTTTATGAGTCTTTTGTTGAGTTCTAAGAAAGTCCTTACAAACTGCTTTAATATTTCTTTTTTTCTTTATTTTCTTCTGTTTTTAAATCCAAGAATTCTGTCTGACATCTATCTCATCTGCTCTGCCAATTTACTTTCCATCTCTTGGATTTCAGTTTGATTATTTTTCAGGATTTCTCTTTATTGAGATCATTTTTATATTTCTTGCATTGACTTCCTTCATTAGTTTGTATTTTCTTGGTATCTTTTATCTGTTTAGCACTATTCACTTTGAACTCATTTTCTCTTATATTCACTTGAAATTTATTTTAGTTGTCATCTGTGTTCTCATTGAATTCCTTTATCTGTTTACTATTTCAGTTTATATAGTTGCTTGAAGGAAGATCACTTCCACTTCATTGAAAATTCTTATCAACAGTCTTTTGAGCTCAGTATATGGGGTTTCCTCTATTTTGCTGTTTTTCTGGCCCTTTTTGTGTAGTTGTTTTCTGGAAGTGTTGTATTTCCTTTATTTCTTGTTGTTTTACTTGGATTTTATGCATTTGAATACCCTTTGTTGTTTGGGTTTGCAATTGTCTGAAGTCTTCCTGGTAGATTATTCTCTGTATTCTCACTAGAGTAGATGTTACCTGAGTTGATGAACCATTCCACGTTACTGGTATGTGGAGTTGTATCTCATCTCTAAAAACATCTCCAATATAAAAGCCAATGAAATGTTTACTATTAGGAAAATGGAGGAAAAAGGAAGAAAACAGGCCAGATTCAATCTTCTATAGGTAAGGACTGTTTATTGAGATGGAGCAGCAAGGAACGCAGCTTTTCCACAGGCTTGGAAATTGTGTCTGGGCTGGGACAGGAGGTAGGTTTTTATGAGGTCTGAGCAAGGAGGCAGAGGTTAATGCATGAGCCACTAGGTAAAGGGATGTGTCTATGTGGGGGGGGGGGGGTTCTGCTGGGCCCACAATAGAAGGCTTATAGCTAGGCTTAGATAGATTGCCCTGCTGAAGTCAGGCAGCCTGCACTTAAATAGGATACACTGCTAGCTTTGTCTACACATCCAGTCTTGCTATGTGTACAAGGGGCTGAGTTTTTGTATAGTCTGTAAGGGGTTAGAACTAAACTATTCAGAGTAGGGAGAGTGAGTGAAGAAGTATGTAGAAGATGTTGAGATGGGAATGGGATATGATGGAGGCAGGAACCTTATGTCTTTGCTGTAGGTATATAGTTCATTTATAAAGAGGAATGTTGATATTAGGAGATACATATGAGTGAAAAAGAAGATACCTAAGGTAAGAGAAGGATGAGGTTGAGGGTAGGCTAATAGTAAGAGCAATAAGGGGAAAAAGGAAAGGAAAAGAAATTTAAAAAATCAAACAACAAATCACAAAAACACATCAAAACAATCACAGTAAAACATCTCCCAGTCAGTTTTCCAGCGTTGGTTGTCAGCTCTTCAACATGATCCATATTTCTACTCTTAAATCCAACTCTTGGATCTGTTTTGAACCCATATATTACCATCTAATGGGATAGGAAGCCCATGTCTCTTTTGAGATCTCCTTTTTGCCTTGTTCAGGCTGTATTGTGTGTCCTGGCAGCACAACAGGGCAATGTGAAAGTTTGTAAGTCTAGTGCTGCCCTTCAAAGGGAAGAGAAATGGTCCTGATGTGTTGTTTCCACCCAGTTAGCACAGGTATATGACCCTCTGCCGCTGCTGGAATTCTCGCATCTGGACCATTCAGACCCATTTGGGCGTTGTAGGCAGGTGTCCTTGGGATGAGGGGGATTGTATCAATGGCCAGCAGTTTTATTGTTATTCAGATTCACTGAGTTAGTGCGGATTGCCATGGGATGTGTTACAGGAATATTTGGCAGCCCTCTTCCTTGCTTGAGTGGAATTTGAGTCTGTTACTCACCTGGCCTTTTATCTGGTTTCTTCTCTCGTAGTCACTGTATTCTTGTAAGGAACTTACCTCTTGGAGCCCCCAGGAAATGGCTGCCACATTGTATTGCTCTAAGCTACTGGTCTTCTTTCTTTTCCCTAAGCTGAACTCAGAGTATTTAGTATAGTTGAACTATTCAGCTGATGTGTCCGATGTATGGTCCTATTAGGAGATATAATAAAAAAGACCCAATACTTGCTGGGCACCAGTGATGCATACCTGTAATACTTGCTACTCTGAGCAAAATCTTAGGATCACATTTTGAAGCCTGCCTGGACAGGTAAGTCCCTTTGACACTCTTATCACCAACTAACCACCTAAAAACCAGAAGTGGAGCTGTGTAGCTCAAAGGGCTAGCCTTGAACAAAAAATCTTGAATAGTGCCCAGGCCCTGAGTTCAAGCCCCACACAACCAACAACAACAAAAAGACCAATACACGCACAGCTTCTTTTTTTTTTTTTTTTTTTTTTTTACCTCATCACTATAGCTGCTGCTATATCCAGGCTCTGTTTAAGTGAGCTTTCGGCTTTGTTTTCCCCATTTTTGAAGTTTAGGGTTCAGTCTTCTTTTTTCTTTTAATTTTCTGATACTTAGGCTGGCATTCTCTCCTAAGCTGGATTTTTCTGCTTAAGCTCTGTACTTTCTGTTAATTTAAGCCGACACCAATTTGTGATTATCAGCAGTCCATTTCATTCTCCTTTTCCTAAATCTTGAGAGTGTATTAATGGAGCATTATGCCTCCAGAGTACCTTTGGCTTCTGTATTTATGAAAATTCCTTTTTTGTGACAGAAAGACTATGGCAGGTATTACTGAATACTTTGTTAATCAAATATCTGTTGTTTACTAAAAGCCAAGCACAGTTATAGGTTCCGTGAATTTAGCAGTGAACAACAAAGAAACCCTGTTTTTCTGAAGTTTATAGTCCAGGGAGGGAAATAATACATGTATTAATTTATGAAATTACTGAAGGAAACAAAATAGGGAAGCGTAGTAGCAACTGGAGAAGGAGCATTAGAGGTAGAAAGAATACCAACATGGGGGTGGGGGAGGAAAAGTGGGAGAAAAACATGGGAAAGGGGAACAGTGAGAAGTAATGTATTCACTACCTTATGAATGTAACTACCTTCTCCATATATCACTCTGATAATAAAAATTTCTTAAAAAGAAAGAATATAAACATGAAAGCTCAGAAGTGGAGATGCCTACTGTATCTGGAAGCAAAAAAAAAAAAAAAAAAAAAAAAAAGGACGGAAGAGACGGCCTGATAATTAATGAAGTGTGTAGCTTTTGTAGAGCATGTAGGCCACTAAAAGAACTTTGGCTTTTACTCCAAATCAGATGTGAAGTTTTCAGTAGTTTTGGCCATAATGAGCCAATATCAGACTTAAAAGGCTTTTGTTTGTTTGTTTTTAGGCATAGTATACATAGCCTAAAGTGGCCTCAAATCTTCTTATAGCTGGTACTGGCTCATGCCTGTAATCCTAGCTATTCAGAAGGCTGAGATCTGAGGAGCACAGTTCAAAGCCAGCCGAGGCAGAAAAGTTTGTGATTCTTATCTCCTTTATAACTGTGGCTCACATGGTTCTGCTAACCTTGAACACAAAGATGCTCAGGGACTTATCCAGGCCATGAGTTCAAGACCCAGAACTGGCAGAAACAAAACAAAACCACCTATCCCAGGCTGGCCTTGCACTTGGAATTTTTATACCTCAGCCTTCTGAGTGATGGGATTACAAGTGTGTGACACCATGCTTCAGTGTGGTTTAGGATCTTTTTGGCTACTACAGGAAAACAAGTTATTTTGGCAATGTATATGAGAGACAGTAGTAGCTAGAGTAAGAATAAGAGCTGCAGCATAAAGAAGTCAACTTTTGAATCTACAGTATTTGAAGATGAGATGTGATATGAGAGAAAGAGTATGAACCAAGAATGATTTCAGAAAATGTGGACAGAAAAATGGAGTTTTGTACTTCTTAGCTTTGAATTTTTCATTAAATATCCAAACAGAGATGGTGGGTAGGTTGAATGATAAGTCCAGATTACTCATAAATTTTGGAGTCAGTTGCATTTTCAGAAGTATCAGACTGGATGAGAACATGCACTGTGTGATTAAGTGAATGTTCCTTGTTAAGAGGGAGGAGATAGATCAGAAGGAGCTGTCAAAGACTTCGGAGGAAAGCTGGAACTATGGTTTCCTGAAAAATCAAGGAAGTATTTCAACAAGAAGAAAAGATAAAGTATATTAAATGCTATCCAGAGGTAAAGTACAATGAATATATTTTTTGATATATTGATAATTGTTACAGTGTTTTAGAAAGTTGAAGGGTTTAAGAAGACAGGTGGACAGGAAGTTTGAAACACTTTCAAATAAGTGTGAGAAACTTAAGAAGTTATTTTCTAACAGAAGTGTGTGTCAGGGGGGCAAGGAGAGAAAGCTCCTAAAGAGGGAACTGGCTTAGCAGGTTATTGTTTTTAAGATAAAGACTGAGTAGCATATTTAATAACTAGAGAAAGATTCAGGATAAAGGGGCGGGGAGTTTGGCCTAGTAGTAGAGTCCTTGCCTAGCATGCATGAAGACTCGATTCAATTCCTTTGTACTACATACATAGAAAAAGGCAGAAGTGGTGCTGTGTCTCAAGTGGTAGAGCTCTAGCCTTGAGAAAGCAGTGCTCAGGCCGGGAGCCCAAGCCCAGGACAGGCAAAAAAAAAAAAAAAAAAAGATTCAGGATAGAGGAAAGATTATGCGGGAGAGAAAGGAAAACATTTTTGTAAAATGTCCTACAATGAGGACCATGAAAGAATAGAGAATGAGGATGAAGTGATTTAAGAAGGGATGAATCCCTGTCATCAAATTCTGCTGAATGAAAATATGTGAGAACAAAAAAATAAATAACTGGATTTGACGTTATCTGAAATGATATATTGTCTACTCTTCCCTGATAGCAAGTAGCAAATACTTTATAAATAAATGAGTTAAACACGTATTCATGTGTAAGGGGTAATTTTACGTCCTTTATTCAGGACTTGGAAAGGCTGCCAGAATAGATGGGTTTTGGGACACACATAGGAGAGCTACAGGTTTACAAACAAATTGAAGACAAATTTGAAGAAATTTGTCTACTTAAATCCCTTCAATTTTTTTTCCTTGCCAGTCCCGGGACTTAACCTCAGGGCCTAAGCACTGTCCTTGGACACTTTTTGCTCAAGTCTAGCACTCTGCCATTTGAGTCACAGCACCATTTCTGGCTTTTTTATGGATATGATACTGAGGAATGGAACCTGGGGCTTTGTGCATGTTAAGCAAGCATTCTACCCCTAGGCCACACTTCTGGCCCAAATCCCTTCAACTTTCTAAAACACTGTAATTACCAATACATCAAAATGGATTAATTGTACTTTACCTCTGGAAGCACTTAATATACTTTATCCTTTCTTCTCTTTGAATATTTCCTTACTTGATTTACAGAAACTCATTGTTCTGGCTTTCTTGCTAATTTTTTGACAGTTCCTTCTTCCCTTTTAACAAATTTGAAGAAATCTGAAGAAATAGCAATATAAATGAGTACTATTATGAAAACCAGGCTAGCATCTCTTCATATAGGAGTAGTTATTTTGCATAGAAAATGGAATTGAATCTAAGCAAAACTTTGTTTAAAATACAGTATTTTGAAATTTAAATTCTACAAATGGCTGTTAAATATAATCCTGATTCTGTCTGTCATCCATTGTATTAGCTGAAAAAGACTAAGGTAACTAGAGCAGGATAAGGAAGGCTATTGCATCAACTTTTCAGTCTGGTAAAACAGGGATGTTTCTTAGATTGAGAGTTTTAAGTTTCAGACGTTTGGATTAGATCTAATACACGTCCTAAGCAGAGTGTCATAACATGATTACTCTAGCTCATAATAAAATGTCTCCTTAATGTAAATGTAAACTAATGATGTCAAAGAGCAAGTTGCTTTGGTTCCTATAAAGGTTATAAATACATTATTCATAACTCAGGTATTCTGAATTCAGTATAATTAACAGTCCACAGGCTGTAATAGTATATTAAGAACTCCAGCTAATGACAGGTCAACCATGGGTTACAAAAAGAAAATAGCAAGTAAGAAAAGGTAAGACTAACATTAGTTTGTGAAATGATAGAGTATCAATCTGAAGAGAATCTAAAAGATCATTTCATTTCAACAGATGAGAATTTCAAGTCTAAAAAAGCAACTAAAATTAAATGATAGTTGCCAAAAATGACCTTTACTGTCTACACATATATGTAGTTTTCACCCACTACATAAACATGACCAAATAATAAACCATTTTGCGTTATTCAAAAAAATTTAAAAACTCTTTGACAATATATATTCTGCAAATAAAATGTCATACAGTTTTCTAACAAAGTGACAAACCAAAGTACAAATTAATTATTCTATCTCCATTTTTTGATGTTACTTGGTCTTTGAACTCAGGATCTTGCAGTTGCTAGACAGTTTACCACTTGAGCTTCACCCCCTCTCTTTTGCTTTGGTTATCTTTCAGCTAGGATACCACATGTGTGCCTAGCACAGGCTTCTATCTGTGATCTTCCTACCCGTACTTTCTACCACTGTGCTTGGCTTAGTTTTTGAAATATGTTCTGACAAACTTCTGCCCAGGTTGTCTTTTAACAGCAATCCTCCCTATCTCTGCCTTCGGAGTAGTATAAACAACTGTACCTAGCCTCTAATTTGTTTTTTAATTTGAGAAGTTGTTACTATTATTTGCTTGAAATAACTTTAAATCTGAAAAATCTTGCTGTCATTCTTCTTCCTCATTTCTAAAATGGGATTGTTGTACCCCGAAGCGACGGGGGACACCAGACCATGGAACTGAGGTTTGGGGCACCAGAGGCCTGAAGTCTTCCACCAGCTTCAGGTGTCCTGGGTCCATTTTACAAGGTATTTATTGAGTAGGGTACAGATGCATTCCAGAAGATGAAGTCACACCCACCAATAATATGATACAATCTTAATCCTTGAACTCACAAGCACCAATCATATGGTATAATTTTGCCCAAGTGATAAACTTTTTTTTAATCTTAAGAAGCAGGTTTAAGCAATAGATGACTTATGGTTAACACATTTTTGTCAATCACCAAGTTCTCAGAAAGTTTGGTACAGAAATAGCCTTAACCCAAGAGAGAAATCTGATTTTTCCTTCAAGTCAGGACTGATCAACCATTGCAGGAAACTCTCAGCATTCTGAGATGGCTCTGAAGGAGGCATCCATCTTCCCAATCCTTTCAGGTCTCACAACTCAGCATTTGGGGGCTCTCACCTGTCCCATATGACAAGGGTATAAGAAAGTATATATTTTGAGCAGTATCTAATACAGGGTTATCTTCAATTTTTATTTAATTTCTTTCCCCATTTCCTTTCTCCTCCTCTTTTTCTTCTCCCCCTTCTCTTCCTCCTATTTCAATTTCTCTGAATCTCCCACCTTTTAACAGTATCCTGTATTTCCATTGGCCAAATCTGGCAGACGTAATCCTAAATAGATGAAAGTCACACTCTGTCCCAAATGTTATACTTTAAGAAATTCTTAGATGTGTCCAGAGACAGCTCACACGTTGGATCAAAAGAGATGAAATCATTCTACAATGTTTGAGATGCTGTTTTAGTTTCCTAAAAAGATAGGAATAGATGTATAGTAAAAGGAAAAAACATTTTCCTTCTCCAGGTTCTCAGCTTGGCTTCTGACTAAGCAGAATAACAGGCCTTACCTCTTTTCTAAGGTATGTGTCTAAAGCTGCACATTTCTTTGGAAAACACTTCATAAGCTACATTCCATGAATTGGCTATGTCATTTATCCATCCTTATTCAGTTTTTTCTAACTTCCCTATTTCATTTTTTCTTTGAATGATTGAATATTTAAATGTATTTTAGACTTTTGTGCCAGTACTAACATTTGAATTCAGGGCTATATACTCTTGCTTGGCTTTTTATTTTTATATTTTTATGTTCTTGTTCATGGCTGGTGCTCTATCACTTGAGCTAAGCCTCTAGTTCCTTAAAAATGTGTTTAAATTTCCAAGTACATAGGATTAAGAAAATCTATATCCACTGTTAATATTATTTCTATTTTGATCAGGTATGGTATCTTTTAAGATTATTTGAGACTCTGCAAGGTGGCACATTATGATTGATTTGGTCTTAAAGGCCATCTCAGGAAAAGAGTTGGCAAGACTCCATCTCAATCAGTAAGTCAGATATGGTGATATGCCACAGATATATATGACACCTTAGATTGAAGATTATAGTTTGAGATTAGTCTCAGGCAAAACCCCCTTGTAAAACCCTGCCTGGAAAATAACTAAAGCAAACTGGGGTTAATTGAGTAACTCAAGTAATAGAATACCTGCCTAGCAAGTGCAAGGCCCTGGGTTCAAACCACCCAACCATTTTCAAGACTTGTTTTATGGCTTAAAATATGATCTTATTAGGGTGTGTCCTAAATGGACTTGTGTGTTGATGAAGAACGTAAGTTGTTTTTGGTGAAATGTTTTATGACTACCAGTTAAGTGAAGATGGCTTGTAATACTCTTCACAGTCTACATCCATTATGTGTGTGTGTCCATCATGGGGCTTGAACTCAGGGCTTGGGAGCTGTCCCTGAGCTCTGTTGCTTAAGGCTAGTGCTCTACCATTTTAAGCCACAACACCACTCATGGTTAATTGAAGATAAGAGTCTCAAGGATTTTCCTGCCCAGGCTGGCTTTGAACAGTGATCCTCAGATCTCAGCCTGATGAGTAGCTAGGATTACAGATGTGAGCCACCAGTGTCAGGTTCAGTCTATATCCTTTCTAATTATTTCACATATTTTTATTTCAATTTCTTAGAAAAATACTGAAAATTTCAAGTATAGCTGTAGATTATATTCTTTTTTTTTTTCTGTCAGCCCTTGGGCCTGAGCCCTGTCATTGAATTTTTTCTTCAAAGCCTACACTTTACCACTTTAGCCACAACACCAGTTATGGCTTTTTTTTCTGTATATGTGGAACCCAGGAATCGAACCTAGGTCTTTGTGCATGCTAAGCAAGCACTCTACCACTAGGCCAAACTCCCGGCCCCTTCTATCTGTTTTTATGAAGAGACATTCCAAATTTACAATAGAGATTTCTTGACTTTATCATAGTATGAAAGTAGGACCCATTCAGTAGAAACTGTATCTCAGTTTCTGGAAAATGACAGTGTGTCATGCAGTGCTGTCTCAGGAAGTCTAAAGTTCTAGGCAGCCACATAATCACAAGCGTAAGCAACTGGTACTACAAAATGCATTGTGTTTAAGCTCAGCTATGAGGTTTGGTGGATTATATACATTCAACACATTATTAACTTACGATATTTTTAATTTACAGCGAATTTATTGTTGAAATGTAACTCTATCCTAAGTGACGAGTCTCTGTATTTGTATATTTTGAAATTTGGTTTTAAGTAAAAGTACTTACAGGCTTGATTTTTGTGGGGAGAAGAGGGTGATACTGCATTTTACACTTAGCACCTGGGCTCTGTCCTTTATAGATATGCCACCGATCAGTGGCCTTATTTTCTTGGCTTATTAGCTGTATCTTTGCTTTAGTGTTTGAACTAGGAATTTTTGACAGTATTGTAGTTTGAAGTCAGGGTTTCATGCTTGCTAGGCACACTCTCTCACTTGAGCCACATTCCTAGTCCTATTTTGCTATTTTGCTTTAGCTGTCTTGGTGGTATCATCATCCTTACTATCATCACCATTATTATTTATTTTTTTGATATTCTCATATTTTTGCCCAGTCCAGCCTGAACTGCACCTCTCCTCCTTCAGTTCTCCTGCATCTGGAATGATACCTTTGCCACCAGGCCTAGTTTACTGGATGAAGTGGGATCTCACTGACTCTGCTGCCCAGGCTGGCTTCAAAATATAGTTCTCCTTATCTCTACATCTTGAGCACCTGGGAAAATGTGCGTGCGTCATTGTTCTTGGCTATGAGCTTGGCTTTGCAACATATATCTATAATGAATTAAAATGTATCATTTGATAGCCATGTAAGAATTACACAAAAATATATTTTCATTTTCCATTTTATCCTTTATTCTATTCTTTTTTGTTGTTGTTGTTCTTGTCAGTCCTGGGGGGCTTGAACTCAAGGCCTGAGCACTGTGCTTAGGACTTCTCAAAGCTTCAGCCACAGCACTACTTCTGGCTTTTTCTATGTATGTGGTACTGAGGAATCAAACCTGGGTCTTCGTGCATGCTTGGCAATCACTCTACTACTAGGCCAAACTCCTGGCCCCATTCTTTATTCTATTCTTAACATATACTTTATATCTGCATAGGTTTTTATTTTTGTTATTTCTGTCCTTCTAGTTTTAGAATTAACTTTTTCTTGCTCTTCTAGGTGTTTCAGTTTCTTTTTTAGGTTATTAACATGCTCTTCTTCTGTCTTTTTAATATGCATTCCTAGTGCGATAAATTTACCCCTTAGAACTGCCTTTGCTGTGTCCCATAAGTTCCTTTGTGATGTCTCTTGATAGTCATTACATTCAAGGAAGTTTTGAATTTCTTTTCTGATCTGATCTGTAACCCAGGAGTTATTCAGAAGTATGTAGTTTAGCTTCCATGTGTTTGAATGTTTTTTGACTTTTACTGCATTGTTCAGAACTAGTCTGACTCTACTGTGGTCAGATAGAATGCATGGGATTATACCAGTCCTCTTCTATCTGCTTAAGTTTTCTGTAAGCTATTATATGATCTATTTTGGAGTGTGTTCCATGTGCTGCTGAGAAAAATGTAAAAAGTTTCGAGGTTGGATTGAAGACTCTGTGTATATCTGTTAAGTCCAGCTGGGCTATGGTGTCGTTTAAGTCGATGGTGTCTTTGCTTAACTTTTGTTGAGTTGACCTGTCATTTGTTGAGAGTGGCGTATTGAGGTCTCCCACTATGATTATGTTTGAGTCTATCTTGTTCTGTAATTCTAGCAGAGTTTGTTTGACGTATTTGGGTGCTCCCGTGTTGGAGGAGTAGATGTTTATAACTGTAATATTGTGGGTATGAATTGTACCCTTTACTAATATGTAGTGGCTGTCTATATCTTTATATACTGATTTTACTGAGAAGTTAATTTTGTTGGAGATTAAGATTACTACTCCTGCTTTTTTGCATGGTGCATTAGAATGGAAAATTCGTTTCCATCCTTTCACTTGGAATTTGTTTCTGTCTTTGGCAGTGAGGTGGGTCTCTTAGAGGCAACATATGGATGGGACATGTTTCTTAATCCAATCTGCTGCTCTGTGTCTTTTGATTAGATTGTTCAGCCCGTTCACGTTTAGGGAAATTATGGAAAAGTGGTCAGTGTCCATTGTCATTATTTATTTTTATTTCTAAGTTTCTTTCTCTTTTTTCCCCTTTTGTGTTTAGTGAATTATAGGTAATTGCTTCTTGATGGGGGTTCTTGATGTTCTGCAATTTGTTCTCGATTAATCAATATTTTTTGTAATGCTGGTTTAGTGTGCACGTATTCATATAGCTTCTCTTTGGAATGAAATATTCTTGTTTCTCCCTCAAATGTAAATGCTAGTTTTGTTGGATATATCAGTCTGGGTTGGCAGTTGTTGGTCTTCAGGACATGAATGATGCTTTTCCAAGCTTTTCTTGCGTTTAGGGTTTGTGTGGAGAGGTCTGCTGTTATTCTAATTTTTTTTCCATTGTAGCATAGCTCTTTCTTTGTTTTTGCAGCATTTAAGATCAACTCCTTGGTATTCAGGTCTAGTGTCTTTACTATGATGTGTCTAGACGAGTTCCTGCTAGGATCTTGTCTGTTTGGAGTCCTGAAACCTTCAATAATGTGAGTATTTCCCTTTTGAGGTTGGGGAAGTTCTCTGCTATGATTTTCATGAATAAGGGTTGCATTCCTTTGTCCTGGAACTCGGCCCCCTCATCGATCCCTACTGTATAAACATTAGATTTCTTAGCTGCATCTGCCAGGTCCTGGAGTTCTCTTTGGTGATTCTGACTGATTTCTCCAGAATGATGATTCTCTGTTCCAGCTCTTGCATTCTATCTTCTGTTCCTGATGTCCTGTTCTCCATCTCAGTCAATCTGTTGCTTAATGCATTCATTTTTGCTTGAATTGTGGACACCGAGCTGCTCATGTCTGCTGAGAGGGTATTAATCTTTGCTTCCATTTCTCTTTTGAAATTGAGGAGCTCTTTGGTAATTTCCTGCTTATGTTCCTGGAATTGTTTTTGTAATTCTGCTTTAATTTCTTTAGTCATGTCCACAATCATCTCCTTGAATAGAGTCATATTTCGTGTCTCTTCAGGTGTCATTTCTTGGGATGGTGACATCTCTCTCATCCCCTCGCTCTTATTTCCTTTTGGGCTTTGTGTGGGACTTTGATTATTTATATATGTCATAATACATTGTTGTGCTTTCCGAGGCATCGAGGACTGCTGTTGTAGTTCGCTCTGTGGTTGGTAGGTGGCGGCCTTTACTTGGCTTGGGACTGGTGGTTCTGGGAATCTGTGTATACTTGTGGTTCTCAGCCAGATTGGTTCCACCGCTGACTAGGTCAGAGTTTGCAGCTTTTACAGGTATTTGGCCTGTTCCCAGAGGCTGTGTGCCGCTGCACGGCTAGCTCTCAGCCCAACCAGTGGCCCCACAGTGGGCCATAGGATGGAGATATGCATTTCAGTCTCAGCTAGCCTGGAGGATGGCTAGTTTTCCTGCGTTGTTCCCGGGGGCGGGGCCCAGCCGAGGGCCTGGGGTTTAGGATTTTCTGGTAGCTCTCAGCTAAATCCATCTAGTGGTTTCTGTACTGTTCCCAAGGGCGGGGCCCAGGGTAGGAATTGGACTCCGAGGGCAGAGCTGTGCCATTCTGGCTCTCAGGGGTCAAGCTCGGCCCCTGCTGGTCTGCTTTTCAGTTCCCTGCTGTGTTTCAGCCGCTTGGGCAGAGAGTCTGTGACTCCGTGGAGCCCCTTGGTGCTGTCTTGCTGGAGACTCCCAGCAGGAGGGTGCCTCGTTTAGGTTTGGGTTAGTCAGATGCTGGCTCCCAGACTCCCGTGCACCCCCACCCACTGTTGGAAGGCAGGGTCTCAGCACCCCTCAGTCTCTAGTTTCAGTGGCCTGGGAGAAGAGGATGTTGGGCAGGTGGAAGCAGGGACACCTCTGTCCCCTTTGGTGGGGTGCTGGGTCTTAGTGCCCGCCTGGCCCACCTGCCAGTCTCCAGTCAATGACCTGGGGGAGGGGTTGTTGGGAGAAAGAACAGGATTCTGAATTCCTTGCCCCCCTGCACTTGCCAGTCTTTCTTGGGAGGGGTGGAGGGTTCTGGGTTAAGTTCTGTAGCTCACCACCAGCTCTGCTTTCCCTATGGGTTTGGGGGAACCCACTGGGCTACTTACTGACAGGGTTAGATGTGAGCTGCTCCGCAGTGTTGATGGGTCATTCACTTCCCCTCTGGTCTCCGCCGCCGTCTGTACTTCCCGTGCCCGGTCTGTGCAGGTTCCTGCATCTGGATTCCCCGCTTGCTGGCATTGCTGAAGCTCTGGGCTTCCCAGGCCGATGTCCTCCACCACAGCTTTCGTGGCTTGGAGCTGGCAGCGAGGGGTGGGGGAGGAGTCCTCGAGTTTCGGATTCTTTGAGAACGTTGGATCTAAGCTTTATCTGGATTTCTTTTCCGGTTTGTGTACTCTGTTGCTTCTTGAATTTGTTGTTGTGGATTTCTTAAGGTAGTTGGCTCTGCATCGGTTTTAAAACCCCATAATACTTCATAATTTTTGCTTTAAGATAATTTTTTAAAATTAAAGATAGAGACAGATTAGGAATATGGCTTAGTGGTGGAGTCTTAACAAGTATATCAAAGCTTTAATTTCTAGTATCCCTAAAAGTAAAACAAGATAAAAATTGAGAACAGTAGACATTTTTCAGATGAGAATCATTTAAAAGTAAGCCCACTTCCATATAATATAGGTAATTTACAGTATTGTACAAATAGTGCCTCTACTTAGTTCTAAAACATTTCTACCTAGAAGGACACCCTGTAGCTCTTTATTTTTATTCCTTTTCTTTCCATGCTCCCCTCAACTGATGAGACCCATCAGCCTGCTTCTGTCTCTATGTACACACTTATTCTGTATATTTCATACAAATGGGCTGATATGTACTGTTTGTATCTGGGCTCTTTCATTTTATTCATCTCTTACTGATAATTAAAATCATGAAAATGTAATTACCTTTCACCAAGCCCCACTTAAATTTTGTACACCTTCCCATTCCATGTTGCCACACTGGGGCCCCAGCTTCCAGCATATTAATTTTAGGACATGTACTCAAATCATATCCAAACGGTAGCACCGGCAGTGAAGACGCTGGAGCAATCCTGGAGGTTAATGATGGACATCTGAAGATTAGTATCTATAGCTTCTGAGGGATGTCATCATTTCACTGGTAATTTCTTCTGTAGTATCCGATCTGTTATTCATCCCACACACCAATTTACTTTTTCATTTCAAGCACTGCAGTTCTTAATCTTTAGAAGTTCCTCTTCCTGTTCTTATTTTCATTTAGACTGAAGCTGAATATATTATGCATATGTATATTTATTATATGTGTTTATATACATATATTTTATTTTATCTTTTGCCAGTTGCGGGTCTTGAACTCAGGGCTTGAGCACTGTCCTTGGACTTTTCTCAAGGCTAAGAGCTCTACCATTTCAGCTATAGCACCACTTCTGGCTTTTTTTTCTATGTATGTGGTACCAAGGAATCGAACCCAGGTCTTCATACATGCTAGGCAAGTACTTCTGGTCCATATACATATATTTTAATTTTATTGTTATTATTGTTATTAATTTTATTATCAGTTTTATTATGGCCTGATTAACTTTAATATTCTTTTGGTATAAATGAAACATTAGATAAGAAAAACATTCAAACAAAGTATCTACCATACCATTGTTTCATCATTTTCTATGTTTGATTTATCCTTGTTATCTTTCAATCTTTGTTGTATAAAATATGCTAAGCAGGGGCCAGGAGAATGGCCTAGTGGTAGAGTGCTTATCTAACACGCATGAAGCCCTGGGTTCAATTCCTCGGTACCACATACACAGAGAAAGCTGGAAGTAGTGCTGTGGCTCAAGTGGTGGAGCTCTAGTCTTGAGAAAACCAAGGACAGTGCTCAGGCGCTGAGTTCAAGCCCTAGGACTGGCAAAAAAAAAAAATACCCTGAAGTTTCACTTAACAGAGCATTATAACTATTTCCCATTTTGTTATGACTTTGAAATGTATCTCCAGACCCTCATATCTTGTCATTTCTCACCACATTACACTGAGGAAGGACAGTAGGATTCTAAGCGGTATATTTTTAGAAATCCAGGCCACACTGTGTATTCTAAGCTGGCCTGGTACTCACTGTATCCAAGCTGGCTTTCAACTCAAGAGCCAGCTACCTCTGACCCAGATATATACCATCATGCCTGACCCTAGGAAAGCATGTTTAAAAGTTCTCATCTGTGAATTTCATTATTTTTCTCATTTTCTAAGTCTATTGATTTTTCGTCTAGTATGAGTCACACTTTTTTGTTTCTTTGCATATGTAATTTTTGTGTGCTAGATATTCTGAACTTTCACATTTGACAAATGTGCTAGCTAGATGGCATTCCATTTCCTTGGTTTGGTACTCATTACTCTGAATTAGTTCAACTCTGTGAAAGGAAAGTTCAGAGCAGCCTCTATTATTGGACTAATAATTACTCTTTCCTAAAGAATCTTGTCATTTTCCATCTGGGTTCTGAAGTCAGGCAGACTGACCAACTGTTTGGTTTCCATTCTGTACTACGACCCACAAATGATTCTAAAGAGCAAGCGGGGCAATCACTGGCCTTCGCCCACTTTCTTTTTCTATTAGTGTTTGCAGCCTCTGGTCTGTTCAGGAGCACTTTTTTCATGAATTTTGCCGTCCTTCTAGTTCCTTTGGCATAATCTTTAGTGAGTAGCGGCAGAGAATGTGGAACATGGGAAAGATGCACTAACCAGAAAGAACAATTCTTAGCTGAGCTGGAGCAGATGTTTTTCTCTCTTCCTGGTCTCCTCTGAGAGATATTTTCCCTGAACATATTTTGGAGCTCTCTCCTACTTATTTTACCTCTGTGGGAGGTTCACTAACCCTGATTGATAGTTGGATTAGAATAGCTAGCTGGTTTAGGGGTTGGAGGCGTGGCTCAGTTAGCAGAGTGGTAGCCAGTGAGCGGCAGGTATGGAGTTTGAGTTCTGGTCTTGGACCTTAAAAAAAGAAAAGCCTAGCTGGCTTAGCTCTGTGCTCTTGCCTGTCTTTAAATCACAGGAGGCATACACACGCATCCTGGGAACACAGGGTTCTCCCTGGACTTGAAGTGCCGATGGAACATGCAGTCAGAGATGTCTTGAAGGCAGTTGAAGAGATGGGTCCAGAGCTCTGTTGGAAGAGCTCTGGATTGCTGTCTTAGGGATATGAGAGGATCGTGGGCAGCAGGGCTTGCTAATAAGAATGAACCCTTTGAGGACACAAGGTAGAATTTTGGTGAACAAATGAAACTAATGGATAACTAAATATCCATTTTCTATGAACAGTAAATCTAAACACTGGGGACAGACCCCACATGAGAGAAGCTGGCTGTATTATGACTGGGCTACCACTGACAGTTACCAAAGAAATTTTTTTTGCCAGTCCCGGGGTTTGAACTGGAGGCCTGAGCACTGTCCTTGGGCTTTCTCAAGGCTAGAGCCCTACTATTTGAGCCACAGCACCACTTCTGGCTTTTTCTATGTATGTGGTACTAAGGAATCGAACCTGGTTTGTTGTGCATGCTAGGCATCCACTCTACCACTAGGCCAAACTCCCGGCCCCACCAATGGAATTTTTTTAAATTGATGTTTGCATAGAACAAAATTGTGAACCTTTTTTTTTTTTTGTCAGTTGTGGGGCTTGAACTCTGGACCTGGGCGCTGTCCCTGAGCTCTTCAACTCAAGGCTAGTGCTCTACCACTTGAGCCACAGGGCTACTTCTGTTTTTCTGGTAGTTAATTGGAGATAAGAATTTTGGCCAGGATCATGGCCTAGTGGTAGAGTGTTTGCCTACTATGCCCAAAGCCCTGGGTTCAATTCCTCAGTATCACATACACAGAAAAAGCCAGAAGTGGTAGTGTGGCTCCAGTGGTAGAGTGCTAGCCTTGAGAAAGCCTAAGGATAGTGCCCAGGCCCTGAGTTCAAGTCCCAGGACTGGCAAAATAAAAAGAGTCTCATCGACTTTTGTACCCAAGCTTGCTTTGATTCTTGATCCTCAGATCTCAGCTTCCTGATTCAATGAGGATTACAGGCATGAGCCACTGGCACTGGGCTAATACTATGAACTTCTTTTATGATAAAAAGAGTGCAGAACAAAGATAGTCAACATTCAAAATGTTTTATTAAGACAAGGTTCTGAGAAGTGGTTACACCTGCTGTGAGTGCAATTAATACTATTCATGTTCAGCCAGAGAAATATCCGGTTGCCAAGAGGTTATATAAAGTAATACAAGTAGCATGAAAGATATTATGCTGAGGAGGAGAGGAACTGGTTTTGATACACAAGAAAGGAAAATTAGATAATGATCTGACTTTAGAACACTGAATTTTATTATACAAGATGTTAATAATTTCTATTAACAATTGGGTCGTACATAGGAGTTGCAATTCAGCATGTTAGTTTATGAATACAATATGTTTTAATCAGTGTCATTTTAGAAGTTCCATTGGCTTTATAGATGGGAAATCATTTGCTATATCTTTACAAAAGCACTTAGATAAAATTTGGAGCACACAAGCCCCAAATAAATTTTCATCTCTACGACTTACATAGATGACGTGAAGATGGTTTTGTTTTTCCTATTTTCCCAATTATATCTATCCTTTCTTAGTATTTGCTAATATTGTAAAAGATATACATAAAAGTAATTTTATTCCGAAATAGGAGAGAGGAAAATGCGTGCTGCAATCATGTCAGAGTTTCCAGGAGGAAGGATATTATGAACATGGTTGTGTAAACATATTTTATTTGGGGTTCAGTATGAATTTTCAATAGATGTTTTTCAGATAAGAAAGCCTCAATTCAAATGCAGTTATATAAACAAGAAGATCAGAGGGGAATTATGCTGAAGGGTATAAAATGAGCCAGGAGTCTGGGTCATCCTAGCACCAGCTCACCAATGCAAAGCCAGGTAGGTGTCTAGACTCAGAGGTGCTACCAAATGAAATGTTCTTAATGCAAACTTTTATGTTAACAATTGTAGCATTTCTTTAAATCTTAACTATTAACTGTCATCTTTGATTAAAACATTTTTCTGGGAAATCGTGGCATGTTTTTATAGCTGATCGCAATAGTATATTTTGCTCTGCTTTGGTTTGCTGGACAATTTCATCTTCATTGTATAGTACAGAATTCTGAGAGAAAAGATGGGTGAAAAAAATTAGCAGAGCAGAGAGAAAGATGTTTCTTAAGAATAAAGAATAGGGAAAAGTGCAGAAAGAGGCCTAGGGAAGGAAAAACATTCTGGAATGAGCTAAGTGGGGATGTATTTCATCACAGTGCCGAGGAATCTATTTCCCACTGCTTGGATCCTGCCTGAAATCAACCTTTCATGTCTAAGTGCTTAATAAAGTTATTTATGGGGCTTCATCAAAGGTAATTGAGTTGCAGAGATGAAAATACAGGTAACAGTAAAGAAGGAATTATGGCAGATAAGAGGGAGTTAACCAGCACTGATTTATGTAGTGTTATATAGTTCCATGTGTTTCAAATGTATTTATAAGAGAACTTTATAAATAGTGTCAAACCAGAAATAAGGTAACAATAGGAGAATATTATAACACAGTTTTCATCCTAGGATTTAAGAAAGGGTTAGGTGTTCCCTTCTCTGCAAATGTGTAAACAAAGCCCAGAGAGATTCAATATTTCTACATCCATGGGAGAATTTTGAAGGTCATCATTCTGACCTTCAAGTCACCACACATATGTTTTATATAAAATAGTAGGCATTCAGACATGTAAAGTTCATCATTTCCTGTAGTAAAAACTCAGTGGATGGCTATCCAGACACTCAAGAGCTATATGATCATGCATGACAAATATTTTACATCATTTATCCAGTTGATATTTTTAAAAATTCTACAGAGTATCCTGTAAGTTGGGGACCAATTGTATACCACAAAAGGAAATCACATTTGTGAAATGCTTGAGAAAACACGATTCGTGAGAAAGAGATGCATATTTTCAGGCTGGGATTACAGTTCGGTGGTAGAGCAGGATGTTTAGCATGCAAGAGGCTCTGGGTTTGGTCCTCAGAACAACGACAAAATGCAACTAAACAGTCATAGGAATCCTTATGTTTTTCCTTTCCAATTCAAATATCCCAATAACTCTTCAAGGAATTGTTTGAATATGTAATGATTTATTTGACCTTTCTTTCTAAAGTGATTTAGTTCTCTTCCTTGTTTATTCAAGTAAGCTGGGATGTAGAAGAAATCTTTGATCAATGTGGGTCTCACAGTGCTGGTTGGTGCTCTTTGAAGCACTCAGAAACAATGTTTCTATGATGTATTTTTGACTTATTTGGCCACCTCACTGTCAGCTGTCAGCTGGGCTGTCAGCTCTTTAGCTCAAGAGCCATATTGTGTCCATTTCTGTTTCTCAGTGCCTGACTCAGATGCTTAATGTATATTTATCTAATTCATCTGCAATTCTCATTTTAGGAATAAAAAAATTGATGGGAATGAGTGCTAATCTGTAAAGCTGCTGTGTAAAATAAATCCCTGAATAATGTGATTTTTGTTTTCTCTGGCAATTTTATTGGCAATAAAAATTTGGTTAACTGGACTAGGATTATGGTTTAGTGGTAAAGTGCTTTGCCTAGTATGTGTGAGGCCCTGGATTCAATTCCTCTGTACCACATAAACAAAAAATAAATAAAATTAATTTAAAATTTTGGTTAATTAAAGCTGACCATATGAGATTTCACTAGAAATTTTAAGTATACCGCTTAAAAATGCTATTGGGGGTGGGGCTGGGAGCATGGTGTAGTGGTAGCGTGCTTGCCTAGCATGAATGAAGCCTTAGGTTCGATTCCCTGGTACCACATACACAGAAAAAGCTGGAAGTGGTGTTGTGGCTCAAGTGGTAGAGTGCTAATCTTGAGCTAAGGAGCTCAAGGGCAGTGCCCAGGCCCAGAGTTCAAGCCTCACGACCCACAAAAGAAAATGCCATTGAGATATAACTGATGGATTTAAATAAAGGATAATTGTTTAGGTGATTCAATTAACATGTTTAGTAAATAAATAATAGAATAAGCAAAACACTTTGTGTTTGTAGATAATACCATTGTTCTATACAGGTATATGTTTTCTTTACTGATAATGACACTTGAGAAGGAAAAAGACCCAAGCACACCTATCTAGGTACATAGAATTAGTAAAGTAAAAAAATGTTAGTCTTTGGGGTGATCAAGATACATCCCAAAGTCTGAAATTTGATGACCCTCTCAATAAGCAGAACCAAAATAACTGTAAGTCATAGCATTATCCAGGTCATTACACAGGCCAACTGACAGTGAACAACTTCTCAATTAGACAGGATTGATCAAGATGTATGTTCTGCCTCTTGCTGGAGCTCAGTGGATCCCCACGTTTCCATGCACCCCCAAATATTCAATATAGTTCTGCCTAACCCATAATGGATCTGCCATTCTTGATATTATCTTTAATGTGTATTTTACCTCTGTATTTTTATTGAGATAATATATTTCATATCTTCTGGGTAGAACAATTTTTTCTTTGATACTACTCTACTTCTTTCAACTTCAAGGAATATCCTAAGGATTCAGAAGTATTCCTAGCTTTCATCGTTCTTCTTCTCTTTTTTTTTTTTTTTGCCAGTCCTCGGGCTTGAACTCAGGGTCTGGGCACAGTCCTTGAGCTTTCTTAAGGCTAGCACTCTACCAGTTGAACCATAGCACTACTTGCAGGTTTTTCTGTGTATGAAGTACCAAGGAATCAAATGCAGGGCTTCCTGCATGCTAGGCAAGCATTCTATCACTAAGACACACTCCTGGCTGTTAATTCTTTATTATTTTTTTTTTTGGTGGGTCATGGGGCTTCATCTCCACCTGGGCGCTATCCCTGAACTCTTCAGCTCAAGGCTACAGGCCTACCCCTGGGCCTGGGCATTGTCTCTGAGTTCTTCAGTTCAAGGCTACTGCCCTACCCTTGAGCCAAACCCCACTTCCCATTTTCTAGAGGTTAATTAGAGATAAGAGTCTCAGGTCCTTTTATGCCCGGGCTGGCTTTGAACCTTGATCTTCAGATCTCAGCCTCCTGAGTAGTTAGGATTCAGGTGTGAGCTACCATGCCTGGCACTGGCCCTTAGTTCTTAAGTTTCTTAGTTCTAACACCAATGTAATATTAGGTGACCTTTTTTGGACTCTCTCTAACTTCAATTGGCTACATGTGGAATTATATACAAAGCTACAAGCATTAGGGTGCTAACAAATTTTTCTTAGTTTCCTTGCCCTTTGTGATTATGGTCTTTTAAGCTTTCAAACAAAAATCCTTCAGAAGATCACAGTTAAGTTTTTCCCTGAGACAAAGGAAGCATTCAACAAATGATGAGTATTCAATGTATTTTTCTACTTGCCCCCTACATAAAAACTTTCTCTAAACATGCTCCTGAATGGTCTGAAGGGTACATCTCACAGCTTCTTTCATTGTTTCTTTGATTTAGCATGAGTGCTGTCTTCCTGATGTCCGTGCTTTTTGGTCTCACATGTGGACAGGTGATATCTGTCTGCATTCCGACTGAGTATACGATGTACGTGGACAGGAGAGAGTGTGCTTATTGCTTAACCATCAACACTACTATCTGCGCCGGGTATTGCATGACTCGGGTATGTAGTTCACTGCCCTTCATTTCCGTGGAGATGAGATAGACATAGGAGCAGTCCAGCCCTATCTAGAAAGGAAATGAGATGAATCATATCTGTGGTTTTCAAATCTAATGATGGTTGGCTTCTGAAGAAGTAGAACACAAAGTTTACACTATGATGTAGACTTACTCACAACAAAGTGGATTCACATAAGTGTATGAATTTTACTCAGCAGATTTATTTAAACCTTATGTTGTTCCCATAATCAAAACTAGGGAAGAGAGTGTTCTTGCACTTCTGTAGCGTGTAGTATAGGGTTTTTAAGTTGGTACTGGGGAATCGGATTCAAGAGTCTTCCTCCAGTCATGTTTGAGACCAGGCAATGTTGGTTTTGATCTGTTTCCACTACCTGCATGGTTTCTAAAGTCTTTCTGCATTGAGATCATCTCCTATTCTTCTCTCAGGATATCAACGGGAAGCTCTTTCTTCCCAAGTATGCACTCTCTCAGGACATTTGTACATACCGAGAATTCATCTACAGAACTGTGGAAATACCCGGATGTCCCCAGCAGGTTGCTCCTTACTTCTCCTACCCAGTTGCTGTGAGCTGCAGCTGTGGCAAGTGTGACACTGACTACAGTGACTGCATCCACGAGGCCATCAGGACAAACTACTGCACCAAGCCTCAGAGGTCTTACCTGCTGGGGCGTTCCGCCTGACCCCAACAGCTGTGTCATTGTTCAGGGTGGGTTAAATGTGTTTACCTGGAATCAAGCTAATAAATCCTTCTGATTCCCAAGAACCTGTGAACATTTAGAGTGCTTTTTAAAATCCCTACTTACATCCACAAAGGCAGAGCTGGAGAGGTGTTCAAAGCAAAAGTGAGTGAGAAAGAGGAAGTGGAATAGAGAACAGGGACATAAAATGTGAATGCAAGTCCGTCTCCTAGAGGCTCTGCTAACAGATACTGGAGGCGTGGCAATAGGAGGGTCATCTGGACAGAGTTCTGAGGAAAAAGAACTGTGGTGGGAAAAAGGGTACCTGGCCTCCAGGTACCAAAGCCATCTTCCAAAGGCTTCTCTGCTTTGAAGCAGGGCTGGGGTGAAGCTGGGGAGAAAGGATTATGCGGAATCTGACATGTGATACTTTATCAACACCCCCTGGATAAAACCCCACCCCAAATCAAGGAGGAGTAAGGAAACTCTTCCCTTTAATTTAATTACTCTGGCAGCCCAATTGACCCCTGAAAGCTAGATCCCAAAAGGTCAATTTACAAAGCCTACAAAAGAGGTCACGATCATTTTACATGTGGACATCTAAATCCTTTGTAGTCCTTCAAGTAATAGGAGATACTTTCCAGCGTTTCTACCAACAGTAACTTGTGCTCTTTGGCTTTGGATATGCTGTGACACTAGGACAACTAAGAAAAGGTTGAGGGACACAGGAGGAGCACGTGAGTGAGCCTGTTCTCTGTTGAATATGATTTTTCTTTTCCTCCCTTAGATGCTTCTCTTTGAGAGATAGGCCTAGACTTGAACTCAGAACGACTACTTATCCCTCTGTCCATTATCTGCCATCTGCACTGCCAGGGTCAGCAGATCCTTACTCTACTCCACAGCTACCTAAATGCCTGCATTAAGTTAGTACCCGCAGGGGGGGGGGAGAATTAGTATCAAACCTGAACTTGGCAAATGGGGAAAGCTTTCTTTACATACAAAAGAATCACGGACCTATACTGTCATTATCGTCATTGTCACCACCACCATCAATTATTATTATTATCAGTAACGTGTGTGGGGGCAGTACTGGGGCCTGACCTTTGCCTGGGCTTGTCCCTTAGCGTTTTTGCTCAAGGCTGACACTCTACTGCTTGAGTCACAGCTCTACTTCTGGCCTTTTAGGTGCAACTGGAGATAAGTCTCATGGACTTCCTTGCTTAGACTGGCTCAGAACCTTGATCCTCAGATCTCAGCCTCCTGAGTAGCTAGGATTATAGGTGTCAGTAGTGCTTGGATATATTATATTTCCCTTTACATCTGAAGTTAATATTTGCATGCTATCCAAATTAATAGAGAACTTGGGGTCTTTGATTAATTGATAATAATTGAACATTTGAAGCTGCATATTGCTTAAAACATTATTAAATGTATATAATGAGCAAAATATTTAAAGTACAAACTTAACTGGAACTAACCCCTAATAATTTTCATGCATTCTGAATTTTTTTCAGTGACTTAAACTATGGCAATGTCAGGGATTTGGGAAAATCTCCTATAAGCATTCTAATTCTGAGAAATTTTCATTCTTTCTCTTTTTTCTTCAAATACATAAATGGGCTTTCTTTCTTTTTCTTTTCTTTTCTTTTTTTTTTTGTGGTTCATGGGGCTTGAACTCTGCCTGGGTGCTGTTCTTGAGCTCAAGGCTTCTGCCCTACCCTTGAACCAAGCCCCACTTTCCATTTTCTAGAGGTTAATTGGAGATAAGACTCAGATTCTTTTATGCCTGCCTGGGCTGGCTTTGAACCTTGATCCTCAGATCTCAGCCTCCTGAGTAGCTAAGATTATAGGCATGACCTGGGTTTGATTCCTCGGTGGCACATAAATAGAAAAAGCCAGAAGTGGTGTTGTGGCTTGCATGGCAGAGCTCTAGCCTTAAGAAAATCCTAGGATAGTGCTCAGTCCCTGAATTCAAGCCCCAGGACTGGCAAGAAAAAGAGGAAGAAGAAGAAGAGATAGAGAAGGAGGAGGAGGAGGAGGAGGAGGAAGACGATGATGACAAACCATTTATAATAAATGCACACATTCATTTTCTCACCTTTTTTTCTTTTTTGGTTGTGGGGCTTGAACTGTGGGCCTGGGTGCTCTTCTGCTCAAGGTTAGCGCTCTACCATTGAACCACGGTGCCATTTTCTGGTTTTCTGATGGTTAATTGGAGATAAAAGTCTTACAGTCTTTTGTGCCTGGGCTGGCTTTGAACCACGATCCTCAGATCTCAGCCTTCTGAGTAGCTAGAATTACAGATGTGAGCCACCAGCATCTGGCTGTCCAAGATAGAAAGTCCTTAGGCCAGAGCGTAGGGGTTGGTGTGACCAATAATAACTTGCCTCAACTGGATTTGGAAACTTGGAGACAGAGGTCCTTGGAGAATGGCTAGACAGATCAAGCTTAGGAACAGAAAGATGTCCAATAGAAAGCTGGAACTTTAAAGTTTGAAAGGACTCACTTCTTGGCAGAGGAAATTTAAAATTCTGTGCTTTAATGAGAAACTCAAACAAGAATTCTAACTTGGGATCAGTGCAGCTGAAATCTATTTTTCTAATGGCCAAACTCTAGGAGTGAACAGTGTGCCAGGGTGGATATATTGGTAAGGGAGAGGCATGGTTCTTTCTGGTAATGGGCAATTCTAAGGACAGTCTTTTTTCTTTACTCAAGAGTATTAACTGAATAAATGCAATAACAATTCTTTGGGCAAGTAATTTCCAATCCAACCCCTTGTTTCATGGGATTTTCCCTGGTCTTTCTTTTCTCCACAGCCCCATATCCCCTCCCAGCACACTCTTTCTACACACTACCCACTTAGAAATGAGAGCCACCTGTAGCACCTTCTGTTCCTGGAACCCTGCTTTCTGTCTCCGTGGTTTGAGTGGACTGACAGGGCGGCCATGCTACTGAGGCTCCCTCTACTGGTTAAGGATGAAATCCTTCCAGAAGGGACTGCTCCCAGCAACCTTTATTGTAACCGTAGGAAAAGAGGAGTGCTTGGCTTGTTGGAGTTTTTACATTGGCCGAAGTTGAGTCTGGAGCTGCTGCTGATCTTCTTAGGTCTCTCTTGGAAATATTTAACATTGGGTTGGGTGGGGGGGAGTGGGGGGGACCAAATCAAATGGTCAAAGACTAAGGAGAGATGCTATTGCAGCTGGATGCTGGCAGTCCCATCCTTAAAGAAGTGCACTTTCCTTTTCTATCCTGTGTGCCTGGAGTATCCTGACTTCAGCATCCTTACTACTAGTGTCCAAAGATATTTCTGATTCCATCCCTCGTCTCCTTTTCCTGCTCCTTTCTTTCTTGAGCCTTCTTGTCGGCACGAGAGAACAGAAAAAGAAGCCTGGCTGAGCATTCTGGGCGAAGGCTTTCTCCCACAGAGGTTCTGCATCCCTCACCATGGCCTGCAGCAGTCCCGTGTGCAGGTCCCGGGCAGCCTGAGATCCTGACTCTGGGGATCATCTTACGCTCCACTGCCTCTGTTCACTTGCATGTGAGCAACGACTGACTCGATCCCAGAAGTGTGCAGGAATGGAACCCAGAGGGGCCTAAAGAATACACGGAGAGCTCCTGTATCCTGGGTACAGCCCCCGATTGGCCCTGGGGAATGATATGGACTGCAAGTTGCAGTTTTTCAACATCACTTTGATCTCTTTCCATCCTAATTTTTTTTTTCAAAAAACAAGCAAGAAGTCTCTCTTGATCCTGTGTAGCATTTTAGTTATTTCTTGGATTTTTATCATAGGTGTGTGTGTGTGTGTGTGTGTGTGTGTGTGTGTGTGTGTGTGTAGGAGCCCATTATCCTAACCATCTACTTTCCTATTCTCTGTTACAGTTTGGCTTCTACTTCTTTTTTTTTTTCTTTTTCTTTTTTTTTTGCCAGTCCTGGGCTTGGGCTCAGGGCCTGAGCACTGTTCTTGGGCTTTCTCAAGGCCAGCACTCTACCTCTTGAGCCACAGCACCACTTCTGGCTTATTCTATGTATGTGGTACCGAGGAATCGAACCTAGGTCTTCATCCATGCTAGGCAATCACTCTACCACTAGGCCAAACTCCTGGTCCCTATTTCTTTTTATATATATAATTTTTAAAAAATAATTTTTGCCAGTTCTGGGGCCTGGCACTGTGCTTGGGCTTTCTCAAGGTTAGAGCTCTACCATTTGTGCCACACTTGTGGCTTTTTCTATGTATGTGGTACCGAGGAATCAAACCTGGGTCTTCGAGCATGCTATCACTAGGCCAAACTCCTGGCCCGTGGCTTCCACTTCTGTCCTCTCTGGAAACTTCTCAATCAGGGCACTGATAGTCCAGCACAAAGGACACCTGCTACCATATGTTCTCAGCTTCCTGAAGGATCTGGTGGAGGCCTCTCACGTCTGCATTCGTGGTGTGATACAGTTATTTATTTGTTATCATGTGTTATCCTAGTGAGGATGACAGCCATCTTGTGTGTTTTGTTGAGCCTTTCCTTTCTGCCCTTCTCCGCAATGATTCAGAAGCCATGCTGTGGTCCCTAGCTGACAAGAGTAGTGTAGATCTGGACTGGATGCTGTGGAGTCAAGATTCTAAACTTTGAATGGCGATTCAGAGTTTTAATAGCCTTGTATCTTACTGACCCTTGGGATACTGTTAAATATAGAGCATGTAAGAAGTTTGGCTTTAGTCAGATGACAGTGGCTCAGGCCTGTAATCCTAGCTACTCAGGAGGCGGAGTCTAAGGATCATAGTTCAAAGCCAGGCTGGTCAGGAAAGTTCCTGGAAGACTCTTATCTTTAATTAACTACTCAAAAACTGGAAGTGGTGCTGTGACTCAAGTGGTGGAGTGTTAGCCTTGAGCACAGAGAGGCTCAGGAACAGCGCCCAGACACTGAGTTCAAGCCATACAAACAGACAACCACCCCCCCCCAAAAAGAACTCAGAAGTAGAGCTGTGACTCAAAGTGGTAGGACACTAGCCTTGAGTGAAATGAGCTCAGGGATAGCATGTGAGCCCCGAGTTCAAGTCCCACAACTGACCAAAACAAAACAAAAAACAACCCCAAACCCCAAAGGACATCCTAAGGACTTTTAAGATTAACTCAAACAAGCAGTTTCAGAACATAGAAAATTTTAATTTGAAATAAAATATTTCATCATTAAGTTTTAATTCAGGGCCTGGGCATGAGAAATTAAAAAAAATATTTGGTCTAATCTCAAATGAGTTCAGGTAAATAGAGATGATTGAAAAGGTATGCATATATATGTGTGTGCGTGTATATGTACACACAGATCATATACATCTAAATACATGTCTTCACATCGCATGTATATGTACTCTAGATAGCTGATTAACAAATATTTTTTCTAAATATATAAGGATATGATATGTAGACAAAACTATACATTTAGTACATGTGTATGTATAGTCACATGTGTGTATATATATATATATGCACACATTTACACATGTGTATGCACATATAGTCCTCTGTCTAGACATCTTTAACTTTACTCATGGCATATACTTTGAAAAGCTTAACCCCTAAAAGCACCTATGTGAGGCAGATCTTAGATTTAAGAAAAAGTTTCTACTTTTCCACTTTTTTTTTTTTGTGGGTCGCGGGGCTTTGAACTCTGGGCCTGGGTGCTGTCCCTGAGCTTTTTAGCTCAAGACAGTACTCTATCACCTTGAGCCACAGCGCCACTTCCAGTTTTCTGGTGGTTAATTGGAGATAAGAGTTTCACGGACTTTTGTGCCTAGGCTAGCTCTGAAAAGCAATTGTCAGATCTCAGGCTCCTGAGCAGCCAAGATTCCCGGTGTGAGCCAGTGGCATCTGGCTTCTTCCACTCTTTTTTAATGGCAGCATTGGAGTTGGAACTGAGGCCCTCATTCCTGGGGCAGGTGTTCTACTATTTGAGCCACACCCTGTTAATTATTGTGGTCTTCTTAGTGAATTGAGACAGAATAAAAGTCATGTGGAACTGGAGACGATTCTGAGCTGGATGAACCTGGATGAACATTTAGATCCTGTGTTCAGGTAGACAGTTGAACAAAATCTACTAAGAGAGATGGACTATTCTTTGTTTCAAAGATTACATTTATCAACTTCTGGGGTACAAACATCTACTTTATGAAGTGATTGTTTTTTCTCTTGCTGATACTAGGGCTTAAACTCAGGATTTCACATGGTCACTTGGGCTTTTTCTTTGCTCAAGACTAGTAGTCTATCAACTTGACACCTCCTCTTCTGGCTTTTTACTAGTTGGTCAGAGGTAAGAGTCTCACAGACTTGTCTTCCCAGGCTGTTCTGAAGCCTCAGTCCTCAAATCTCCGCCTCCTGAGCGGCCAGGGGTATTGGCATGAGCCCTAGAGCCCCGCTAGTGATCAACTTCTCTTTAACTACAGACACAGCAAAGTACACAAACTGAGCATACACAACTCCAATTATTTTTCTAGAAAGGTCTTCTCCAAAATGAGAGGCAGTAGCAAGCATGGCTGGAGGGGAAATGTGCTCTCTGGACACCAGACTATTTCTGGCACAGTATCCTTTCAGCAAAATATTTTTTTCCCTCTTTTCTTTGTCAGTTCTGGGCTTGAACTCAGGGCCTGATCACTGTCCTTGGGTATTCTCAAGGCTAGCTAGCACTCTACCGCTTGAACCACAGTACCACAATGGGCTTTTTCTGTGTATGTGGCACCAAGGAATTGAACCTAGGTCTTCATGCATGCTAAGCAAGCACTCTACCACTAAACCATGTTCCAGCCTCCAGTTTTTTTAAAGTTCCTTGGGAACTTCACATTTCTTTGAGAGCACACCAAAGTCTGTGCTCTCATGTGCACAGAGGCTAATGTGAGGGGACACCGTTTCCCTCTTGTAGGGCCTTTTAAGATGAAAAAGAAGAAAAAGCCCATAATTGACTAATTGTATGACTAGCAAACAGACGTATTAAGTTCTTAAGTTTGGGCCAGGCACCAGTTGGCTCATGCTTGTAATCCTAACTACTCAGGAGGTTGAGGTCTGAGGATCACAGTTCAAAGCCAGTCTGGAAGTGCAGCTGTGGCTCAAGTGGTAGAGCGCTAGCCTTGAGGCATAAAAGCATACAGGCCCTGAGTTCAAGCTCCACAACTGACAAAATAAAGATCCTAAGTTTGGCTTTATCCATCTAAAATCCACTATTAAGATGATAAAAGAACATGAATAGGGCCGAGAGTTTGGTTTAATGGTAAAGTGCTTGCCTCAAATGCACAAAGACCCAGGTTCAATTCCTCAGTATCATATACGTAGAAAAAAGCCGGAAGTGGTGCTGTGGTTCAAGTGGTAGAGCTCTAGCCTTGAGGAAGCCCAAGGACAGTGCTCAGACCCTGAGTTCAGGGCCCAGGACTGGCAAAAAAAAAAAAAAAAGTTTCAGGAACCTGAACATTCTATTTTCATGGGAGATTTGCAGAGAAAGCACATCTCTATGTTGTATCTGTGTGAATGTTTGTTTCCTTGGTGTGTTTCAGTGTGTGAACAAGTAGAAGGTGGTTTGGTTTATTTCACTTTGGCCAAGGATGTTCATAAGATAATGTATGAATTAAGCAGGACTTGTTTTATTTATTGAAGTTGTAAAAACTATAGTTCTTAATCTATAAAGAAGAATCTCTAGGAAATAAATAAGAAGAAATACGTTCACAAAAAGAACTAGGAAGAGATGTAAACTCAAGTCTGAGGTATTTCAAAGAAAGAGTGCCAAGTAAAAATTCTCTTTCCCCAAATTTACAACTCCAGACCTCTTGCTTTTGTTTTCCTGTGTTCACATTTGGAGAATCACACGGGAGAGTTGAGATAAAAAGCCCTTTTGAGGATGCGAGGATAGTGGGAAATAGTTTAAAGCAGAGGCAGAACAGAGACAGAATAAAGTCAGCCTTCATGCCTTTGTAGAAGACTAAAAATATATCCTTAAAAGTTGTCCCTTTTGACAGGGAACGGGGGAAAACAAGATGAGGGGTGGGGGTGGTGGGGAGGGAAATGGGGACCAAGACATGTGAAAGGGTATCAATGTGTGGGAATTAATGCACCATCTATCTGGCAAATATCATGTAACCCTTCTATTAATTACAATAAAAATATATGAAAAAAAGTTGTCCATTTTTTCTTTTGTCTTAAAAACACTTTTATAGGGCAGAGATGGAGTGCTCTACTCTTTCCAGAGGGAGGTTATGTTTTTTTTAAATACCGGGAGCCATTACTTGTTCAAATTAGATTTTCCATGCTACATTTAATATTGCGATGGGTTTGGTTCTAAGCTGTGGTTTGCTGTATTCTGGGGAGAGCATATATTAAAAAGAAATTCCCTAAACCCTTATTTCTGAACTGAGATGTTGATTTTTGACAGTGATCCTATCTCCCAGTCTCTAAAGCTCATTGTTTTCATTAAGTAGAAATCCTACTATTTCTATGTGCATCTAACTTTTTTGGCTGAAGTCTGAGAAACTGGTTTATTATTACATTTTTTTTGAATACCCAAGTTTCTCAAAGCTTTTTCATCATTTCCTAAAGTTAAATAGATTGTTCCTCTAACACGACAAGAACCAGGAATTCCCAGCAGAAAGATTTCATTCTTATCACCATTGCAGATACCAGAAACACACACAGCTCACACGTGAAAATGTTCTCAGTCAACCTTCACAGACGTACACTCCAGGGCATCCAATAATGAATCTGATATCCAGACATGTGCAAATGTACAATTGGCAGCAAATTCTTTTCCATCCCATTTGTCCTCGAAATATCGACAAGGAGCCGTGATCGCTCTGTGACATTTAGTGGGAGAACTCGAGATGGCCATGTTGGTGGTCACGTGGCTTCAGATCACGTCTCGCGAGTTTCGTATTGCACAGCAAAGGACCATGCTGAATATCATGCCGAAGATCTGAAATTAGACAAGCCTGCTCCTTAGGGACAGCCAGACAGGGCCATCTGTCAATCAGGCTAGCAAGCAGCTGAGCCGTCTCAAGTCAACCTGTGAATTATAGCCAAGGACTAGGCTTCTGGTAAATGTAATATCCCATTTCATCTTCACAATGATCTTAGCTGGTGTGTTAAACCTCTCCACTTTAAGCCTGGGTGCAGGTAATGTGCCTGGAATCCTAGTTCTATAGGAGGCTGAGATCTGAGGATCTGAGGATGATGGTTCAAAGTCAGGCCAGGCAGGAAAGTCAGTGACACTCTGATCTTCAATTAACCACCAAACAAACTAGAAGTGGAGCTGGGGTTTACCTACTAGAATAATAGCCTTGAGCACAGCTTCTGTGCCTAGTTCCTTAATTTAAGCCCCAGGACTGGCACACTCGTGTGTACGCATGCACGTGTGCACACACACACACACTTTATAGATAAGGAAATTACAAAGTAGAGAAATGGAGGAACTTTCCCATAATTCCAGGACTTCTATAAGTAGAGGAACAAGAAGCAGTGTCAGATGATATGGTTAGAGAAATCCCCCTGTTAATATGTACCCTGTGCCACCACATTGAAACAAAGGACAGAGTCAACTGCGAACATACAACCTTGAATTGAAAGCTTGTCTGGGTTAAGGCTGGTGTTCTTACAATGGAGTTCACCGCAACGCAAAGGCAGGGTCCTGGTTAGGACAACACCTAAGTTTGTATATTTCCAGGGCTACTGATGGGTAGACTGAATTCTCATTACAGATAAGTGCCCAGCAAGACAATCAGTACCTATTAAGAAACAAAAAGGCTGCTCAAGTTCTCAGAAGCCTGCTATGAGTCAATGTTTCTGTTCTCTATGGCAATTGTCCCTTGTTACTGTTATCACAGGCATGAAGAGACATCAGATGCAAATGTTCAAGTTTTTTTAATGGATTTCAAAAAATAAGGGGACTAGTGGTGGAGTGCTTGCCTAACATGAATGAAGCCCTGGGTTCAAGTTCCAGTACCACATATGTAGAAAAAGCTGGAAGTGGTGTTGTGGCTCTAAGTGGCAGAATGCTAGACTTGATAGTGTCCAGGCCCTGACTTCAAGCCCCAGAGCTGGCAAAAATAAATAAACAAATAAAAAGTTCTGGAACTTTCTTACCGTGAGGCCTGCAATTCCAACACCAACAATTCCAATGAGCTGCAGCTTCACACGAATAACGGAATCAATTTCATCAATGCAATTCTGTTTAGGAGAGGGTCAAAGTCAAAAATGAAAACAGGTTATGTGCAAACCATCTCCAACCCCACTCTTTCTGTCTCTACAGCTTATTCTGTGACTTCCTCCATAACAGCTCTCATGGACACCACTGTCTTCATAGTATCATCCTGCCAACCTTAAAGCAAAAGTGTAGTGTGGGGAAAATCCATCCTGTCCGTTTGCTCCCATTTAGGCCAGCCCCTACATAATGCTCTGAGATCAAGAATATAGGAATTACGGGGCGCCCATGGCTCACACCTGTAATCCTAGCTACTCAGGAGGCTGAGGTCTGAAGATTTCGGTTCACTGTCAGCCTGGGCACCAATGTCCACGATACTCATCTCCAATTAATCACCAGAAAGCCGGAAGTGGTGCTGTGGCCTACGTGGTAGAGCACTAGCCCTGAGCTGAAGAGCTCAGGGACAGAGACCAGGCCCAAGCCCCATGACTGACAACAACAACCACAACCACCACAACAAAAGTGCTGAAATCTTCCCAAAGGGGGCTACCTGAGACATTTTAAAGTGTGAGGCCTTTTCTTGCTTTCAGCAAAGAATAAAGAGAAGACACCTAAGAACAACAATTGCTCATGTTTGGCTTGTTGTTATTGTTGTTTTGAGTCAGTACTGGGGCTTGAACTCAGGGCCTTGTTCCTCACTTCTTTACTCGGGGCTAGCGCTCTACCACTTGAGCCATACCACCATATCTAGCTTTTTGCTGGTTCTTTATAGAGATAAGAGCCCAGCAAGGTAATCATTATCTATTAAGAAATGAAAAGGCTGGTAAAGGCCTTCCATGGATGAGGGAGTCAGGCAAGGAATAGAAGAAATCACTGTAACTTTATTATCTTCCTAACTTCAAATGCCTGGCGTCCACCAAGCACAGTGCGCGCTCACCAGCCAGCAACCAAGGAAACTCACTTAGTACCCAAGTATGACCCACACAAACCACTGTGCACACCTCTTCCACAGCTTGCTGAAGGTCTGGAACCCTTTTCCTTTGTCAGCCCCAACCCAAGAATCCCCTTTAGGATTAGATAACTGAATCTCTAGTATAGAAGCCCAGCAGCGTCAGCTTTGCTTTTATTTGCCACTGAACAAAGCAAGGCCCAGGATGCAGAGGACCAGAGCCTGGTAGTGGTGAGCATCCACCAGGAGGCGCTGGTGTGTGGGAAGAGGCTTACCTTATGGCTTAGAAGCTCCTTTGGACAAGTGGGTTGGACCTGGTCAGAGTTTTCTTTTCCACAACACTGAAACTGGGGGAGAAATGAGGCTTTAGGACAGGAGAGGCAGCCAAGACCTGGCCAACTGTGTGCTAGGTGGGGTTCTTCCTGATCTAGGTGTCCACGGGGAAGGCAAACATGGTTCTCCCGAGGGCTAAGCCAAGGGGCTGCTACTTCCTTTCACTGATTTCATTTTCTATTCCTTTTTGATTTGGTTTCTTCTGCTGGCCCTGGGGCTTGAACTCAGGGGTTTGTGCTCTCACTTGGCTTGCTTGCTTATGGCTGGTGTTATTACCACTTGAGTCCAGCTGGAGATGGAGTCTGACACACTTTTTTTCTGCCCAGGCTGGCTTCAAAATTCAGTTGTTCAGATCTCAGCCTCCTGAATAGCAAGGATTAATTAATTACAGGCCTGGACCACCAGCTGTTTTTATTTATTTATTTGTTGCCAGTCCCGGCAGTTGAACTCAGGGCCTGAGCACTGTCCTTGAGCTTTCTCAAGGGTAGAGCTCTACCACTTGAGCCACAGCACCACTTACAGCTTTTTCTATGTATGTGGTACCAAGGAATTGAATCTGGGTCGTCATACATGTTAGCCAAGCCCTCGGTTGCTAGGCCAAACTCCTGGTCCTCTGTATATTTTTAAAATCTAGATGCTGAGAGAGAAGCTGGAGTTTGCATGACCTTCAGAAGATGGAACGTCAAGGATAAAGTAAAGGCACGCACCGCCGAGTGGAAGGTGACCAGGGTTCCATTTGTCCTTCCCCTGTCTTTAAGGTAAATGCTATAAGCTTCTTCATACATGGTCTGCACGTGTCGTATAGCCTGCAAAACACCAGGAAATGGAAGGCACATGAGAGGGTTTTGTCTTTGGGGCCTGGCTCCTTTCCCATGGCTTCCCCATGCTCCCGAGTGCTTTAGGAGGGGATATCCTGTGACATGAAGGAGCATGGCAGGAGAGGCTAGCTCACCACTGTGTTCACAGACTAGAGGCATTTCCTGGAATGGCCATTCCCAACGCTGGGAGGGCTTTAGCACCAACGGGGCCCAGTTTCCTGGGCTCTGCCTGAGGGGTTTGCTTCCCTACTGGCTGGGGGCCATGCAATCCTGTGTCCTGCAGGCTAGAAGGACTCAGGGCTGTCTACGGCAGAGTTAAAAGATGTTTACTGCTAGTTGCTGCTGGCCATATATGCTTATAATCCTAGCGATTCAGGAGGCTGAGATCTGAGGATTGAGGTTCCAGATGTGACAGGAAAGTCCATAAGACTCTTATCCCAATAAACCAGCAAAACTGCCAGAAGTGGAGTTTTGGCTCAAGGGACAGAGTGCCAGGCTAGAGCAAAAAAAAAAAAGCTAAGTTCAAGCCCCAGGAGCAGCACCAAAAAAATAAATAAATAAATAAATAAATAAGATGTTCAATGCTAAGGAAAACTATGCATTCAAATACCACGTGGAACTCAGGTAGTGCTTTCTGTAGTAATAAGGCCTACGACCCAAATTCACAGAAATTTCAAGAATTCCTACGCCATCCTAAGAATACAGCCAGCTGTGTTAGTAGCAAATACAAGGGGAGGGGGGAAGGGTGACAATCTCTTGTTTCACTGATGATATTTATTCTATTTACCAGTTTCCTGTCTTAATGAATGACTAGCATGAGTGGCTCAGGAATTAATCTGCAGTGTAGCAGGCACATTTAAGGTTCCATTCTGCTCCGCCTGCCTGTGCGTAGCCTTTGAGAAAGCCACGTCCTTTATGAGGTCTCCTGATGACCTTTCCGGACACACAGGCATGTGGCAGCAAATGTAGATCACTGCTAGTCAGGGCTGTCTTTGGCAAGCCTTTGCCCAAAGCATGGTCTAAGAAAGATGAGGATTAAGGTTGTTTCCCATCCCGTTGGCACTTGTAAATCTGTCATCTACTGTCTACCTTATCACAAAACAGGACTAATCTTTTGGAGTTTGGATTTTGTTTGTTTGATTGGTTTTGTTGTTGTTTTGGGTTTTTTTCTTTGGTATTAGTACCGGGGCTTGAACTCAGGGCCCTGTCCTTACCTTTTTCACTCCAGATTGGTACTCTACCACTTGAGCCATAACTTTACTTCCAGCTTTTTTTGCTGGTTAGTTGGAGATAAGAGTATCATGGACTGTCTCCCCCTGGCTGGCTTTGAACCTGGATCCTCAGATCTCAGTCTCTTGAGTAGCTGAGTAATTTATAGGCATGAACTATCTGTTCCTGGTTTCCAAACTAGGACTAATTTTATTTTATTTTTATTTTGTGGGGTTTTTCTTGTTTGTTTGTTTTTTGCCAGTCCTGGGGCTTGAACTCACGCCCCCAGGCCCAGAGTTCAAGTGCCATGACCAAAAGGAAAAAAACCCAAAAAACAAAAAACATGGAGTACTTTCTAAATCTAAGGAACTGAGTCCCTAGAGAAATCACACCCATGTTCTTGCTTATATACACTCTTTTTTGTTGTTGTTGTTTTGGTCACGGTGCCTGGGCACTGTCTCTGAGCTCTACAGCTCAAGGCTACCACCCTACCCTTGAGCCAAGCCCCACTTCCCATTTTCTGGAGGTTAATTGGAGATAAGAGTCTCAAGTCCTTTTGTGCCCGGGCTGGCTTTGAACCTTGATCCTTAGATCTCAGCCTCCTGAGTAGCTAGGATTACAGGTGTGAGCCCGGCTTGTGTACACTCTTAAGAAATTCAGCTATCATCTGGGCCTACTTGGTTTCTTACATTTGGGGATACATTCTTTTTTTTTTTTTTTTTTTGCCAGTCCTGGGCTTGAGCTCAGGGCCTGAGCACTGTCCTTGGACTTTCTCAAGGCTAGAGCTCTACCACTTGAGCCTCAGCACCACTTCTGGCTTTTTTCTATGTATGTGGTACTGAGGAATCGAACCCGGGTCTTCATGCATGCTAGGCAAGCACTTTAACCACTAGGCCAAACTCCTGGCCCATGGGGATACATTCTTATATCCTTTGCCATAAAGAGAATTTAAGCATCATGAACACACAACATGGTAGGTAATTTTTACTTACTACATCCTTGCCTATAAAAGCAAATACTCCAGTGGTTACTTCAGCAGCAAATATCACCAGTAGGCAGGTAAAAAACTGTTGAAGAGAGAAAAGACTAATTTCATTAATTTCACTTCAGTTAGTGTGTCTGGATCTGTCCAAGTGGCTGTCAGAACCCATTCAGTGGGGAATGTTTTGCTTTCCTTTAGGCAACAGTGGGTCATTCATTCACTCACTCGTTCATTCACACATGCATCCATGTGGCAACTATTCAGCGGCCCACCAACTGACGCTGGGCAGGGAAGGGAAGGTAAATAATGGAGGATCAACAGTGGCATAGAAATCCCACTTCTAGAGCCACATCTGCTCAGCAAAAATGTTCTATAGAGGAAGAAAATAAGGTCAAGAGACAGAGTCACCAGTGTGGCCGGGCCTAGGGAAGTGTGACGTGAGCCTTGTGGTTTGAGAGGCTTCTCTGAGCAGGACAGGGTGTGTGTGTGTGTGTGTGTGTGTAGGGGGGAGATGAGAAGTGGTAGGGTGAGGAGTGAGGGGTGATGAGGGCAGCGAGGTGAGAAGTGGTGGGGTGAGGAGGGGGGAGGTGAGAAGGGATGGGTGAGAAAGGAGGGAGGTGAGGAGGGGTAGGGCGAGGAGGGGTGGGATGAGGAGGAGAGGAAAGGGAGGGGGAGGGGGGAGGGAAGGGAGGAAGGGTGGGAGGAGAAGAAGGGCGGGGGAGGGGAGAGGGGGACGGTGAGGTGGGGTGGGGGAGGAGAGGACATCAGGTGAGGAGACGGCAGTGGGGAGCCTGGCGGGGCATTGCCCCCTCCCCCCCCATCCTCCCCACCCTTCCCCCACACCCCACCAGCCCGAGCCCCACTCACCGATCCCAGCACACACTGGGACTCACGCACCGCTCCACAGCACCCGAAGAACCCCATGGCCATCATCAGCGCCCCCGCGCCAACCAGCACGTAGAGGCCTGCCGAGGAGGGACGGCTGTCAGCATCCCTGAGCATCCGGGAACCCAGCCGCCAGCCCCGCCCCCGCGGTCCTGCCCACCACCTCCACCATCACCACCTCCACCAACACCATCACCTCCACCAACACCTCCACCATCACCTCCACCTCCACCATCACCACCTCCACCATCACCACCTCCACCACCTCCACCTCCACCTCCACCATCACCTCCACCTCCACCATCACCTCCACCTCCACCATCACCTCCAGCATCACCACCTCTACCATCACCTCCACCATCACCATCACCATCACCATCAGCATCAGCATCACCACCACCACAACCACCACCACCTCCACCACCTCCATCACCACCTCCACCAACACCATCACCCTCATCACCATCACCTCCACCTCCACCATCACCTCCACCTCCACCATCACCACCTCCACCACCATCACCACCTCCACCATCACCTCCACCATCACCTCCACCTCCACCATCACCTCCACCACCTCCACCTCCACCTCCACCATCACCTCCACCTTCACTACTACCTCCACCAACATCATCACCATCACCACCACCATCACCTCCACCATCACCTCCACCACCAACACCATCACCACCTCCACCAACATCATCACCATCATCACCATCACCACCACCACAACCACCACCACTATCACCAACACTATCACCACCACCACCACCACCAACAACAACACCATCACCTCCACCACCTCCATCACCACCTCCACCAACACCATTGCCATCATCACCATCACCTCCATCACCTCCATCATCACCATCACCACTACCACCATCATCACCACCACCACTACCACCACCACTGGCCCAGGTTGGCCCTGCGGGGTGTCTGGTTCCCAGCTCTACAATGGGAACTGTGGTTGAGGGCTGGCTCTGCACAGCCTATGCTGAATCAGTGGTTTATGAGGCCGGTGCACTGTGGTGAGATGGGGTTTCTCCTTCCTAGCCTGCACAGAAGGAAGGAGACACAGAGGGGAGGGAGTGGCACGGGGCCTCGCTGCCTGTCCCACCAACGTCTGGGCTGTTGGATTGTGGATTGCTGTGGCTGCAGCGTTGTGCCAGGACAGCACCACCACGGTGGGCTGGTGTGATGTGAGACGTGCCAGAGCCACACCCCTTCCCGACTCTGTGTCTGAGGGCAGGCTGGCAGAGAAGCTGGCCGGCTGTGTGCAGGGGGAGCCTGGGCCACAGCAATGAGGCAGGGACGGTGGGAATCCCCGAGTGTAGAGATGATGACACGGTGGCCACTGGGGCTCCCCTGAGGGACAGACACTGCCAGCCCTGGCCACGTCAGCTAGCTAGCTGTGGAGGAAGGCTCATGTGGGAGGCCCTGTTGCACGCGCAGTATCCATTTTACACTGGACCTCGCAGGCCTGGGAAGGCCAGTCTGGATAACCTCTGTTGTTTTTCTTGTTTTGTGCCGGAACTGGGCTTGAATGCACAAGTCTCCAGCTTTTGTTTGGCATTTTGGACAAGACTGGCACTCTACCACTTGAGCCACAGCTCCGCTTCTGCCCCCCCTCCCACCCCCAGTTCATTGAAGATCCCAGTCTCTTGAATTTGTCTATCTGGGTTGGCTTTGAATGGTGACCCTCAGATCTCCGCCTCCTGAGTAACTAGGATTACCAGCATGAGCCACCAGTGCCTGGGGCCCTAATTTCCATTCTTGAGGCAGGCAGAACAGATTCTAGAAAGTCCACCTGTTTGACCCAGGTCCCGGAGCAGGTGAGGCCAGCCACACCTGCCACTCTGCAGTCACCGGGAGTGACCCTGGTGTGGGTGGAGCTGGGCTTCTGTTCAGTGAGCCAGGCAGCTCAAGACGCTGCTCCAGCCCTGGCTGGGAGGGTCAGCCTTCCTGTTCCTTCCAGATCTGAGATAAGGCAGAACACAATAGGGCCTGGCAATGGGCTTGTTAAAACTGCACTTCTTGCCTCTGTTTCTTTTTCTGCATTTTACTCAGATGAGTCACCTGGAAACCATGCCCTTCACTGGAAATGGGGTGCTCCACCTCTGGGGAGCCCCTGTGCCCAGGGATGCTGCCAGTGACCTGTGGGCAGGTTTCTGGATGGGGCTGCAGGCCAGGCCACCCTAATTCCTGCTCCTCCCAGCCAGCCCTGGGTCCCTGTGGGGGTGGGGAAACCCCTGTTCTGCCTCCTGAGCTCAGTCTTGTACTCTAAAGGAGATGGGACATGGTCGCAAGATATTTGATACAGTATTAACAATAGTAAGCCAGCCCAGAGGCACATAGCTGTAATCTTAGCTACTCCAGAGTCTGAGAGCTGAAGATTGAACTTCAAAGCCAGCCAGGCAGATAAACTCGAGAGACACTGTCCCCAGTTAATCAGCAAAAAACCCTGCAAATGGAGCCGTGTGGCCCAATACCAGGCCTTGAGCCAAAGAACGTGAGGCCCTGAGTTCAAGCCCCTAGTACTGGCACACACATATGCACACATTACACACACACACACACACACACACACACACACACACAAACATCCTCCCACAGGCATTCCTGATTGGACTGGCTGCCCCATCGCCACCGGTGCCTGATTTACACAGGTCACCACCATGGCATTGGGCTCCCCACAGTCGGGGAGAAGGGGCTTCTGAGAGGCTCAGGACAATCCCAGACTGCCGCCCTACCTTATGTTATGCAAAATGACTGCTGCATGGGAACATCCGTTTGCAGCCACATTTTCATCTCAACATGGTTTCCGCCCTCTCCCCTAACAGCAGCACGAGGGACAGATGCCTGTCCTGGTTCCCAAATCCCGTGTGCCTCCCATGCCCTAGTTCCCTTGCTTCAAAGAGAGAAAAACACTTCGGAACTGAATTTTGATCATGAATGTTTTTGTGTTGCTGGTGATCTTAGGGTGACTTGCTGCCAACATAAGCTCTTGTGAGCCGCCTGTCTCTCTGCAGGCGCCATGCTGCAGATTCAAGAACTTCTTTTAAAGGGAGAGCATGGTTTCAGTCAAGGAAACAAGAGTCTCCTGAAAGGTCTGATGGCATAATTTCAATTAAAAATGGCTCTCTTGGGCCAGGTGCTAGGGGCTCATGCCTTGACCAATCCTGGCAAGAAAGTCTATGAGAAGCTTATCTTTAATGAAGCACCCAAAACCTAGAAGTACAGATGTGGCTCAAGTAGCAGAGCCTCAGCCTTGAGTGATAAAGCTAAGGGAGAATGCCCAGGCTCAGTGCCCCAGTACCAGCATGCATGCACAAACCTGCACACGCACACACACAAACACACCCACACCGGTGTGCACACACGGCTGGATACTGGCTTGGTTGTCTCCTCAGTGGCTTTGTCTGCAGATCATTTTATATATCGTTCCAATGACCATTTTTCATCTAAACACATTGTTGTTTCCACGCAGTATTTTCAGGTTATTTTTCCTCCGTGGCAGAATCAAGAGAAGTGGATCCCAAATTCTGTGGACAGTCTCCAGCTCATTTACAGATGGCAGGAGGCTTCTTGATGAGAAAATGACGGTTCATGTGTATCTCCTGAAGCTCTAAGCTGTGATTTGGAAACCTCAGCCTGTTTCGCTTGGCTGCAGCTAAGATCTCTTATTGGCAGCATTGTTATCTGCAGTGTGGAAGTGATCAGAAACTCCAGTTTCTTGGAGAAATCACAGACCCTGTGCTCTTCCATTACCCAGCCACCAGTGGTCAGGTACGACTGGAAACTCAACTTCAAAACGATTACCCGAGTGAGTCAGTGTTGAATAAGGCAGGCCAGCTCATAACGTTCAACATGGAATGCTTTCCGCCATATCCTCCAGCCACAAGCAAAGTCAGGCCCCTGGCTCCGAACGGGACGTGGAGAGACTGCAGCTGGGTGGTGGCGCCTGTTTGTGTGGGCAACCCCTGATGGAGAAGGCGGCTCACATCCTCTGCCTACAGACATGACCTAATGTGTTCCGGCTCCTGGGACGGGAACTGCTGCCCCCTCTCCGCGATTAGACCAAGGGGTATCTGTCCATATAAAAGGCACCCCAGAGAGAGGTTGGGACAGGAAGTTGGGGGGCAGGCTGTTGAACCCGGATGCCTGGGGTTTCTTCCACGAGGTGGCTGAAAGGCTAGGCTGGAGCAGATCTAGGAGCCCCAGCTGCTGACCCAGCCTTCCTGTTGCCAGTGCCACTCTTGTTGGCCTTTGAGGCCCCACCTTAGCAACCAAAGGACACAGTGGCCTGGCCCTGGGTGCCTGGGGGAGGGGGCAGTGGCTGTCAGGCTGACGACCCACTCCTGCTTTTTTTTTTTTTAAATCAGTCTTGGGTCTTGAACTCAGGGTCTGGGTACTGTCTCTGAGCTTCTTTAGTTCAAGGCTAGTGCTCTAACATTTGAGTCACAGCACCACTCCTGGCCTTTTCTGTGTATGTGGTACTGAGGAATCGAACCCAGGGCTTCATGTATGCTAGGCAAGCACTCTACCACTAAGCCACATTCCCAGCTCTCACTTGCTTTTTTGTATGACTCACAGCCTGGAGTTATATTGGCTGGTGGACTACATTTAGATTATATTGATGGGGCTGTGATTCCTCAGTACCATAAACAAAAAACAATAGATTATATTGATCACATTAATGGATTGTGTATTATATATCTAGGTATGTTGTTAAAAAAATGAGGGGCACTTGAGCAGTAACTATGTTTATATAAAACCAGATATTTGGTAAATCCAAGACATTAAAATAACCATGAAGAGATTTTTAGGATCGACAGATATTTATTATCTTTCAGAGTGCTATGACTCTTCTAGAGATTTCAGATAACACAGGTCTCACTCATGGCCTTTCAATTTTTATTCATTGTGCCAGTCCTGGGGCTTGAACTCAGGAGCTGGCACTGTCCTTTAGCTTTTGTGTTCAAGGCTGGTACTCTACCACTTGGGTCACAACTAACTTCTGGCTTTTTGCTGGATAATTAGAGCTAAGAGTCTCATAGACTTTCTTCCTGGGCTGGCTTTGAGCTCCTGAGTGCCTAGGATTATAGGTGTGAGCCACCAGTGGGGTTGGCTTGACTTACAGAATTCATTCAAGGGTAAGAGGAATTTGTGGGGGTTTTGAAACAAATCTTGGTTACATTTCCTTGAGACTGTTTCTCCCTTGAACACAACGGGACCATGCTGGAGGCAGACCCTGTATGGTTGTGGGGAGTGAAGAAGAGAGAGACCGAGTGTGGGGTGAAGCCCTCTCCCCGTCTCCTGAGTCTGTTCCATGGGCTACGCAGGGTTTGTGTACTGGCTCTTAGTCCTCTCTCCTTGCCCCTCCCTCCAAAGCCCCATCCAGTGTTGGTACCAGGCTTTGAGGTTCCACAGGTAAGGCTTAGTCAATGCTACCACTTACCCATGTAGAAATGCTCTGGGTACTTGTCCTCCGACGGTAAATCATTTATGGAGCCTCCGAACCGAAACCACAATCCAAATGCAATGACAGCTGAGCCGGCCAGCTGGAAGGCAAAAACCACAAGGCATTGGCCGGAGGGGATAGGATGTGACACACCTGGGCTGGGTGGGTGCCAGGTATCCCCATTCAGGGAAGGAAAGAGTCCCTCAGGGCCTGTGAACGGCAGTGGGCTTCACTGATTTCTGTGCCATGGCTCTGGGCTGGTCGTGGCTGGCATCTCCTCCTGCCCAGTTGTCCCAATACCATCTCTCATAGCAGTGATCTCAGCTGCCAGGTCACTAAGAACAAAATGAACTCCAAGACCTGGGGGAACCCACTTTTCTGAATTAGAAGGAAATGTACCAACTCTGGGTCCGCCCACACTTCTCCAGGTAGTCTCTAATTAGAGGTCTACCCTCCTCCTTACCCCCCCACCCCCGCCTCTGGTTCTACAGGCAAGATCTGATCCTGGTCCCCCCTCCCTCCTCTCTTTGGTTGCTATTTTGAGTATCCATGGAAAGTGAGGAAGGAAAAAATACTTTTCTGCAAAAGCCTGGTTTGTGTGCACTGTGCGTCTTGTGGAGAGGCTGGGCGGCTGGCAGCCAGTGGCTGGCAGGCTGAAGCCTTTTCTCCCTTCTGATGGTCGTATGGGGCTGGCATCTATGCTGGCAGTCCTGTTCTGCCATCAGAGAGCCTTCACAGACACTCTGCTCTCCTCACAACAGCACTCTGGAATTTCAGCCTGTTCATCCATCAAACAGATATTTACCAGGCACCTTCTGGGCACCAAGCACTAAGGAAAAATAAGCAAGAGGTACAAAAATAGCTCCTGGTGCCTGCTGCCCCAACTCTCAGCAAACAAGTGAAAGGAGAGTCTGCCCGTGCCCCAAATGGGACGTACCCGCCAAGATTTTGGCAGCAGGAAGACAAGAGTAGGAATCAGAGAAGATGGACCCAATGGAGCCTCAGGAAGTCCTTAGTGCCCAGGCTCTGATTCTGTGCTGTACTTCTTGAGGCATCCAGCGCTATAGCCCCAAGGGCTGGCAGGCTTTGTCCCCCAAGGCCAAGTCCCTCTGGCTGATGGCTTCAGAAAAGCAGCAG